>NC_091061.1:153144213-153447243 GCF_000393655.2 Nicotiana sylvestris | reverse complement strand
CGCTGCAAGATAACAGACCCGTTATGGAAGATCTTTATTAATCTCAGAGGCATATCCAGGACAATTCCTAGCAAGATTACTGAAGTTCTTTTCAGTTGTGATGAAGCTGGAGAAAGAGATAAAGATAGATGGAGGATTGTCCCAGCTTGTATCTGGTGGACAATCTGGACAGAGAAATTCCAGATGTTTTGAGAACAGCAGCAACTCAGTGCATAAGATCAAACTAAATAGTGTTCTGCTTTTTTGTTTTTGGAGTAACAGGTTTACATAGAAGATACTGTATCAATCCTAGAAATTCTAGAATCTTGCTAGGAGTGCAGAACAATTTCTTCTCTCTTTTGCTCACTTGTAATTATGGTTTTCAGTACAACCTATGTACTGACTTCTTTAATATACACAAATGTTACCTTCTCCCAAAAAAAAGACAATAAACATAAATTAATCTTTTAACAGAAAGCTAATCAAGTCACCCATTTTAAAATAGATGTGTAGTTGCTTATTGCTATTATGTGACTCCGTATGAACAAACTGCCTTATTGCGCATGTTTTGACAATTTCACCATATGTGTACCTAACTCTGTTACTTAGAACCATTTAACTTACATTTCCTTGAACTCCAGACTGTTCAAAGGGTGATCTATGTCGGAAAGAATGATGTTTCAGACACTTAACACATTTCCTTTGAACAGAAGTAGTAGTACATTAGCAATGATTCTCGGACACGATGCAAGTTTAAAACACAAAAATGAGATTTCTCGAGCATCGTAGAAATCAACTTCTACTAATAGAGGAGGCAAAAAAAAAAGGAAATGGAAAAGGGCATCAAATACAAATAAGCAAGCTCTCAATCCTCGAAATTCTAGTGAATGACTTAGTTTCACCATCTTAACTTCACATTTGAGGAAGTGATCGGGAGCAAACACAAAACATACATATAAAAATAGGGACAGAATTGATCCCAGTCCAAGCACCTCCAGAAAAGCAGATAAAATACATCACTCTTAATCCAGCATAAGGAGATATAAAACAAGGCTACATATGTCTAAAATTACCATCATGAAAACTATAAGCATGTTAGTCGCAGTCATTCGGTGATTGGGTCAACAATTACGGTGATTGGTAAACACTCTACCCATGTTTGGTGCTCATGCAGACAGAACACTACCAAAAAGAGGTAGCTAACTTTCCTACCATGAAAACCTCTCATACATGATATAGCAAATGTTCAATCCCCAACCCCAAATTTCTTTGCTCTATGGCCTGCCACCATGTCTTAACTATGTTGTTTAAGGGGTAGACCCTAAACCTCACCATCCACTTTTGACCTTCAAGCTTGGACTGATTGACATTAAATCCTTGTTAGAATCAATATTTTAACTTAACTAATCTATGATTATGTGAAATTTTTAGTATAAGAAAAAGTTAAAACCCATTATTTTTATTCACATAATACCCACATCACGAAGACTGCCATTTTTACCTAAGTTGAGGGAATCTGTAATCACTTAAAATGCGTATAGAAGAGTTTAGATGTTGAAACGAGAATTGTACCCGGTATTTCTTTTATAAGGCCGAGTACCTGGTATTTATTACATAAAGAGAACAAATGATACACATACTCAACCGGTATGTCTTATACAAGGTCGAGTACCCGGTATGTATTACATAAGGAGAACTAATGATACACATACTCATTCACGGATGCAAAAACATTAGTGAGTACAAAGACATGGATATAATATAAAACTGAATCAACTACCCCTCATTGAATTCAATTCATTTCTGGTAGCAGAGTAAACTTGCAACGAGTTTTAATCTTTCAAATGGAAATGATGGTGCATTAAGAAAAGGCAACTTATAGACAGCTGCAGGAAGTATTCCTCAATTTTTTTAATGCCTTTAGGAGGAAATCCATCTCCAGAACCTCTCAAAAGTCTATAAGAAGAACTGAGATCATGACAGAATAAATCAACAACAGAACATATTCATTGTACCCTATATAAGGAAATGCATAAAGTTGATTCATGCATTAAATTTTCAATACACGTGTACCTCCACTGTTTTGAGCATCAGCTAGATGTGCATTGATCTCCGCTAGAGACTAGAAGAACAAAGGTGAATGTCAGTGAGGGAAAACTGTTAACAAAGGTATCACACCAAAGGAAAAGTATAGAGCAAGTTAAAACTAGAACCACCTCACAAAGAGCACTTTTGCGATCCTCAACTGGGAACACGTCTACTAATCCATAGGAAGTATCGCACAGTGACTGCACAAAATCAAGTGACTGGTGGTATGCCCCTTTCCGAAATTGTGATACCCCATTATCTGGAAGTGGAGGTTTTGCATTTAACCTCTCGTGCTGCTTTGGGGAGCCAGGACGTTTCTGCAGAATGAACATTACTCACGAATTAATTACAATTACCATCATACCATATATATCTTTTTTATTTCTAAGGTACCACCATACTATATGTATCAACTCCTCAATTACGACTCTAATTTCTGCAAGATTGCAGCGGAGGCTGGTGTAAAGAGCCCAACATGAAATATATGCTAATCCATAATCTCAGAAACACTACATCACATTTCCATCATATCACTATAACTCATCCATTGTAGATTTATTGCAACTAAAGAGCCTTGGCATTCACCATTGATGCGTGTAAGGTCATGACTGAATAATTAAGATTCTGAAAAATCTAACCCACCTACTGAAAAAAATTTCTCTCTCTACTTTCTTGAGCTCTCAGGCACACTCCCCGAGGAGTCTGAGAACAAGGAATCTTGAGAATCCATAAACACCATTAGCATGTTTACTCAATTCCGACCACCCCTCTGAAAACAGCTCCGTCAAACAACCTCTCACGCGCCGCCACGCGTGGCACTTTCCGGCGAGCCAAACACCACGCGCCGGCGCGTGAGCTCAATCCCGGCCACTTTTCAAAATTTTCGTTTTGGACAGCACGCTCGCTGGGAAATTCCGAGCACATCCATACAATTTTTTCTGAATTCCGATAACTTTTATTTTTTCCGGTGGCGGGGAATCCTTCTCTGTCCAGAATTCTGGTTTCTGTTCTTTTTTTTTTCAAGCTTTCTAGCTCACTGTGATAACTTCCAAACAACCCCTAAAATTCCATAACCTGTACAGCTGATTTGTACAATATGGGAGACAACAGGATATATTCCAACGCAGGATTCAAATCTTTTGACATCACTAGATGGAACTCCAACAAAGACACTTGGTTTGAATGGGTGGAGAGAAGCCGCAACATGATGAGAAGATCATCCATGGGTAGAAAGGCAATGGAATGGATATGCTTTGCACTTAAAGAAGCGTCGACAGATCAAAACAATCTAGTGAAGAGATGGAAGTACAAGGAGCAAATGACAGAACATTTTTGTATTAGGAAATTTAACACCCATGGAAGATATATGAGTATTCTGTCACTGAAGAGAAGGGAGGACAGTGATTATAATCCCAGAGTTAACTTTGAATTCTGGCTGGAAAGACATAGCAGCTAAGATAGAGAGATTCATATATCAAACCACCAAGTTGAATCCCATAGTACCACCCAGAAACACTGTGGACAATTTCCCTTATGCCCAAGCAGTTAAGGAGAGTAAATGGCAATCCAATACTCTTCGAGAGGCAAGGGTCAGCACGAACAATGGCGATATCTCTGTTTTGGAACCTACTGGAGGAGAGGACACAGGCCTACTAAAAAGATGCATTATCGGGTCTTTAGGGAAAGAAATCAATGAGAGACCCACTTTAGCAGATATAAGGCGATGGGCTAGTGCTTCATGAAACAAAGCATACGAAGTAAACATATATGAAATGACAGAAAACATGTTTCTTTTTGAATTTTCAAACAGATTCATGGCAGAGCAGATTATGCAAGGAGAATGGAGATGGAAAAAATTCAAGCTTCATCTGGATTGGTGGAATAATACTGCCGGTTGCATTCCAAACTCACAAATTGAGGAAACATGCTGGATTAGAGCCATGGGGATTCCTTTACATCTATGGTCACAAAAGATCTTCAAAGAAATAGGAGATCTCTGTGGGGGTTGGTTAGCTACAGAAGAAGAAACTGATCTCAAAAACCATCTTAAGTGGGCAAGAATCAAAATTGCTGGTGATGGCAGAAAGACTCCCAATGAGGTGGGGATTGTAAGAGACGGTACCAAATTTTTCATCCCAATCTGGGCTGAAAGAAAGACACGGTATGAGCTAAACACTGGTAAAGGAAAGGCAAGTGGACAATTTACACAAGGTTCAACTTCGATGAATCAAAGCAGTAAAGTGTCAAAAGTCAAGCTGAAATCCTATGACCCCGATATGGCTGCACAAGTCATTTTTAATGACCTCTCGTGTGAGATCTCTGATGATACTGGGCTGAAGCCTTATATCGAGGAAATGGGAGGACCTTCTCACTCGGGGGTAAAGAGTCATCTCCAGGGGATCAAACCTTTAATGTGAATCTTGAAAGTATGCAAAAGGAAACAATTACCAGTTGCAGTCAGCCAGAAGGTGGAGCAGATTTAGCAAGATTGGAACAGAAGGAAGGGGAGCAAAGCATAAACTCAAAGAAGGGGAATGATCACGTGGGAAGTACTTTGGAACATCTAAAGCAATTTAGCTCTATTCAAGAGTGGGAAATCGAGGAGGTGAATCCTTTAGCAGTTTAGCAACACAATCCATTATTGGATAAAGACATGGATGCAACAATATGGGTCCATCAAAATATGATCAAATTGGGGAAAATGTTTGGAGTAGATTTCCAAGGACATGAAGCAGAAGCACTGGAATTGTTAATGCAAATTGGCAGCTGCAGACAGGTAAGAAGGGTGGAGACAGAGTTGGAGGTGAAGAAACAAAGATTCAAAGGATCACTGGAATTAAAAGGTTTAACTTCTTTCGATGTCAAATTCAAGAGTGACGGGAAAAGGAGTAGGGGAAGAGATCTATCAATCATTTCTATATGATGATCAAAGTAATTTCCTGGAATGTAAGGGGTTTAAACGATAAGAAGAAAAGGGAGATAATAAAAAGTCAAGTGCAGAATTGGAGGGCAGACATTATTTGCATGCAAGAAACAAAAGTCGAGGGGGATATCGAGGAAATAGTCAGGCAAATATGGGGTGGTAGATGGGTTAGGTATGCAAGTTTAGAAGCTAGCGGCACGAGAGGGGGGATTTTGTTGTTATGGGATTGCAGAGTATGGAAAGGGGAGGTGTTACAGACTGGTGCATACACTTTGACGTGCAAGTTTGACGCTCTTCTACAGAATTTTCAATGTCACATAACAAGAGTGTATGCTCCAAATTGTAGAATAGAAAGGAAAAAAGTATGGAGTGAAATTGGTGCAGTAAGGGGATTGATGGAAGGTCCTTGGGTGGTTTGTGGCGATTTTAACGTTACAAGGTACCCTTCTGAAAAACGGGAATGTTCAAGGAGGTCCAGAGCGATGGTGGAGTTTTCGGATTTATAGAAGATATGGAGTTGATAGATCTTCGACTTGAAGGAGGAAACTATACTTGGTTCAAAGGGGACAATCATACAGCGGCTTCAAGAATTGATAGATTTCTCATTTCAGAAGAATGGGATATAAGGTTCAGAAACATCAAGCAAACTATCCAACAAAGGCTGATCTCGGACCATTCACCTGTGGCTCTAGACTGTGGTGCGTGGGAACAAGCTAAATCATACTTTAAGTTTGAAAATTGGTGGCTGAATGTGGGAAGGTTTTGAGGACAGAATTAGAGAGTGGTGGGGATCTTTTGAATTCTCAGGAAGACCTGACTACATTTTAGCTTGCAAGTTAAAAGCTCTCAAGGGCAAGCTAAAAGGATGGAGCAGAAGTTACGAAGGCAATTTGGGACTGCAGAAATCAAAATTGCTAAGTCAACTAGCAGATTTTGAGACAACGCAACAACTAAGAGCGTTGACAGAGGAGGAATCAGTCAAGAAAGCAGCCACTCTAATGGAGATTGAGGTGCAACTCAAGAATGAAGAATTTGCATGGAGACAAAAATCAAGAGCTTTGTGGCTCAAAGAAGGGGATAGGAATACAAAATTTTTCCATCGGACTGCAAATGCACGCAAGAGAAACAACAACATTGACCAAATAATAATTCGACAGGAAGTAATCGAGGATCCAGAAAGAATAGAGAACGAGATCATTGAATTCTACAAGGAGCTATACACAGAACCTGAACAATGGAGACCAACAGTCAATTTCGAAAATAGTTCAAGCATTTCTGAATCGGAAAGGGAGTATTTACAGAGTAACTTTGAGGAACAAGAAGTGTTGAGCAGTCTGAAGATGTGTGCAAGTTGACAAGGCTCCAGGTCCAGATGGATACACAATGGGTTTTTTCAGAAAGTGTTGGGACATTTTGAAGGAAGATATCATGGCGGCTTTTAACAACTTCCATTCACAGGAGATGTTTGAGAAAAGCTTCAATGCAACATATATAGCTTTGATTCCAAAGAAGACAGGTGCGAAAGAATTGAGAGATTTCAGACCGATCAGTCTGATAGGGAGCTTCTACAAACTGCTCTCAAAAGTTTTAACTGAAAGACTTAAGAGGGTGGTTGGGAAAATTGTTGATGCTCAACAAATTGCGTTCATCAAAGGAAGACAAATAATTGATGCAGTGATGATTGCCAATGAAGCTGTGGATTCAAGAATAAAAAAGAAAGAACCTGGAATCTTATGCAAATTGGATATCGAGAAGGCCTATGATCATGTGAACTGGAGCTTCCTACTAAGAATGTTAGAACAAATGGGTTTTGGGCAAAAATGGATTAGATGGATGAAATTTTGCATATCTACTGTGAAATTCTCCATTCTTATAAATGGATGTCCTAAAGGTTATTTTCATTCACACAGAGGTCTCAGACAAGGTGATCCCTTATCTCCCTTTCTATTCATCATAGTCATGGAAGGATTGAACAACATGATCAAAACGGCTAAAGTCAGTGGATGGGTTAAAGGCTTTGAGGTAAATAGGAGTGGGGCTAACAATCTAGAGATCACACATCTCCAATATGCTGATGATACTCTAGTCTTCTGTGATGCTGAAAAAGACCAACTTAGATTCTTAAGGATCATTTTGGTTTTATTTGAGGGAGTATCAGGATTACACATTAACTGGAGAAAGAGCAATATTTTTCCCATTAATGAAGTTAACAACATGGGGCAACTGACTCAGATATTGGGAGGAGAAGTTGGGTCCCTACCAACTGTTTACCTTGGGATGCCTCTTGGTGCAAGATCCAAATCAAAAGAAATCTGGAATTCAGTCATAGAAAAGTGTGAGAAGAAGTTGTCAAGATGGAAATCGCAGTACCTATCATTGGGGGTAGGCTAGTTCTAATCAACTCAGTATTAGACTCTCTACCTACTTACATGATGTCTTTGTTCCCAATTCCAGCAGGCATTTTACAGAGATTGGACAAACTCCGAAGAACATTCCTCTGGCAAGGCAATAAGGAGAAAAAGGTCTTCCATTTAGTCAATTGGAAGACGCTAACAATGGATAAAAAACAAGGTGGATTGGGGATAAGGAATTTGAAGAACCAAAGCAAGGCTCTTAGAATTAAATGGTTATGGAAGTACTCTAAAGAACCCCAATCTTGATGGGCCAAAGTGATCAAAGCAAAGTATGGTGAAGAAAACAACTGGGTGTCAAAAAAAGTCAAAACATCATATGGAGTAAGTGTGTGGAAATCCATCAGAGAACTTTGGCCAATAATGAAGAATCACTCCTCCATAGGAGTGAACAACGGAAGGAACACATCATTTTGGAATGATAACTGGTTAGGAATTGGAAGCTTAAAGGAAAGATACCCAAATATGTTCGGTTTAGCACAAAACCAGCATAAGACAGTAGCTGATATGAGGAGTTGTCAAGGATGGGAAATAGCTCTAAGAAGACAGCTGAATGACTGGGAGATAACAAGATTAACTGACCTCTACAAAGAGCTGGAAGCATTTACAGGACTACAGGAAGGTTTGGATTCAATATGGTGGAAGAGGCACAACAGAGGGGTTTACCGAGTGAAGGATGCATATAAGATTTTGAATCATGATAATCAACAGGTAGACACATGGCCTTGGAAACATATATGGAAAACAAAGATTCCATACAAGGTAGCCTGCTTCACTTGGCTACTAGCAAAGGAGGCGGTTTTAACCCAGGATAATCTCATAAAAAGGGGAATTTCTCTGTGTTCAAGATGTTTTCTGTGTGGGGAAAATGCAGAAACTGTCAACCATTTGTTTCTACATTGCAAGATTACAGACCAACTATGGAAAATCTTTATTAGTCTTAGGGGTATTTCATGGTCAATGCCATACAGGATTAAAGATGTCATTTATAGCTGGGAAGAAGCTGGAGCTGAAGCAACTAGCAGAGATAGATGGAGGACTGTTCCGGCATGTATTTGGTGGACAGTCTGGAGGGAAAGGAACATTAGATGTTTTGAAGACAGAAGCAATTCACTGCAGAAGATCAAACTCAATTGTATTCTTCTATTTTGTTTTTGGTGCAAACAGATGTACACAGAAGATACATTGACAATCATAGACATACTAGGATCCTGCTAGGTCTCAAATTAGAATATCTATAAATTCTCTCTATGTAAATTTGGTTTTCAGTGCAACCTATGTACTGATTTTTATAATATATACAATAGTTACCAATTCAAAAAAAAAAAAAATCTAACCCACCTTTCTCAGAGTGTTAACACCCCTTCTACCTTATTTGTTCGAATGCACACAAGTACCACATATTATGAAGAATGCAGCAAACTGAAACCCAAACTAAGGCACAAAAATATCATACTAAACTGATTAATGGATCTCACAAGGAGGAAGACTTTCATTAGCAGTCTTGGTTTTGAGGAGAAGATGATGAAGAGGTGGATATAGCTCCTTTGGCTCTCATGTGGGTACTTTGGAGAGAGAAGAATAAGAGACCTTACAAAGGGGTAGAACATGAAATTCAAGTTCGGTGAATTTCTGGTGCACCCACGACTCACGAGATCCTATTGGTGTAGATAGTTGAACTCCATTTATAGAGAACCAAATTATTTTGTCGATCTTCAACTGTTTTATATTATAGTCGTGTATTGATATTTCCTCAAAACATCAATCAAAATTATTAATTTATCAGAAAACTCTTAAAAACTAGATGTCAAAAAACAGTTTTTTTAATGCTGAAGAAGAGTCTCACAGGATACAACCTGAACTCGTCTGGCAGTTCAGGATAGAGGAGTCTCAAATGTTGTAGAAGCTAAATTCTACCTCAAGGAGCTTATCAAAGGAGAAGCCAACTTAAAAAACAGAGTTGGAAGAAAACTGGAAAGAGGTGCAAGAACTAAAGAACTTTCTTGGATACATAAATGTGATTCCTTTAGTTAAAATGGGGTGACAGGAAATATCTCGATGCCTTTGGTTAAAAGATTATCATATGCAATGGAAGATGTGCATAAAAGATGCAACAATATAGATAAGATGAACTTGTATGTGAAAACAATTGCGAAGACAGAAGCTTTTAGAAGATTCTAAGGTTCTACAACTGTATTCCAAGAGACTGAAAATCAAAGACAAACTTCAAAAATGAGGATTTACAGGAGGAAAAAGAGTGGCTACAAAGAAGAAGGATTACGATGGGAAAAGGAAATACAACTAATTGATTTACCATAACCAAAAAAAGGTTGAACTGTAGTTTCTTTTCTCTTAGAAGGTAATAATTGTGCTAAAAGAGCGCTAAGGAACGCTGCAAAAGTATTTACATCGGAAGACCAGAAAGCAAGAAAAACAAAGTCTATGTCCCTGTCCTATTCCTGTAGGACAAAAATGTCAAATTGCAGTTAAGCAGACAATATCTTGATCGGTTTCACAAGGTTGAATCTTTTCAAAGGAGCTTCAGTGCATCATATATTGCATTGATCCTCAAAATGTTGTGTACAGATGCACTGTGAGATTTCAAAACCATAAGCCTCCCTGGTAGCATATTCAAAGTTATAACCAAGGTACTCACATAATTTAAAACAATTATAAGTAAGAAAATTGGAAGTTTATCAGTAAACTGGTGTTAGATGCAGAAAATGCTTTTATTTATGGCAGGCAAACCACTTATGCTTGGTTCAATGCAAATGAATGCACATGACGATGAGGCAAGATAAACCTAGTTTACTAAGTAAACTGACATTGAAAAAGCATATGAATGAGTTAATCGGGAAAGTCAACTCTGTAAAGGTATAGGTTTTGGATAGATGTGTGTCATTTGCATCAATTTGTGCATCTCTGGAGTCGAGTTCTAACTACTGAGTAATGCTGCACTGAAGGATTTTCTTCATCTCAAGGGGGTTAAGGCAACTTTGTAATTGAGGGTTTGAGTAGGATGCTGAAATAACAATGGAGAAGAACTGGACAGCAAGGTTTCAGCATTGGAAAATGGAAAGAACTTTGCTGCCAGAGAAGAAAAACAAACTGAAATTTTAGCTTATTTTGAGGTCCAATCTGAACTACACATTATAAAGTTCAAAAACACAAATTTCAATTACTTATCAAAAAAAGTTCAAAATATACAAGTCCATGACAAGAATCTCGGGATGCTGAACTGAAGGGAAGTCCCTTCTGCGTACATAGGCTTCCCTCTTTGGGGCTTCACACAAATCTCTTTTGACATTGCAAAGGATTATTGAGACGTTTTAAGACGCCTGACCAATTAGAAAAGACTATATATCATTAGGTGGAAGATTGACTCTCATCAATATGGTGCTTAACAAAAAATCAACTTATGGTATGTCACTATTTCCGATCCTAACAAAGTCTTGAAAAGATGGACTGAGAAATTTCAGGACAAAAAGAATAAGATTTTATCACTTGGTTAAATGGGACAAGGTAATCAAAGGAAAAAAGAATGGATGATCGGGGATAGAAATTTTGAAATTATCGAGTGAAATTCTACTATTCAAGTGGTTGAGGAGATGGTTTCAAGAACCAAATGTGCTCCAAAACAAAAGTGGACGAACTGTGAACTGTGAAGTCCTGTTATAATCCTATGTCTATTTTTTATAGCACTATCACATAGTGGCCTTTGAAGATTCAGAAAGCAAAATTCTCAGTGTCGCTTTCTTCTATTGGATTGCAACATATGAAGCCTGTCTGATTTGGTTTAACCTGCAGAGGAAGGGTATGGTGAACTGCAGCAGGTGTTATACATATGAAATGGATATTGAAGACATGGATAATCAGTTTTTGCCGTTGTCTGCAGTCAGCAGTTGGAAAGCTTGTCTCAATACCTTTTTGTGTTATGGTAACTACTGTTACACTCACAGATATTCTTTTGCACGGGATAGCGAGGAAAATGATCAGAGAAAGAATAAGGATATGGAACAGTGTACCAGCATATATGTATAGCTTGTGTAGGAGGCTGGAAGGAAAGGAACCTAAGATGATTCGAAGACGAAATTGAAGTTGTGCATGGACTAAAATTCAGGTACTTATATCTTTTTCATTTTTTGGTTTAACATGAAAATGTGTATGACATAGTACATTTACTTAACTTCCTCAGTTTCCTAAAGGTTAAAAGGGAACTATATTTTTTACTACTTTTTGATAAACCAAATAATTTTCATTAATATCACACCAAGTCTGTATTACAAAAATTACACATACAGTGAATAGCTAGCTTATCCACAGTCCTCCCCCAAACTATTCCAATTACTACACACACAAAAAAAATGGTTATTTTCACTTTACACCAAAAGAGTCGATGAAATAGCAAGATTTTTTAATTCTATTTACAGCTTTTATCTGGAACATTCTCCTATTCTTCCATTCCAAATTAGCCAGAAGATGCACAATGGTATAGTCCTCCACGCTAACTTCCTTTTCTACCAACCCTCTGAAATCTCCAACTTGTAATTCCCTCCTCCACAGTTCTTAGCAACACCCATGAAATATTAAACATTGAAAAAGAAGATCCCGAAGGTGAGCCACAAAACCAGCAACAAAAGATGATTTATGTCTTCTCCAGACTTATTTATTCCTCTTCCTCCTGTTAATTTGCTAAATGTTGTGTCCTTCACTGAATAAAGTAGACCTAAAAACTTAGGGCCGCTTTCATATCATAACTCTCTCACCACCTCTCTCTCTCTCTCTACACACACACACACACTCTCTTTCTAATGATTGCATCACAGTATGATCATGAAAAATGACTGCTTCTGTTAATCAACTTTCTCATCACTCTGTAGATTCAGTTAAAAACTAGCCGTCCTCATTTCCCATTGTTTTACACCAGTTCTTGATTGACCAAAATCGTGGCGTTTAGTTAACAAGATCTGACATGGAACAGCATATCCCTCCAATCATAAAAACATCAACAGATATATGCAGTTTGGGAAGTAATGGTCTACATGTCGGAATTAATAGCAGCAGAGTACAAGGCATTATATCAAAATAATAATTTGTGAATAACACTAAAATGAAGTGTTTTCTACTCCAAGGCTGCAGGGGTGACTACACTCTGCAGGTGGGCATCACTATTTATCATGTCAAGGCAGAATTACTGTTCATTTTTAAGGTGATAAAAGAGATTCAATGAAAACCCATAAAAAGAATTCGAAAAAAAACAGGCATACATTCTCGAGATAGAGAATTAGTATGTGTTTGGGTCAAGGGGAAGATTTACATCTTTTAGTTTCAACCTAATTTATACTCCCTCCGTTTCAATTTATGCGAAACTATTTGATTGGGCACGGAGTTTAAGAAAAAAGAGAAGACGTTTGAACTTGTAGCGTAAAATGAGGCACATATATTTTGTGTGGCCAGGTAAATTGTTTCCAAATATGGAAAAAGGTCATTCAAGGCATCTAAAAAGTTATAAAAAGGGACTCGCCTTCACCATGCTCTCAGCTCACGTTAGCTAAACGTGCGCTGAGTGTGGCTGCCATGGCTAGGGTGTGAGGTAGAGGAAGAGGAAGACCAAGGAAGGTTCCTAAGACACCGATCTCTAACATTAGAAGCTCAGTTAGTAACAAATCGAAGGCCGGACAGGACATGCAGACACTGGAGCAACACGACGGAGGTGAAGAAGGAAAGGGTGAAATCGATCCATCAAATAGCTCAGAGATAAGTAGAAAGCTGGCTCTAAGCACTTCAATTCAAGCTAAGCAAAGTGAGATGAAAGATACTACTGGAATTGAAGGTAGCTCCAATGGAACAGTAATAGAGGTGGCGATGCAGGTCAAACCAAGCAAGGAGACTGCAATTGAACAAAGAGAGGAAGCTAATGGAACCAGAGATGAAGTGAATTCAGTGGCTAACGATATGAACCCTACAGATCGACGACTGGAGCACAAAATGTGGTCAAATCCGTTTCAACAAAATCAAGTTGCTACTCATGGAATGGCTCTGAAATATGTACCTCCTCAGATTATAGATGGGCAAATTGTGGTACAACTTGAGATGCAAGATGTGAAGGAAGCAGAAGAGAGGTGGAGTGCGGCGATGATTGCTTATATTGTGGGTGAAAATCCAGGATATAATGCTATGGGAAGGTATATTGCTCAACACTGGCTTGATATTGCAGAACCAGATTTGTTCCTTCATGAAGATGGCTATTATGTGATAAAGTTTCAAAGTATATCTGATATGCATAGAATTTTCTATGTTGGTCCTCATACTATACGAAATAGGCCAATAATTCTCAAGCCTTGGTCTCCAGATTTTGACATTAGCAAGGAATTCTTAACTGATATTCCTCTATGGGTGATTTTTCCAAAATTGCCAATGAGTTGTTGGGGAAATGAAGCTTTAAGTAAAATTGCTAGTGCTATTGGGGAAACCTTTGTTTACTGATGAGTGTACCACTAAGCAAACAAGAATCTCTTATGCAAGGATGCTTATTGAAGTGAATGTGACTAAAACTTTGCCTACGGAGATTATGGTGATGGATCCTAGAGGAAGAAGGTTTCGACAGGATATAATCTATGAATGGAAGCCAGTGTATTGTGACAAATGCCAAGTTATTGGGCATATATGTCATACTCATCAAGGACCTAAAGAACAAAAGGAGATACAACCAAAAAGAAGAAGAGAGGCAAAGAAAGTTACCTATGAGTGGAGAACCAAAGGGCCTGTTACGAATGATGTAAGGAATATAGAACAGGTACAGGCAAGACCAGCTTATATAGAGGTGCCTAAGACAAATGGAGTGACAGATAGACCAACAGAAATTGACAAGGAAGGATCCCAGCAATGTTTACCAAAGCAAATGCAGCAAGCAAGACAATATCAGTCAATTGGGGATAAAGGGAGCACTAGCACAGAGACAGTGGATAAGGGGAAGAACCAAGCCTTGGATTTTAGTCTTGAAAACTTTCCTAAGTTAACTCCACAACCTAGTAGAAGCAGCGCAAAAAGAGGAACAGCAAGTACAAGTGGAAGCTCTACCTTACCTGATGATAGAGGTGGGGGATCTAAAACTCAACAAATGAAGTGGATAATCTGGAATATTAGGGGTATCAATAAATGGTATAAGAGGAAGGAGCTGAAGAATTATCTGAAAACCAAAAATATTAAACTGGCAGGGATCATTGAAACAAGAGTTAAGGAGAATAAGGCTAGAGAAGTTAGCCATCACATAGCACCTGGATGGGAGATGATTAATAACTACAATACTGCAATAAATGGTAGAATATGGGTTCTATGGGATTCTAACTACTATACAGTGAAGCTGATTAAAGCAGAAGTACAGGTTGTTCACTGTACTGTCACAAATGCTAGGAATGATGAAGAATATGCAATTTCTATAGTCTATGGGTATAATAGAGTTGAAAAAAGGAGGCAGTTATGGGATAATCTAAAAGAGATAGATCAAATGACAACCATTCCTTGGATAATTGGGGGAGACTTTAATGTTGTTCTGCAATTGCAAGATAGGAAGCATGGAAATCCAGTTACTAAAGCTGAAACTCAAGACTTCAGCAATTGTATTCAAGAGTTAAAGCTGAATGAACTGAACTGGGAAGGTGATTATTATACTTGGTCTAACAAGCAGGATGGTGGAGACAGAATATGGAGCAGAATAGATAGGGCCTTTGGGAACTATGAATGGATGATGCAATGAGGGCATATAGCAACTGTGTATGAGCTACCATTTATATCTGATCATGCTCCTATGAGTTTGACATTTAATGAGATATAGAGAAACGGGAAAATTCCTTTTAAATTTTTTAATGTTTGGGCTGATCATGAGAGATTTATGTATGAAGTACAACAGATCTGGAATCAGAAGTTTCACAGGCAGAAAATGCAGAATGTGTGGATGAAACTCAAAGCATTGAGGATAGTATTGAAGAAACTTAATGTAGAGAAATTCAAGTTTATTAAAAAGAAGATAGAGCTTGGCAGAATTGAGCTGGAACATGTGCAGAAAATCATAGATGCTGATAGCAATTATGATATGTTAATGAAAGAGAAGGAGTTGATACAGAATTTGGAGAAATGGAGTATGATTGAAGAAGGAGCTTTGAAACAAAAAGCCAGGGCAAAATGGATTCAATTGGGTGACTCTAATACTAGATATTTCTCTGATGTAATGACAGAAAGGAGCCAAAGAAAGCAAATTGTAGAGTTGCAAGCTATTAGTGGCAATAGGATAACTGATACAGAAAGTATCCAAAGGGAGATAGTTGACTTCTATAAGTCACTGATAGGAACTGCTTCCCAAACACTTTTTGCTATAGATAAAATGGTTATGTGTAATGGAGCTAAACTCACCCAACAGCAAAGAATTGAGTTATGCAGAGATGTGACTACAGAAGAAATCTATGAAGGATTGTGCTCTATTGGTGATGATAAAGCACCTGGTGTGGATGCCTACAATGCATTTTTCTTCAAGAAAGCTTGGCCTACTGTTAAAGATGAAGTCATGGAAGCTGCTATGGATTTCTTCAAGTCTGGAAAGCTATATAGAGCCATAAACTGTACAGCTATAACTTTGGAGCCCAAGGTGTCTAAGCCTAAAACTGTTAAAGAATTCAGCCCTATAGCCTGTTGCACTGTCCTATATAAACTGATATCCAAGGTCCTAGCAGCAAGGATACAGGGTGTTATTGGTACAGTGATCAATGAAGCTCAAGCAGGATTCATACCTGGGAGGAAGATAGCAGACAATATCATATTGGCACATGAACTGGTGAACGCTTATACTAGGAAAAACGTATCTACTAGATGTATGATTAAGATAGATCTTCAAAAAGCATATGATTCTGTGGAGTGGCATTACATGAAGCAAGTGATGGAAGAACTAGGATTTCCCCAGCTGTTCATATCCTGGGTTATGGAGTGTGTCCAGACAGTTAACTACTCAATTGCAGTCAATGGTGAGCCAACAAAACCTTTTAATGCTGCAAAATGACTGAGACAGGGTGACACTATGTCACCTTACTTATTTGCCATTGCAACGGAGTACCTAAGCAGGAATCTGGCTAGTTTAAAGGAGGAGAAAGAGTTCAAATATCATCCTAGGTGTGCAAAGCTTGGGATCACTCCCCTAAGCTTTACAGATGACTTGCTACTATTTGCAAGAGGTGATTTGAAGACAGTGACAGCAATCCAACAGAAGTTCAATCAGTTCACTCAAGTCTCAGGTTTACAAGCAAATCTTAGTAAAAGTGAAGCTTATTTTGGAGGTGTTCCTGTGATAGAAAGGTAGCAAATCCTGCAGATGCTGGGACTTGCAAATGGTGAACTACCTTTCAAGTATCTAGGAGTTCCCTTATCCACAAAGAAAGGGAGCTTAATGCAATGGCAACCTCTTATTGATAAAATGATTAAGAGGATTACTTCTTGGGCTGCTAAGACTCTATCATATGCAGGGAAAGTCCAGTTAGTAGTGTACTGTTTGGGATTCAGGCTTTTTGGGCACAACTGTTTATCCTGCCAACAAAGGTGATTAAATTGGTAGAGGGGATATGCAGGTCTTATGTCTGGTCTGGGGCAAATGAGATCACAAAGAAGGCTTTGATAGCCTGGGATAGAGTTTGTTTACCCAAGGCAGGAGGTGGACTTAATATAGTTAATATGAAATTGTGGAAAAAGGCAACTATTGCCAAAACCTGCTGGGATCTAGCTCATAAACAAGACAAGTTGTGGATCCGCTGGATTCATACTTACTATATCAAGAATCAGCAAATGAGTACAATGTCAATACCGCAGCAAGCATGTTGGATGGTAAGGAAAGTAATTGAGGCACATAGTGTACGGGAAGCTAGGCAGTTTTTACCAAACCAGAAAAAAAGCATGATCAGACAAATATACCTTCATTTGCTTGGTGACTACAGAAGGATGGAATAGAAGTCATTGATGTTTCACAATGCAGCAAGGCCAAAGGCAAAGTTTATAATGTGGCTCATGATACAGGGAAGATTGATGACATGTGACAGGCTAGCAAACTGGAAGATTAATGTTGATACAGAATGTGTAATGTGCAGGAAAGAAGTGGAAACAAGAGACCATTTGTTTGGGCAGTGTGAATATATTACTCAAGTATGGAGTAAAATGTGTAGCTGGCTTGGTAGGCAATTTCTGGGAGTTGGCAATTGGCAGCAGTTCCTAAAATGGTCAATTTCTGAAGCTAAAGGGAAAACTCAGCATGCGCAGGTGTTT
Source organism: Nicotiana sylvestris (assembly GCF_000393655.2). Classification (NCBI taxonomy): domain Eukaryota; kingdom Viridiplantae; phylum Streptophyta; class Magnoliopsida; order Solanales; family Solanaceae; genus Nicotiana; species Nicotiana sylvestris. The sequence continues at coordinate 153,429,543 of NC_091061.1, read as the reverse complement.
AGAATGATATATGCAAAAGTAGCTTACCACGTATGGATAGAGAGAAATAGAGGTATCTTTGAGAAGAAAAACATAACATGGGAGCAGATTTCAAAGGAAATAGCCTATATAGTTAGTGTTAGAGTCACTCCTAGAAACAAATCTTTTGTGTATAGCCTATGTTTCTAGGTAGTATAGTAAGATGAGTATAGAGAAGAATAGCAAGTTGTGTTAGCTGTGCTATAGTTTTGTAATTGCTACTTGGTGATTAATAAAATAATTTAGTTACCAAAAAAAAAAGGAAATAGGTACACATAAATTGAAACGGAGGGAGTATGACATATTATCACTAAATAGTAGAAAGCATAACTGGATTTCGGGGAACACGAGAAGGAACACCATAAACCCTGGAGAAGATATCCAAAACAAGAGCCTTTTATGACAAGATTTGTGTCTGTTATTATATCCTTAAACCACCAATACCAAATGACATGCTGTCACTGGAATGGATTCTATATAGTCCAATATCAAGAGCCACTAAAGTTACTGGAGTGATCAAGTTACATGAAACTTTAGCCAGTAAGAATGCCATGCTAAACCTTGGATCAAAAATCAAGGACAGAATTGCACTATGAAATACTTCTAAGAAATGCATTTAGTCTTTAATGATAAAATTCGCAAGGACCATGGGGAGAGGGCATAGGTATGCCAGTACGTGTCAGACTTAAATTAATTCTATTCTTGAGGATACATGCAGGGGTTATAGCTGAGATGCCCAGCCTCGTGCAAACTGAGTAGACAGATTTACATATGGCACTACAAAATTACAGACTTAGTCCTTTTGCAGCGGGTTATCAGCAACTGAAAGAAATAGGCAAAAGAGTTCTGTACTTACCTCTTTGTTCTTTTTTGAACCAAAAAGCTCTGAATCTTCAACTGAACGATCACGGTCCTTAAACAGCTTGCGGAAGAAGTTCTCAGTACCAGGACTGCTCTCAAGAAAATTGCCACCATTACAGCTCTCATTCGCTGTTGACGATTTTGGATCCTCTGGATGCACTCGAAAGAGTCGACGAAACAATGAAAAATCTGACGACTCTTCTTCCTCACCATTTGCATGCCTCCTAATATCCTCATCAGTCCGGTCATTCCAATCTTTCTTATCCTCGGATTTTTCTTTAAAAAACTTTTTGAAGAACCCTTCCTTTTCATCATCTTCGGAACTCCTTGTTGACTTTTCAGCTATTTCATTTTTATCTCTTACATCCTTCTTCTCTTTGTCCTTCAAAAACTTCCGGAAGAACCCATCTTTTTCATCATCTTCAACAGGTTTGGGACCTGCTTTATCCTCCAAATCATTTTTATTATCACGAAATATACGTTTGAAAAATCCATCTGTACTTGAGTGCACATCCTCCTCATCATCCCTACTGCTACTCAAAAGCCTCCTGAAGAAGCCATCCTTCTCTGATTCCTCTGCATCCTTATCCACGGAATTCCTAGCATCATCATCTTTACTATTACTCAGAAGTCTGCGGAAAAATCCATCTTTTTCTGACTCCTCTTCATCTTTGTCCACAGATTTCCTACTGTCATCGTCTCGACTCTCTCTTAAGAACCTTTTGAAAAAGCCATCCCTCTCCGGTTCCGCATCATCCTTATCTGATAATTTCCTCACATCTTCATCCCTACTATCCCTCAAAAGTCTCTTCAAAAAACTATCTTTTTCTGGTTCTTCATCATCCTTCTCCACGGATTTCCTGAAGAGCAATGCATCTCTTACTTTTGGACCCGGCATCAACTTCTTAAAAATCTTATTCTCCTCCGGCGACGATATTTTACTCCCAATACCATCATCCTGTGGCAATGAACTCCCCGAAGAGGGTGAAAATGACAGTGACCGCTGTGCAGCTGGTGGCGAAGATGTCAAGGATAATAGCTTCTGTTTCGAAGATAATAACTTATTAAGCACCTGATTCTTGCCCATGGAAGTAGATGAACTGTTTTGGGGTTTTATCAAGGGGGGCCACTCGCCCATCAAAGTAGCAGCAATCTGACATTTCTCCTGAAGCCTACTTATCCCCTCATTATCATCCGTATCCTCCAACTCCGCCATCAAAAACCAATGCACTTTTAGCGCAATATGCAACGACTTAGAACACACGTCGATCACAAACTTATCCAACGAGGGGCTCGGCTTATGAACCATCATATAACATATCTGAAACAAGTAACTCTGAATGCCAGAAAGTGGCAGTGTATACATCCTATTACACAAGTAGTCCCTAACACCAGGATGATCATGCTTGTAAAGGTAGCTAACAGCGATCCACTCACAGAAAAATGCAGAATCGAAGAATCGAATAAGCCAACCACTCTCTCCAATATCCTCACTCGTTGGGATTGTCCGAGTTACCTCCCGAGGTGACTCGGCCGGCTCTCCTCGCGTCAATCCCAATAACCTCACCATTGTCAAATCATCATAACCACCATAAAACCCTAAAACCTAACACTAACCCTAACCCTATATATTTTTTTTTCCAACTCACAGCTGCCCTAAATCATATCACTACTATATACAGTATAATCAATTCGAAATTCAAGCAACTTCAATCAGTGAAAATTCAAAATCAAAGCAACTTCTTCCGACGAATTAACTGAATTCCAATCAAATTACTAAAGAGAAATCAAAGCAACTTTTCGAAGATAATAAGAGCAGAGATATTCTGAATTTTATCGGAAATGAAGGGATCCGACGAAGATATCCAAATATATACCGTCCGGCGACGGTGGAACAACGTCGTATCACCTCGATAAAGCCCCGGCGAAACCAACCCAAGGCGGAGGTTTTTTGGGGGGGCGAGGTGGGGGTGATCAGAGGCGTAATGTAAAAAATGGAGCGCAGAAGAAAACAGGGTGGGTGCTAACGTGCGCTGTGTGTGTTGGGTGAGGTTTCAACTTTCAACCTCTAGTGAATAGTGAGTGAGGGGGGTGTACGTAATTGACGGGGAAAGAGAGCAATATAGCAAGCGAAATTCAAAACTTTTTATGGTTAATTAGGACCCCTCTCAAATAAGTTGAATTTTAAAATGAATTATGCAAGGTAAATAATTCATTTTTGGAATTAATATATTAAAGTAAATATATATCTATATCTATATCTATATTATATTAAAAGCACGAAGGCCCTTAGCGAAATGTCGTTCGCCTTTTTTACCCTTTAAAAATAGAGTTTACATTAGACAAAATAGTCATTTAATTATTTTCATAATTTTTAAGACCTTAGAATCAACTAAAATTATGTTTGTTTGTTTATTTTGTTAGTTAAAGTAATGAAAGAAGTTCTCGAATTTTTGGCATTTGAAGTTTAAGTTTATATAGCACTTATTTACTTGCCATTTATATTTAGCATGTTAACCAAGTAAACTAATCAACTAAAAATATGTTTATTTATTTTTTTGTTAGTTAAAGTATGAAAGAGTCCTCGAATTTTTGGTATTTGAAGTTTAAGTTTATTGGACACTTATTTACTTGCCATTTATATTTAGCATATTAACCAAGTAAACTATCAATTGGTTTAGTCTTCGGTTACAATCCGGTACCTTATTGAATTGATACCATAATTAATGATTCGCATACCAGTGATTAATTCCTTGCTACTTAGTATATTTTACCTTTTTGCCCGGTAATTTACAAAAATAGGTAGGCTATATTAGTATGAAATATACTAAAAATAGAAAAAGATTTTTAACTAACACAGATTCTTTAATGCCAAGATTCAAAAGGATTCTAAGAAAATTCTGAAACAACCCACATCCAAGTAATTCTACGAGTTTTTATCTCAAATATATAAACACGTGGTGGAACTTAAATATGATCGTTTAGAGGATATTAAAATTTCAAGTCATACAGTCATACATCAAGCGCCCAGTAGATGAATTTATTCACCTCTAGGATCTTTTTTTTTGCTTAAAATCCATCGGTATTTTTCTTTCTATTTAATTTGTATCTTCTTTGCACTTTTGAATCTCTTTTATCTATTGTGGTCATACGTTTACCGTCACCGTAAGTTCATTGCTTCAAGTGTTTTCTTATTTTGTCCGTAACTTGCTTTGTGTGATATGTTCTTTGTACGTTGTTTGATTTTGTGATTTTTCCTTAAACTGAAACAGGTTAAATTTTTTTCTATATAATTACCATTATTTGTGTTTGCTACTAAATTGTCGACAGCACCCAAAAGAATGATGGTGAGACCAGCTTTTCAAGTCGCTAATTTGGAGTTGGTTTTTTCTTCTTCTTATACGATACAACTAAGCTATCTTGGAAATTAGGGAGAACAGAAAGATAAAATAATGAAGATTGTCTGGCATCTGCCATATCTTTTGATTTGTTTGCACAAACATCATAATATAATATGTTGAATTTAATTTCGAAAAATTTGTCAATCACATTGAGCCATTGATGTATAACTTCTTCATGTTTAACTCAATATATGTCGTTACCTTTATACTGGAATAGGACTAAATCCAGGAAGCAGTATTCATGTGGTCAGATTACATGATCAATATTTATCACAAAAGAAATAGAATACTACCGTACAAAAAAAAACTTAAAGAATTTTTTTTTAAAAAAAAAGTAAAAGAAAAGCAGTTTGTAAAATCCACGTTATTCTTCCCAAAGAAGTTAGTATTTCTTCTTTAGTTTTATAATTTAATTCAATTTGTTTTACAAGTTGATATTATTAGTAGTTACTTTTATTTTATTGTGATGTATCTAAATTGATAATGAATCATTGTCCTTCACTTATTAAAGCAAAGCTCTCCGCAAATAAATAATTAAGATGTTTTTCTTATTTCTTTTTCTTCTGACAATTTTGTAGGCACATCAAATATTTTATATATGCATATGAAGCAGTGAATATCAACATAAAGAATAAGATTAATGGTTCACCTTTCACATGCTTTCCTGATCTCATATAGTGAGACTTGAATACCATCTCATAGGACGTAATTTATATACTATACTATATTAAAAGTACGAAGGCCCTTAGCGAAATGTCGTTCGCTATTTTTTTCCTCTGTAAGTGCATTTTAAGCTGGATGAAACTGTAAATATTAATAATGTATTTTTGTGGAAGAAAAAATGAAACTGTTTATGACCAAAAAAAAGGAAAAAGAAGAAGAGAATAAGTGAAATACGACTTCTTCAATTAATATCCATAACAAAAGGTGATTTTCGTAGGTTAAAAAAAGAAAAGAAGAAATAAAAGGAGGATAAGTAGGAAACATTTAATATCTCTACTAAAGAAAATAAAAAATTTGGTGGGTTCAAAAGGAAAAAATTAAGAGAATAAGTAGGAGATTTACTATAAATGAATATCCCTATTAACAAGCATTAGAAACGTTATCAATTTTCAATGACACTAGGGTTTAGTTTCTCTCAGTTAAAGATTTCATTATTACTCTAAGAGTCAATTTTTTTTGCCTTTTACCTTGTTGTCTTTCGTTGTTGATTTCTGTTTTAACTTGAAAAGACTCTTGCTTTGAATTCTCTTTTATGTCCTTTTTATTTTACCATATGACAAGTTTGATATTTTCATTAGGGTTGCTAAAGTCTTAACCGATTGATTGTGATTCAAACTCCTTTATTGCCTATTAGTGCTTTTGCTTTTATTTACCGTCTTCTTTTATATTCTTAACTTGGTATTGTCTCATATTTGTGTTTTCTTCCTCCAAGTTTTAGGTTGCCGATTCTAAATCTCATAAGCTTTTGGATCTTTTTAACGAACACAACAAAGTATATCGAGTATATTGAAGTAACTTGTTTTTTTTCCTCACCAAACGAGATATGAATTACGCCTTAGCATGTGAGCCCCTTAATATTTTTCAATTTACAGAATATTATTGTAACATTTGGCAGTTTTTCTTGGTTTAGTTTGTTGTTACTTTTGTTTTTGATGCTTTTATAGGATTTTGGAAGAATTATTTTTCGCCTAAGTCTTTTACTTTTTACCATTCAATTCAATTTTTTAAGATAAAAGATTATGTTGGTTAATGCTTTGGGTTAAAAGAGGATTTCCGTTTGAAAAAATATCTAAACACTAAAGTAGTCATATTATTTTATATTTATATACTGACATCACTATTACACATAATTCATATTATTTTATATTTATATATTATTTTATTAATACACGCAAAGTTCACGTGCAACGCACGTACACTAAAGCTAGTATATATATATATTTAATAATAATTAAGTATTGAAAAATATGTAAGTAAAACATATGTCTTGTATTCATTAATTTAGTATAAATATTATTAAGTTTTTTTATCGTATAACTCTCTCTTAATTTTTTCATTAAAAATAAGATTCTATGTTAGGTTACGAAACCTTATTATACGAGGTACAGCCGCATTGTAGGCTAAAAGGAGAGCTTTCCTAAGGGACATCTCCAAGTAATGATAAATAGCTATATACGATTAATTATATTGTCTATATTATATTTTCTACTTAATAAAAGGAAAAATAAAGAACAAAAGATTCATGAATGATATCTTTAAATCTATGCATCCTCAAATGCAACACTTATTTTTGTTTTGTGGAAGCGTTTTATTCTAAGATCGAAATGATTTGTCTCTTGTTAGAGAAAATCTACATTCTTGTTCAATCGTTCGATAATATTATGTACATAGCCTCTCCAATCGTCGAACTTCAATAAATAATTATTTGGTACTTATCATATCGGGTCACATAGGCATAAACATATATGAAATTAAAAAGGCTCTGACTATTATAACATCAACACTAGTTGAAAAGAACAAAAAGAATAAAAATAAAACCTAATATTACATATGTAGTGGAAGATTGTCTACGATTAGTTTACGAAATGAGGCCTATCTCGATGCACAAAATATAGAGAACGACATTAAAATGGCGAAACTTATAACAAAAGGAAAAGAGAGTGTATCTGCATTATAAATGTCCAACTCCAGGTATTAGAATATAGTCTCTGTGAGATACATACCTAAGCTATATTATTAGTAAGGGGACGACATATAATTAAGATAAAAGTCTTGCATGTGAGAAGGTTGAATAGTAAAGTATCGTTAAAGGTTGTTTGCGGTATCGCTTGATGTTCTGTATCTCGTCCTTCGTCTTCTATGTATAGTCGTCCGAGTCCTTGGAAACCAATTGTCACAATCTAAGTCCATGACACATATTGTCCGCTTTGAGCCTAGGCCCGCACAATTTTGTCTTTTGGGTTACGTCATCCCGAGCTCTAGAAGCGCGCGTACCATTTGAACTTATGTCATGCCTTATAAGATTCTTCACTTTTCTCTCCCATTCCAATGTGGTATTTGACATGTGCACCTCTTCTTCAGAAGCTTGCCAGCCTAAAAGCCTGGCATTCCTGCTTGACCCGCCTTCATCAGCCCTCCCACCGTCATGGACATCATAAGGCTGATGAGGGCGGGTTGATAGGTTTTAAATGTTCTTGCCTTATGTTTTGATGATCTAACAAACTTACTGTTAAGAACCAAATAGGGAACATAACCTACTTGGACTATACTGCAAGCTTAACGGATTCCAGCTAAAGGTGAAATGCTACAACTTCAGGAGCTAGGAACCCAAACAAGGACCTGATACCCTTGTGGTTTCCTCATAGCAGTACAAAGTCAATTGGACACAGCTGGAAATGAAGTGACTGCCTGCACTATTTCTGCCGCACTGCACTGTGTCCAGCACCCACTCATTCTCTGACCAACTAAGGTGCTTACATCATTTCAAGTGATGTGATCAAGGTGTACCAACAATGAGTTTATACAAAAATATCACTTGAATGTTTCAGTTTCTCATTCAAGCCTTTTGCAAAAACAGAGAAATTAATCTTCACGAGCTTGAAGAACAAAGTTGAACGCAACTACGGACCAGTTCCTAAAGTTAGCTTGTTGTTGTCCTAGTTGAGTTGTAACTTTGCGATTGTACTTATTGTATCTCCTAAATTGCTTAGCTAGAAGCATTGATTAGGAATCTTCTTGTAAATCCGTAAACTACTTGAGTTTATGTTGTGACTAGGTTTACTCATACGCAAAAACCTTTGTAACTGTAGAGTGAAAAAGTGGCTTGTGGTGAGAGCATCACAAGTTAGCAAAAGTCTTTGTAACTAGGGAGTCATAAAGTGGCTTGTGGTAAGAGTACCACAAGTTAGTTGAGTAAATTCTTTGTAATTGAGTCATTACAAAGTGGCTTGTAATAGGTTTTTACAAGTTAGTGAAGTTGAAAGTCTACAGATGTAAGTCGTGGTTTTTTTATCCCCTTGTGTGGAATTTTTCCACGTAAAAATCCTCTGCCTTATTTACTTGCAGTTTTATTAGCATTTTCAGCAGAATCCCGTAGAGGTCCAGGTACTATACTATTTGGTGGACTCACACAAAACTAACAATTAGTATCAGAGCGGGTTCCTCCTATCAGGCTAACACCTAGGAAGGATCCTCATGGCTGCTCCACCAAATTTTGAAGAAGGTCAATCTACATACCGACCACCCAGGTTCAATGGACAATACTATGGGTGGTGGAAAACAAGAATGCATGATTTTATCATGGCTGAGGATTCTAAGTTATGGGATATCATATGCGATGGTCCTTATGTTCCAACCAAGGTACTAGAGAAACTTCCATTTTCAATGGCAAAACCAGCAAAGAGTACACTGAAGCAGACAAGAAAGTTGTGGAGAAGAATTTTCGTGCCAAGAAAATTCTAGTATGTGGAATAGGACCTGAAGAGTACAATAGAATCTCCATATGCGATACTACCAAGGAGATATGGAAAGCTTTGCAAACAACTCATGAGGGAACCACACAAGTAAAACAGTCTAAGATTGATATGCTCACTACCGAGTATGAACTCTTCAAAATGAGGGACGATGAATCCATTCAAGATATGCACACAAGATTCTCTTCCATCATAATGAGTTACACTCACTTGGTGAAATATGCACACAAGATTCACTTCCATCATAAATGAGTTACACTCACTTGATGAAACTATTCTTAGAAACAAGCTAGTGAGGAAAATTCTCAGCATTCTGCCTAGCCCTTGGGAAAGCAAAGTGAATGCTATTACTAAATCAAAGGACTTACAGGAGCTGACCATAGAAGAGTTGATCGGAAATTTGAAGACCTACGAGTTGAAGAGGAAGATAGACAGTGAAAGAAGAGAACCAAAGAAGGAAAGGAACCTGGTACTTAAAACTGATAACAATGATTCAAGTGAGGAAGACAGTGACATGGCTTACTTAACCAAAAGGTTTCAGAAGATGGTCAGAAGGAATGGAGAAATGCTAAAAAGGGACAGCTCTAACAGATCAAAGAACTATGACCTTTGTTACAAGTATGGAAAGCCTGGACACTTCATGAAAGACTGTCCTCTCTTGAAGCAAGAATTCTCCAAGAACTACTATGAGAAAACAACTAAGACGAACCAGGTGCCTTTCAAGGACTTCAAGAGAAAAAGGTCAGCTGACAATATGATGAGACAGGCTCTTACAGCATGGGGGGATTCCTCTAGTGATTCTGAAGATGAACCTAATACTGGTGATAGTTCCATGATGGTAGTTGAAGGTGAGGAGATTGAATATGACTCAACTTTTGCTTTGGACGATGGCAACAAAGAGGTAAATTTCAGGGATGTTCAGAAAAATCCGAAATCCTATTCTCCAAAAAAAACTCATGTCTTTAGCTAATGTATTAATTAATGCCTTTCATAGTCTTGTGGAGGATAGGGATTCTTTGAGCTTAGAATTAGGAGAATCTGAACAACATAGAGACGACTTAGTGGCTGTAGTTATTGACCATAAGAAAACCATTGAAATCTTTAGAAAAGAAAAGGATGATCTTTTGGCAGAAATTACAGACCTAAGGGAAACAATAGTGAAATCATGGACTAAGTCAAAACCTAAAAATTCTGGAAAGGGAAAGGAGATAGCCAGTGAGGAACACATTAGGCTTGAAAATGAGGTGAAAACTATGAGAATTAGGATGTGTGCTGAAATTGAGAAAAAACAAGCAACTCCAAACTGATATGGAAAGAATAAAGAATGATCTTGAAAAGTCCCTAAAGTGGACCTGGTCCTCAGAAGCTACCACTGTCATGCATACTAATAATTGTGAAAACAGACAGGGAATAAGGTTCCAAAGGGAGAAAACTCCCCACAACCCTCACATCAAGTACGACACTATCTTTGATAACTGGCCTTGTACCCAATGTGGGAACAATGGGCACTTCAAAAAGGATTTCCAGGCCAGGAATCAATCTGTTCAGAAAAATAAAGTGTTTGCTGAAAAGGTGACTACAAAAGAGGGACCAGGTTCCACTCACAAAAAACGTGCATTACCTGCATGGACTAAGAGAACTCTTATTCATCCTCTTTCCTACTACAAGGGACCCAAACTTTCTTGAGTTCCTAAAACTAACTCTTAATTTCTTGTGCAGGGAACAGTGAAAGGAAGCAGTCAACAATGGTTCATGAATAGTGGGTGTTCAAAGCACATGACTAGGAACACCATGGACTTTCTTTCACTAAAAGCCCTGCAAGGAGGGAGTGTATCCTTTGGAAATGGAAAAAAAGGGTACATTCTAGGAGTTGGAAAAGTCGGGAAGTCACTCACTCATTTTATGAAAATTTGTACTATGTCAATGGCCTTAAGTATAGTCTCTTGAGTGTCTCTCAAATCTGTGATAAAGGAAATAAGGTGGAATTCTTGTCCAAAATATGTAGTCACCGATCTTGTGACTGGGGAAGTAGTACTTGTGGCCAAAAGATACAAGAACATATATATTGCTGATTTCGAGTCCTTACAGAGTGGTGATCTAAGTTGTCTGAAAGCTGTTGATGATGACGCTGAACTATGGCACAGAAGACTGGGCCACACAAGTTTCTCTCTTCTGAATAAACTAATTCAGAAGGACCTGGTCCATGATCTGCCTATGTCAAAATTCAAGATGCAAAAGGTCTGTGATACATGTGCTAGAGGAAAACATGTGAAGTCCTCCTTCAAGTCTAAAAGAGATGTGAGCACCTCAAAGCCACTAGAGCTTCTGCATATGGATCTATATGGACCTATGAGAGTGCAAAGCAGAGGAGGAAAAAGATACATTTTTGTGATAGTGGATGACTACTCTAGATTCACATGGACTCTGTTTCTCAGAACCAAAGATGAAATTGTTGAGGTGTTTGTGGCTTTTGTGAAGAAAATCTAGGTGAAGATGGAGTCTAGAGTCGCATGCATTAGATCAGATCATGGGACAAAATTTGACAATGTCAAATTTTATGAATTCTGCAATGAAAATGGCATCACTTACAACTTCTCAGCTCCCAGAACTCCCCAGCAAAATGGAGTGGTAGAAAGGAAGAACAGAACTCTGGAAGAGATGGCAAAAACAATTCTGATCGATAGTGGAATTGCAAAGAACTTCTGGGCTAAAGCTGTCAACACTGCCTGCTACTTGGTGAACAGGTGCATGATCAGATTTCTTCTGAATAAAACCCCCTATGAATTGCTGAATGGAAGGAAACCCAAGCTGACTCACCTAAGAACATTTGGGTGCAAATCCTATGTTCTCAACAATGGAAAGGATCAGCTTGTAAATTCGATGCCAAGAGTGATGAAGGAATATTTCTGGGCTACTCTTCTCAAAGCAAGGCTTACAAGATATATAATAAGCGGATTTAATGTGTTGAGGAAAGTGTCCGTGTTATTTTTGATGAGTCTTATCCATCTTGTGAGAAGAGTGATGAGAAATATCAAGATGGAGAACCCTTACTAGTCTCTGGTGAAGTCATTAACATGACAAACGGAAAGGTAGATATGATGAGTCAAGTAAAGGAGCTAAATGAAGACAATACATCTTCATCTTCAAAAGAACCAAACATTTCAATTTCAACCACTGAAGCTGAAGAAAGAGTGGTTGATGCCTCCGCTAGGACCTGAGAGAAGAACAGAGGAAAACCAGCCAAACACATCCTCTTCCTCTCAGAATGAACCTCAGATGTCTAACTGGAGACACCAAAGCTCTCATCTGATGGACAACATTATTACTCCTCTAGATTCCGGAGTACAAACCAGGTCAAGAGCAAGAAATTCACTTGCCTTCTCAGCTTTTCTATCCCAAATAGAACCCAAGAATATCAAGGAAGCCTTGAAAGATGCAGATTGGATTACAGTCATGCAAGACGAGCTACATCAGTTTGAGAGAAATAATGTGTGGCACCTGGTACCTAAACCCTCAGATCGAACCATTATAGGAACCAGGTGGGTATTCAGAAACAAGCTCGATGAACATGGAATTACCACAAGAAACAAGGTCAGGCTAGTGGTTCAAGGCTACAATCAGGAGGAAGGGATTGACTATGATGAAACGTTTGCTCCAGTGGCTCGCATGGAAGCTATTAGAATCCTAATCGCTTTTGCATATCATATGGAATTCACCTTGTTCCAAATGGATGTCAATAGTGCATTTTTGAATGGACTTCTTAAGGAAGAAGTTTATGTGAAGCAACCTCCAGGGTTTGAATGTCATGAGCACCCTGAATATGTTTTTAAAGTGGACAAAGCTTTATATGGACTAAAGCAGGCTTCTCGAGCTTGATATGAAAGGCTGTCAAAATTTCTCTTGGAAAAATGGCTCTAAAAGAGGAAAAAATGACAACACTCTTTTCTTAAAGAAACGAGGAAGGAACCTGCTCATTGTTCAGGTCTCTGTTGATGATATCATTTTTGGAACAACAGCTGTCGTACCCCCTTTTTCCCCTTCTAGCAGAGAGGAGTCCAGGTTTCGACATTTATGGGGTGTGATGACTCATTTCCTTTTGGGTATTTGAAGAGTCGCCACCTAACGATTTTAAGGTGCGCTAGGGCACCTATAAGGTTCAACTACAACTATGTTTGATAACCAGAGATAGGGTAAGAGCTTGAAATTATCCTAAGGGGAAGGTGTTAGGCACCCCTCAGGATCCACTAGTGTGGTTCCTGGCCAGATAGTTTTTGTGAATTTGTGCAATTAGCAAATAAACAAGTAAGGCTCAAGTAATAGGGGATTTAAGTTAAGCATACAAGCATTTGAAAACAATTATTGAAAGGTGAAATTTTGAAAAGTGTTATAATCTAAGGCATGCTTATGAATGTAAAGGGGTGTCTAAGGTTTGTTTGTAATATGAATCACATCAATACAATATCCGGTATGACACTCCTCAAAAGAAGGGATATATGTGGTATTAGCGCACCGGTTATCATATCCATATCTACCCTTTCCCGCCATGTTAAGGTAATTAAAGCGAGGGTTGGTGTCGACTCTTATTGCATGCTATTACCTGTCCCTTCCTATCAGTCTCGGAGGAATTTAGGACTACTAATCCTTTAAGGAGGGGGTTCTAGGCGGACCCTCAGGTTTAAAGGCAAAATCTAAGGCGACATACAAAAACATATAAGACTGCAATTGGGGGGGTGGGGAACATATAAGCAAGTGTCACACCTTCTTTTTACCTACACCCTGTAAAGGGTATAAATACAAGGGAGTTTTTCCAATTAAAGGACAATCGAAACGAGATTATTTATTTATTAAAAATCAGATAATTTATGGTGTCCCAAGTGACCAGTTTAAATCCCAAATCGAGGAAAACTGACTCTATTTACAGTCTGCGAACACAGAAATCCGGGTAAGGAATTCTGTTAATCCGGGAGAAGGTGTTAGGCACTCCCGAGTTCCGTGGTTCTAGCACGGTCGCTTTGATCATACTTGGATTATTAAATTGTTTATTACTCATTTTAGATCTTATGTGCATTTACCTTTTACCGCTTTTAAATTAAGAAAATTATGTTGAAACGGGTCACGCGTACGTGTACCCATTTGTTTGGCGCATCAAAAATCATGTCACACGAACGTGTCCACAATTAATAACGCTTTATTATTATTATTATTATTATTATTATTATTATTATTATTATTATTATTATTATTATTATGAATGTTCAGGCCAAATTTGCGTGAACGCATACTCCGGTTTTATTTTTACGATCATAATCATGTCAACGAACGTGTCCACGACCACGATAATACATTAAACGTGCCTAAAGCAAACTACGATAATTGGTTATTTGTTATATCTAAATTATGAAGTCAATATGAGGGCCATAATCTGCTTATGCTATTAAATATGGCTCACCTCCAATTTATATTTGAAAAGCCCAATTAATCAGCTCAGGAAAATTTGCGGCAAACTTCTACTTGTTTAAACTAAGGGTTCTACCCTACAAGTTACTAGACGCATTGTATTAGAGAATTAAAGACCCGAAGAGAAACTATTTCAAATACCATTGAACAGACCCCTTTTAAAATGTCTTTAGGGATTGGGCTCAAGCCCAGCCCAATTTTTGATGAAGCAGAGGCACCCAGGGATCCATATTCGACGCACCATTCAGCTGGGCCTGCGTTAGGCCTTAGTTTTATGCCCCAAACTTTTATGCCAATCAGGGAATGAAAATTAATGATATTAACTTGGAACATGAAATTGACTTAGCCAACCTAAACCCCGATTTCGAAATATCAAACACCAATTACCTATCTAGCTCTGTAATCTTAATTACTCCAACATGAAATGACCAAATAGAGATTATGACCACAAATTCCCAAATCAAGCAATTATCAAAACATTACGCTTGAAATCAGTTGTTAACTAGTTTCAGCATGAATTTGAACCTTGACTTCGAGAATGAACATGCTTACAAAATAGAGTCTAGGTAAATTGATATACATACAAGCCAATACTTAGCATTTCAATGGATTCAAACGGCCATTACAGCTAAAACTACATTGATCTTCAACATAAACTAAACAAAGGTGTAGAACCCCAAAGAATTAAATTAAATCTATGTGACAAAGCCTAACGACTCCTTTATCCAGCATACATTCGAACTCATTAGAAGAAAACTGAATAGCTAAAGTTCATAGTTCATTTATCACCACAAAAGCAGATTTGCTACTATACGTTCAGAGAATGAAGATTCAGAAAAAGAAGAAAGAGATGAACTAAATTATGAATAACAAACTAATGCTAAGCTCTACAATTCCATTTTTTCATTTCACCCTTTAAGTCAAGCATTCACCTTATACAAGTTGTAGAGTGTGTACCTGGAAATTGAAAGGAAAAGAAGTGAGGAATCTGCAGTAACAGTATAGCAGAGCCCATCGACAAGAAACGACCAATAGAACCAATTTCAAAACCCCTAAAATGATGGTCAATAGTCCAAAACCAGTTTCAGTCGAACAAACCCAGCAAACTTCAAATCAAAACCTTTTAAAACCCAAAATTCAATTCAATTCAGCACTAGCCCGAGTTAGAAATTGCTTCTACAAATTGAAAACTCCAAAAATTCCAAGAAGGAGTTCAATGAAACAGTCAATTTATTAAAAAAAATTGGCTCTGTTTTTTTCCTGTATTTTTAGCTATTTCAGCCTTCCAACTCCCCCTTGAATGTCAAGTTAGGATGCCTTTATAGGCAAGCTATGAGGGTAGCATAAAAAGAATTCTGATTTGCATTTTTAACCTTCTGATCTTTTCGTTTCTGCTCAAATACCCTTAACTTAAAACTCAGATTTTCATATTAGCCCCTACCCTAGCTTCCTAGAAGTTTCCTTAGGTTGTTACAAAAGATTCCCTTACCTATACTACCCATATTACCCTTAACAACCATGCTTATTACCCTTGGGGACCTCAAATGGGTCATGGGTCAAATGACCCAATGATCAAACCAGACCTGGGCTCGAAAAATCCATTCGAACTCTTAGAATGGTTTATGAAATGAATTCAGAGTCCAAATGAAATGAAC
Source organism: Nicotiana sylvestris (assembly GCF_000393655.2). NCBI lineage: Eukaryota > Viridiplantae > Streptophyta > Magnoliopsida > Solanales > Solanaceae > Nicotiana > Nicotiana sylvestris. The sequence goes on along the minus strand of NC_091061.1, from coordinate 153,413,676 downwards.
CTAGGTTGAGCAAACTGTGACAAACAATAGGAAAATGATTAAAACAACTTTCAGAAAACTTAAAACCTAAGCTAAGGGATTAAATTGTCATATAATCCTAATTAAAGTTGTCAGGGCTAAACAAACAAATGAGATCAGAAATTAATCGTGTTGTTAACAAAAGAAACTAGACCGACCAAACAAAAATCACAGAACCAACTTGGAACGAAAAACTGAGACGGAACAAAAATGGACAGTACTCAATCTCAGCTAGAAAACTCGTTCAACTTTATTTTAATTAACCGGAGGGAACGAGAAGAAGAGAAGAGGAAAGAAAGTTGAAGGAATCACAAGCGAAAACGAAGGTAAAGAAAGAAACTCACCGACTCAGGCTCGACCCTTCGACTGAATTTCCGATTTAAAACCCCGAATATCGTCAACTACTTGTTCTTTGTCGAATAAAGCTATTCCGTGGTAGAATTGGCCCGGAACACTCATAAAAACTGGGAAAACACTGTTGCATGCGCAGCTTTGGCTTTGGCTTCTGGGGCTCGAACGTTAGATTTAAGATTCGAGACGTTCTAGCAAAATTCGAGGGGAATGGAGTGTGGATTTGGTACAAGGGGGTCATGGCGGTTCTATGGTGTCAATTTGGTGGTGAACAGAGGTGGCACGGCCACCAGAGGAAATGAGGGCGGCACTAGGGTTTGTGCCTTCAACCTCAAATTCGAGGGGTTCTGAGTGTGTTCGAATGAAGTTGGTTGTGGATTGGGATCGTGGAAGGGATGAGGAGTTTAGGGTGTGAATATGGTGGTCATCGGAGGTGGCGCCGCCGGCCTGAGGGGATGGGAATTAGGGCGGCTCAGTTAGGGTTAGTTGGGGACGATGCGGTCTAGGAAATGAGATGGGGGGGGGGGTACGAGATTCGGACATACAACTAATAAACCCACCCCACTTCCCCACCGTTGGATTGGGCCAACCTTGACGGCTGAGTTCACTGGGCACGGAAACGGGGTCATTTTGAGTTGGGGAGGTGAGGGGCCGGGTCAGGGGACGGATTGGGCTTGGCTTAACGGGTTTGGGGGAGGAGTCCGTTTGGGGCTGAGTGTTTTAAGTACAAATTGGCCCAAATTTGTCTTTCAATTCCCTCTCTTTATTTTCCTTTCAATTCCCTTTCTAAATTTTTTTAATTAATTTCTTTTTCCCAAAATTAAAATAAAAAATCTAAATTACTTCCTAGAACCCCATTAACCTAAAAACACTAATTAGACCTAAATGATAATTAAACCAACTAACAAATTAAAAAGAAAACTACTAAAATCAAAAATTAAAGTTAAAAGTGCAAATTAAACTATATTTTTTTTGTGATTTTCCCTTTTTTTATACAAAAACTAATTACCAATTAATCCTTAGAATGCAAAATTAACTCTTAAATGCACATGCAACACATTTTTTTTGTATTTCCCATAAATTAGAATAAAATAAACATGCACAAACAAAGTAGACAATTAACAGAAAATGCCACGAAAATCCTCAAAATTGCAAACACTGAAGGAAATTATTTTGTTTTGAATTTATGAGAGTAATTCATGTAGGCAAAAATCACGTGCTCACAGCAAGTAGAAGGCTCAGTTATACCTCCACAAAGAATGCACATACATAGCATGACTTATACACAATTAAGGTCTGAATTTAAATTCCTAAGTAGGGTGTTTAAGTCAGAACCAGATTCACTATATAACTCAGAAAAGATTTCTGAATCAGGCCTGCCTGCTGGTTGTAGCAGTTAATAATTAAACAAAGGCAGTTCCAGTTTTATTCAGGTTATTACCTAGGGCTTGCCTAGGCGTAAAACAATGCAGTAGTTGTTCTGAATCATTAAGACGGTTTTTATTACCTAAAAACATATTGTTCTAGGTGTTCAACACATAGAATTATTGCCAGTTGATTATAAAAACTGAGTAAAATTGTTTTATTCCTTTTTGTGCATTCATAGTTAGCCTAAGCGTGCTTAAGCGAATATAAATGAAATCCTAAAGACATGATATCTAATGTACAGAGATGCAGAATCCTAAGCAGGATTTCTATATGCACAAATATTACAGTGTTTAAACATGATTTCCAGAATATGCAGAAATGATATGTTTGTTAGTGTTGTTTAGCCTAAAACAGGATCTCTAAGTGTGCATGGCAGTAGGAACATGATCGCAGAAACTCCGGTTATTAACATAATTAACGTAATATTTTATAAATGATATGATAACGAAATGGACATGCTGAAAACAGTAAGCGTATATCCTAGGGAACATGATCTCTAATGCATGAAATGAGTCCTAAGCATGATTTTTATTGCGCAAGTAGGAAGATAAACCTAATAACATGTTTTCTACCCCTTTTTATAACTAAAGCATGCATAGTCACCCATTCCCTTTTCACTATCCATCCCCAGAGTTGTTCACAAATTATTATAGACTATGTGATTGAATAACATTAGAAAAAATGTACAAAATAAGAAGTTACAACCATAGGAATCCTGATCCTAACTTCCTCTCTGAGTTGTGTAATAAACCACTTCAATGCCAATATTGTTCCAAAGCCTTTTTCATATCTGGGTATGTCAGAGTTCCCTAAGGGCCTCAAGGGATCCCGGGCAGTGCTCACACCCGGATTGCATAACCAAGAGAGTTAGTGCAGTGTGGAAGGGCTAGCTCTTATATGTCCAAGTTCAGAGGGAGCTCAAGGGTCCCAAAGCAAGGCTCACACAAGAAGGGCAGAACCTAATGATCTAAGAGTGCATGTGAGAGTGCTGGACATAGACTCAAAGGAGTTGAGTTGGAAAATAGTTTTAGAAATAACATGTTTGAAGTGAGTTTGAAAATAATAGAATAATTGCCTAATAAAACAGTTTTTGAAAAGGGAAAGGGGGTAGGAGCAACAACAACATACACAGAACCAGTTAGAGAGAATTACATGCTTCAACAGTTACAAACAGGGGTGTAGGGGTTGGGGACATAGAGAACCCAAATCAGAAACACACAATTAGTCATGAATTAGGTACATTATAGACATGCTAGTTGAAGGACATAAACAGGAACAAGTAAATATGCTGATCACATTCGAACAGGGGAGGATAGAATTTTAAGCTGTAAAGCAATAAAAAAACAGTACAACTCAACAACACGAGCCATTATGTTAGTGCAGAAAGAGACAGTGATTGACAACAAGGGAACACATAGGTGTTGAGTTTCAGAATTTAAATTAAGAACATACCAGTTGAAGGAGCAAAGTGCAGAAAAGTAAAGCAATCATAGTTCCAAAGTCTAGCCTTGGCTTTCAGCCGGCTAGACAAGGTAGTAGCACAAGTAGTAGAGAAAGAAAGAGAGTTTGAACGTGTAAGTGTGTGTTTTTGAACTCAGCTGTTCGTGTCTTGTTAATGAAAGCATTAGGGTATTTATAGCCTTTAAAACAAGTAGAAAAATAAGGTAACAAGTAAAGGTTTGACACAAATATGGAAGTAATCACAGTCAGAATCAATTAATACAAGTATTCCCTTTAATCAAGGAATTACTGCGCAAACGGATACTAACATGGGTAATTAAGGAAAGAAAATCAATTTGAGAAAGATTGATTTCTGACCATATAGGGGATAGTAAAAGTATAGAGTAAATAATTAAGTCTAAGTACAAAATATACTTAATTTGGGAAAAGATTCAGCAGGGGTAAAACATCACAATAAAGGAAGGGAATCAATCAATTTAAACAAAATGAGTGAAACTAGGGGTTTATAAGAAACTATTTGCAATCAGTCGTAACTTGAGGAAATTAAGATCAATCAAGAAAGAGTCATGATTCTGCACTTCGCCATATAAATAGAGAAGAATGAACATGCAAGGCCAACCGTATTGACAAAAAAAACAACTAGATGTACACAAACATACAACAGTAACATGAGTAGGCTAGGGCTTAGTAGTAAAAGAACCTACTCGAAGCATAGTAGTAAGCAAAGTCAAGTAGTCACATAGAACCAAAAATGAAGGAAACAATCTAACATATAGCAACAGGTAAAAGAGATCTTTTAAAAACTCTCAGTAACAAGTGAGGAAAATTTCAAGAAACTAGGGTTTTAATAGAGCTGAGTTAAAAGGGTAAGAACTCAGAATCAGTCAAGTTAAACAAAGAAAACAGTTTAAACAAAAGAACTCAGTCGAAACATGTATACAAAATAAAAGACAGTTTCACAACCTTGGATAAAACCAAAGATATTTAGGGTTTTCAACATGCTGAGTCAGGTAGTAGAAAAGCATAAACAAATTGTTTGAACATAGTAAAATAATAAAACAACACTGAAAATTGAAGAAGATATCTTTTAAAAGAGGTTAAGAAAAACCCTAATCGTTGAAGACGAAAAGTCGCTTTGAAAAATCGGAAAACCTTTAAGGAAAACACTTAAGAGGTTCATAACATACACAAATCTAAGACAGATATGAAAGAAAGTCGAAAAGCCTTTAAAGTTAGGGTTTCAGAGAACCCAGAAAAATGAGAAAGACTTCGAAAAGTTACCGATCTAGCCGGAAAAGCCATGGATCCGACTCGAACGGCCATGGATGGCCGGAGAAAGGCCATGGATAGAAGTTTGCAAGGTCTGGACTAGATCTCTCCGAGATATTTTCATGAAATCATGAAAATAGGCAACCAGGAGACATAGGAGACCGGTATACATCTCAAACGGCCATGGGAGTCCATGGATTGAGCGAGGATTGAAGGGGTTTAGGGTGGATTTGGGTGGCAGCGGCTAGGGTTAGCCTTAGGTTTCAGAGAGGGTTTGAGAGGAGAGGGATTCAAGGGCGGCGAGTTGGTAGAAATGAATTAGGTTAAGGGGCTCGTTTAGGTTTATTTTAGGCTTGTGGAATGGTGGTCGTTGATCTGAATGATCAATGGCCTAGATTAAATGGGGTAGGTAGGGATCCGGGTTTGGGTAGGCTTAAAAAGGGTTAGGGTCGGGTTTAATTAGAAATTGGGCCGAGGAATTGGGCTTGATTTGGTTATAATTGAAAGCCAAATGTGGCAACGAGTTAAATAGCCACTTTTTCCATTTTTAAATTATAAAAAATAGCAAACAGTTTTCTGAAAATAAATTTAAAGTACTAAAATGATTTATAATACATAATTAACAATATAAAAATATAGGACCCAATTATATGAATATAAAACCTAATTAAACCTTAAAAAGGGCTAATATTACAATTATATACAATTTAGCTTTAAAAATACTAAATAAAATTGTAAAAATATGTAAAAATTTATTTTAGCCATATTTTGGCATAAATATAAAAATTCAATAGATGAATTATCAAAATAATAATTTTGGAAATAATTATTGGGATTTTATGGATAAAAAGGGGGAAATAAATCAATTAAAACCCCTTTAAAATATGGAAAAATAATAAAACCCTTGGACATGCTTATATATGCATACATATACTATTTTAAAGATATTTTGCATATTGAAAATATATAGAAAAAAATTGGGTATCAACAATAGTTGATTCTGTGTGTGAAGAATTTGCAAAACTCATGGGAAGTGAATTTGAAATGAGCATGATGGGGGAACTGAACTTCTTCTTGGGTATTCAAGTAAAACAGTTCCCAAAGGGTATATCCATTTGTTAGCAAAAATACATTAGGGAGCTCTTGAAGAGGTTTGACATGGAAGCATCAAAGGCGATAGACACTCCCATTGCCACTGCCACTCGACTGGACATAGATGAAATTGGATCTCCTGTGAATCAAACCATATATAGAAGCATTATTGGGTCTCTTCTCTATCTCACTACCAGCAGAGCTAGTATTGTTTTTTGTGTGGGGATGTGTGCAAGGTTTCAATCAAATCCCAAGGAATCTTACTTGAAGGCTGCCAAAAGAATACTGAGATATCTCAAAGGAATACAAGACCTGGTGCTGTATTATCCCTCAGGTGACAGTTTTAATCTCATTGGTTATGCTGATGCTGATTATGCAGGTTATCTTGTGGACAGGAAAAGCACTTCTGGAATGGCTCACTTCTTAGGTTCATGTCTTATCTCTTAGGGCACAAGGAAGCAAAATTCAGTGGCTCTTTCAACAGCTGAAGCTGAATATGTAGCCGCAGCATCCTGCTGTGCTCAACTTTTATGGATCAAGCAGCAACTGGAGGACTTTGGGGTACTCACTGAGAGTGTGCCCCTTCTATGTGACAACACCAGTGCACTCAACATGGCCAAGAATCTAGTTCAACACAAAACGACAAAACATATTGATGTGTGGGATCACTTTTTGAAGGACACTGTGGAGAAAGGGCTGATATGTATGAAGTTCTACAGTATAGAAGATCAAATTGCAGACATTTTCACCAAGGCACTAAGTAAGAAACAGTTTGAAAGAAATAGAGTGAAGTTGGGGCTTTTAAAGCCCAATTGAGAACCTGATTCCTCTTTATCTGGCTATGAAAATCACCTTCAAGAAATAACTGGCTAAAAGTGTTTTCTAGTCATGTCTAACTCACTTTAATACCATTGCAGGTAAACACGTATGATGAGTATAGAAGCTGTAGATGCAGTGCATGAATGATAAACGAGGATTGATTCTTTCAAATAAAAGGTCAAGAACCTAGTTCTTGTAACAAAGGTTAGTAGTTCTGTGCATCATTTAATACACATCTTAAAAAGGGCACAAAACACAACCGCCATGTCATTCAACTTTTGAGATCCTGTTGTCACGTCTCTTCACTTCAAATCATTCCATCTCCCTTTGAAACATTGCACTTCTCCACGCCCAACCGCCATTTCAGAACTGGTGCCTATTCCTCTCTCTTCATAATTATCCCCTCCTCATAAAAACCATTTTTCTGATTCTCCCTAACCATAAGTCCTCCATTAAAATTTCCCAAAAGCATCGTCACACCACTTTTTTAATGGCTGAGATAAACTCCGACCTCCCTGCCTCAGTCATAACTACTACTGATAAACCTATGGAGACTTCCGCTCCTACTGAGCCTTCCTTACCCACTCTTACTCTTCCCGCTCAGGTCACACCTCACCCAGTTTCCCCGTCTCTCTCTATTTCAGAAACCCCTAAAATTGTGGCTCCATCCTCTCCATCTTTTGAGGATACCACCAGTCAAAGACCAAGTGGAGAACATGGTCAAAACCCTGAGGTCACAGAGAGTTCTGCCATCACTGCTACCAATTCCGTGGTGGTAGTAGTACCATTTAAGGAAGAGAAAAATGTTGTAACCGTCTTTGTGGTTTCTACTGATGGTGTACTACATGAGATGATCTCCCAGAAAAATGAGGTCCAAAGTGTGGGGGACGAAGGGGAAATTGTAACTGTTGAAAGGGATGCACCAGCAGATACTACTGGGCCATCACATGAGGAACCTGATCCCTCTCCGGAGGACCCAGGTCATGGTTCTCATTCCCATGACAGTTATGTTCCTGTATTCGCTGTGCCCTTGGAAATACAAGTACCTTAAATGAGATCCAGTGATGAGGAGGACCTAGATAATGTGGCTCTTGATGCGTTCATAGTTAAGCGAAGGGTTGTGTCCACTAATGGGTCTGGAACCAAATGACCTACTACCAGGCTTCAAGCTAAGGTGGCCTATGATTCTACCCTTCAAAAGAGCAAGAAAAGTAGTAAGAAGAAAAGGAGAAAGTTGGTGAAAGGCAGTGTACCTGTAAGTGATGAGGCGATCCCTGTAGTAGAGGTGGACGAGGAAACCCCAGATGAACCTGATTCACTGGTTAGACGGTCTTCGAAAAAGAAAAAGCATGTTTCAATAGTGAAGAGTTCAACCTCTAGGTCCAAGTTGAATAAGGTGGTGAGTGAGTTCTCGATGTCTGATGAGGATGTATTAGTCAAATCCAAGGGAAAAGGAAAATTAAGTGGTGAGAAGTCTGGCAAATGCAAGTCTAAAATTTTTGAAGAACCTGGTTCTGTGAAGAGAATGAGAAGTGAAGTCAGCCTTGGCTCTGAACGCCTGAGGCATCAAAAAGTTCTGCTGGGTCGTACATTTGACCCAGCAATCTCTAAGATGGCTGGTATGCGCCAAATTCTGGAAATGGTCGAGTTTCAACGCTGGGCACATCTATTCCAAATAGATGCACCTAAGGTATATAAGGATGAGGTACAAAGCTTCTTTGCTAGCCTCTTTCATGTTGAGACTGACCACATTTGTGCTTTGGTCAATGGAGTGGACATCGTGTTTGATGTAAAGTTGCTTGGAGAGATTCTTAAAGTTCCTACAGCTGGTGTGTCTAGTGTAAAAGATGTATGTCAGTTTAACTTCAAAATTGCCGTGGTGAAAGACAATGCAAACCAGAAGGGGGACAAGATCCATAAGAAAGCCATACTCCCTGTCTATCAGCTGCTGTTCGAATTGTTTAACAAAGTTCTATTGCCTCGAGCTGAGAGAAGGTCAGTGAATTCTAAGTCTGACCTGTTCTTGATGGAGCAACTGGACAGTTTTACTCCTGTGAGTCTGCCTACTATTATAATATGAACACATGCAAAAGGTTGTCACCTTCAAATATGGTAATCATGGCCTTCCCTACGGGTTCCTGCTTACTTAAGTGTTTAAATTCTTTGAAGTACCACTGGGGACAAGCAAGGTGGGGACTAGGAAGCAGACTTTCTTACAGACCACTTTGGAAGAATGCGAGTGCATCGAAAAGAATGGGGGGATAGGACATTCATCAACCGTCTCACAGCTTATTAATGCTCAAAACAGTGCAGCTAAGGAAATTCATTGGTTGAAGGCCAGGAATGCTATCCTGGAAGGTCAGCAAGCCCAAGGGGTTCCGGTGTCAAATGATGAAGTAGCTCGTTTGAAAAAGGAGAATGCTGATCTCAGGGCACAAGTAGAGAACCTGAAAGCAGAACTGCTCAATGAGCAAAAGTCGGGAAATGCTCGAATAGACCTTGTTATCCAAACACTTGTTGCAACTTCCAAGCCTTTTCCTCCTAGTGCCCCCCCTAAGTACCCCTTCAATGACCAGTTTCTGGAAATCTTTGTTAAGTTTTGGTTGTTTTGGCAGATGTTTTTGTTTTCTTTTTCTTTTATGTGGTTGGGATGAAACACTACTGCTCCCATTTTGACAAGTCCAATGTTGCCTTTTGCTTTTTTTAAAGCAAATGCATATTAAAGTTTTATTAATATCAATTCTATCCTCTTTTATTATATTAGTGCTTTACTTCTGTGTTTCTATTCTCTATCATGTTTGTGTGCACATATGTGGCATGAGTTAGCTTAGCTGGACTTCTTTGTGCTGTTCTTCTATTTGTGTTTTTTAATAATGCCAAAAGAGGGAAAATAATAGTATAATATGACCATCAACTTAGGGGGAACACATGTGTACGAAATGGAATAGAGTCAGGGGGAACCTGTGTTCTCCTGTTACTTAATCTGGTTTTTACTGCTCTAAATCCACTCTATAAATGTTAAGTTTGTCATCATAAAAAAAGGGAAACTTTATAGGTTTTAAATGTTCTTACCTTATGTTTTGATGATCTAACAAACTTATTGTTAAGAACCAGATAGGGAACCTAACCTACTTGGACTATACTGCAAGCTTAACGGATTTCCGCTAAAGGTGAAATGCTACAGCTTCAGGAGCTAGGAACCCAAACAAGGACCTGATACCCTTGTGGTTTCCTCATAGCAGTACAAAGTCAATTGGACACAGCTGAAAATGAAGTGACTGCCTGCATTGTTTCTGCCGTACTGCACTGTGTCCAATGCCCACTCATTCTCTGACCAACTAAAGTGCTCACATCATTTCAAGTGATGTGATCAAGGTATAGCAACAATGAGTTTATACAAAAACATCACTTCAATGTTTCAGTTTGTCATTCAAGCCTTTTGTAAAAACAGAGAAATAAATCCTCACGAGCTTGAAGAACAAAGTTGAACGCAACTACGGACCAGTTCCTAAAATTAGCTTATTGTTGTCCTAGTTGAGTTGTAACTTTGCGATTGTACTTATTGTATCTCCTAAATTTCTTAGCTAATAGAATTGATTAGGAATCCTCTTGCAAATCCGTAAACTCCTTGAGTTTATGTTGTGACTAGGTTTAGTCATAAGCAAAAGCCTTTGTAACTGTAGAGTGACAAAGTGGCTTGTGGTGAGAGCATCACAAGTTAGTAAAAGTCTTTGTAACTAGGGAGTCACAAAGTGGCTTGTCGTAAGAGTACCACAAATTAGTTGAGTAAATTCTTTGTAATGGAGTCATTACAAAGTGGCTTGTAATAGCTTTTTACATGTTAGTAAATTTGAAAGCCTACAGGTGTAGGTCGTAGTTTTTTGATCCCATTGTGTGAGATTTTTTCACATAAAAATCATCTGCCTTATTTACTTGCAGTTTTATTAGCATTCTCAGCAGAATCTCGTAGAGGACCAGGTACTCTACTATTTGGTAGACCCACACAAACTAACACGGTAAGCATGACTGGCAGACTTTTAGCTTACAAGCTTATGAAAAAGGGGTGCACATATCATCTTAGGCAAATCTCACATCGGAATAGGAGAGAAAAGTGAAGAACCTTATAAGGCATGACATAAGTTCACATGGTACGTGCGCCATTGGGGCTCGAAGTGGTGCAACCCGAAAGAAAAATCCGTGGCGACCTAGGCCCAAAGTGGACAATACGTGTTATGAGCTTGGGTCGTGACACCAATTCAAACGTAGGTCCAACTGATTTGACCGTTTGGCCGATATACTCTCCCCCGATCTCGTAGAGGTTTTTCCTTTAGACCCAATCAAAGAAAGTTGATGTGAACTGAGATGAGGCTAGGAATGCAGGTGTATGGCCCATATGCTGCATTGACGGGTCGTCCTTTGATGTTCACTAGTACTAGGCACGAAACCTTTCCTCAGGTTCCTAGATCATCAGTCCGAGCACACACACCAAACTTATGCAAATTTTGATTATTACATTAACTAATTTGTAAAATCAAATACAATTAAAAATATGTAAATTTGCTTGATTATAAATATATTAGATTAGTTTTTAATAAAGCTTTAGCTATAATACTAATAGTCATACATATTATCATTAAGATTGTAGTTTCATTAAATTCCGCATGATGTAAATAGATAAATACGAAATATGAAGAAGAATTGAAATGTTCTTTCACATTTCTTGTAATAAGTGATAGATAACTTATAATAATAGACTTTGTAATGAATTGATTTAGTGAACTGGTCTTAATTTATGTATCATGACAACTTTGCGACATCTACAAATAAATATTCAAGAGATTCTATACCTTACAAAGTACATACATCTTTTATCGATCTTAGTCATTTATTAGTTAAATAAAATTATCATCCACAAAGAATTAGTATTGTTTTTCCATATGAAATGTTTAAATTTGTTTTATTCATTAGCATATGTTTTGCATAATACCAAAATAATTTAAGAAAAGCATGAAAATTTGGCTTAGCGATAGTGTTTAGAGTAGAGAGATCCTTTGACACTAAACTCTCCTTCATACATTATCAATAGGTTTTATTCCACAAGCTGCACTAACATCAATAACTCTATAGATATTTCAGTCTGGGAACTTACTCCCAGCAGAGTCTTCTCTACCAAATCTGTCTAGAAGTTAATTACTCCTTTACCTCCCAATAGTTATAATTTTATTAGATATAGAATCCTAGTACTTTTAACAAAGTCAAACTCTTTCTCTGGTAATGCTCTCGTAGTCGACTACCCTCCAAACACTATCTTCATCATATTGGCATGGATATAGACACCAAATGTTCAATTTGTTAAGGAGCAAAAGAGACTAATACTCATATTTTCTTTGAATATCCAATAGCCAAAAAAAAATTGAAATGAAGTGCATCCCAACATTCTATTGTTAGATCTCTACTCTGACCACTGGCTTACTATGCTCCAAATGGCCAATATTAATACTGATCACTTGCGCATTTCACGGTGTATTGGAAAAAAACTGAGTTTATATTAAAAGATGATGTGGCATGACACATGGATTAGTTAAATGGTCAAAGCGCAGCAATTGACTAAGAGGCACGGATGGAAACAACCACGGGAAGAAGAATTTAAATAGGCACGAGACGACGTATAGATACGAGTCTCGTACCAATTTAAATCATTTACAGCCAACGGATAGAAGGCATTGAAAGCAAAGATCTGGTGACAGAAAGGAGTCCAAATTCATTATTAAATACTTGATACGTTACGAAATTGGTATTTAATAGGAATGATTGTATAACGGCTTATTTAATATCATTTATTACTCATGATTATATCATTAAAGCTGAGGCTTCATTCCTTTACCTAGAATTATCTATAAAAGGAAGAAGTATCATCATTTGTAAGGACACGGAATACTATTGAGAATTTATTGAAATACACATCTATTTGCTTCTTTACCATCGTTCTCAAAAGTATTTTATTTTTGTCTCCTGATTATCAGTAACCCGAATTTCTTTTTAGCTTTGACCAAAGACTTCAGATTTTTGGTTAAACAAATTGGTTCCGTTACCGGGAATCTGATAATCTTTCCTTTTAAGCTATATCTTATCTATTGGCGTCACCATGTCAAACAACAACGCCGACAACAATAGTAATAACACATTGGGAAACCATGAGAATCAAATACATCAAAATCAAGATAACGTGGTTCCCTCTCCTCTAAATTCACCACGTCAATCTCGTGAAGGCACTCCTGTTACTGAATCCCGTGCTGATCAACAAGAGCAATCTGAACATTTTGAAGGAGTTACAACTGAAGCTTTGCAAAAGCTAATTGATGCACAGGTCGGCAAAGCTCTTCAGGCACTTGTTAGTCGATTGCCTGCTGCGCCACCTACACCAACTCCTAATAATAATACATTGGAGAACCCCCGTTCTGGTCTTGATAATTCTGGAAACGGAGCAACCCCCAGTGAACCACAAGAAGGGGGACCAGGTAATTTAAATAATTCGTATTTGCAAAATTTAGTACTAACCTTGCAGAAACAGCTTAAGGAACAAAATGAGCGTATTGAACAAATCCCTGGAGTTCCACCTGTAATAAAAGGAGTAGACATGGACAAATACTCACAACAACCATGGAAGCCTAGTGCTGCTCCCCTTCCAATTCCGAAAAAGTTCAAAATGCCTGACATCCCGAAATATGATGGTACTACAGACCCACGTGACCACGTGACTGCATTTACAACCGGCGTAAAAGGCAACGACTTGACCAAACAAGAAATTGAATCAGTATTGGTCAAGAAATTTGGAGAAACACTCACCAAGGGTGCATTAACCTGGTATTCTCTTTTATCTGAAAATTCTATTAATTCTTTTGCTGAGCTTGCAGATTCTTTTATTAAAGCACATTCGGGAGCACAAAAGGTTGAGAAAAGGATGGAAGATATTTTCAAAATCAAACAAGGGGATTCGGAGTTGCTTAGAAACTTCGTTGATAGATTCCAGCGTGAAAGAATGACTCTACCTCGTGTGCCTGACAATTGGGCTGCTATAGCTTTTGCAAGTAATTTAAATGACAAAAGTTCTGAAGCCACGAGACGACTCAAAGAAAGTCTTCGAGAATTTCCTGCAACCACATGGAATGATGTTTACAACAGGTATAGCACGAAGCTGCGAATCGAAGAAGATACCGTACCTAAGCTCCATCATGAAGAAAGGGGCGGTACCCGAAGGTCAGAAACCGAAAAAAGATCAGGTAAAAACAGGTACGATCCATATATGGGACCCGCAGGAAAGGACCCACGGTCGAAACAAGATAGCCAGCAATACGATCAAAAATCAAGGAACCGGGATTCTGGCTCTTCTTCAAAGTTCAGGAATGATCGGAACAGACAAGAATCACGAGATGATGACAGGAGTTTAAAGGCACGATTCGGTGGATATAATTTTAATGTCTCTACCTCCGAGCTCGTAGCTGTTTTAAGAAGCATGGGAGATAAGGTACGGTGGCCAAAAGAGATGCGGTCAAATCCAAGTAGACGCAATCCGGATCATTGGTGCGAATTTCACAACGATCACGGGCACAAAACTTCAGAATGCAGATTCCTGCAGAGTGAAGTGGATCATTTATTGAAGCAAGGGTACCTCACTGAGTTATTTAGTGAGAAAGGAAAACAAGCTTATATGAAAAACAGACAAGAGCCACCACAACCTCCTTCACCCAAGAGGACAGTGAATGTCATAAGCGGGGGAGAGGACATTCACGACGTAACCTACACAGCCTCCAACAAGGTTTCTAAGATAACAATTACACACGGGAAATGGGTGCGGAAGGTCCTTGAAAATGAAAGTATTTCTTTCGATGACGCAGATACCGAAGGAGTGACAACTCCACATAATGACGCACTGGTAATATCTTTACTTGTACATGATACTAATGTAAAACGAGTTTTGATTGATCCAGGGAGTTCTGTAAATATTATATTACTAAGGGTACTACGAGAAATGCAAGCTGAAGACAAAATGATACCCAAGGCGCACACCTTGTCAGGCTTTGACAATTCAAGTGTAGTAACAAAAGGTGAGGTATTTCTAACAACTTTTGCTATGGGTGTTGTGAAGGAAACTAAATTTCAGGTAGTTGATATGGAAATGGCCTACAATATGATCATGGGGAGACCATGGATACACGATATGGACGCTGTCCCATCAACTCTACATCAAGTTATTAAATTCTCATCACCATGGGGAATTTGCCAAATTCGTGGGGATCAGCAGATGGCTAAAAGTGTCAACGCTGTAACAAGGACGAGCGCCGAGAATAAAGAAAAGTAGCAATTACAGGAAACAGTTGAAGGTAAAAAAGATCAAACTTCAACTGAACAGGAAAAGACGGATTTGGACTCAAGACCTGACACAATTCAAGAACCTGAAGAAAATGAAAGCATCAAAACGACAATTGAAGAGCTTGAGGCAGTGATGTTATTTGATCAATGGCCTGAACGGAAGGTTTATGTCGGGGCCAATTTAAGCACGAACATGCGAGGTATGATAATCGAATTTTTAAAAGCTAACTTAGACTGCTTTGCTTGGTCCCACGCTGATATGACAGGGATACCACCAAATGTGATGACTCACAAACTCAATGAGGACCCTTCTTTCACACCAATAAAGCAAAAGAAACGGAAACAAGGTGCTTTCAAGAACCAGGTGATTCAGGATGAAGTCCAAAAATTATTAAAAATCGGATCAATCCGTGAGGTAAAATATCCTACTTGGTTAGCTAACACGGTGGTTGTACCCAAGAAAAATGGTAAGTGGCGTGTTTGTGTAGATTATACCGATTTAAATAAAGCCTGTCCAAAAGATTCCTTTCCCTTACCGCATATAGACCAACTAATTGATGCAACCGCAGGTCATGAACTTTTAAGTTTTTTAGATGCATACTCAGGATATAATCAAATTAAAATGGATCCTGGTGATGAAGAAAAAACTTCTTTCATCACAGACAGGGGGACTTACTGTTATAAAGTAATGCCCTTTGGCCTCAAAAATGCTGGGGCAACCTATCAAAGGTTGGTCACCAAAATGTTCCAAGAACATTTAGGGAAAACAATGGAGGTATATATAGACGATATGCTCGTCAAAACCCAGCAATCTCACGACCATATTTCTCATCTATCTGTTACTTTTGAAATTTTGCGAAAATTTAATATGAAACTCAACCCAGAAAAATGTGCATTTGGTGTTGCATCAGGTAAGTTTTTGGGTTTTCTTGTTTCTAATCGTGGTATTGAAGTGAATCCTTCTCAGATCAAAGCAATAGAAGAAATCCCGGATATACTTACTAATAAAAAGGAAGTACAAAGATTAACGGGAAGAATTGCAGCTTTGGGGAGATTTATTTCCAAATCCTCGGAAAGGTGTTTTAAGTTTTTCTCTGCACTTAAAAAGCAAGATCATTTTGAATGGAATGAAGATTGTCAACAAGCCCTTAGAAATTTGAAAGCTTATTTGTCAAAACCACCGTTGTTGGCAAAACCGAAGGTGGGGGAAAAACTTCTCATTTATCTGGCCGTATCTGAAGTCGCAGTAAGTGCTGTTTTAGTCCGCGAGGACCAAGGTAAACAATCTCCTATTTATTATGTAAGTAAGTCCTTATTGGAAGCTGAGACACGATACCCACAGCTAGAAAAATTAGCATTAGCTTTGATCATGGCATCTAGAAAGTTAAGACCTTATTTTCAATGTCATCCCATTGTAGTAGTTACTGCTTTTCCACTTCGAAATATTTTGCATAAACACGAACTTTCAGGAAGATTAGCAAAATGGGCTATAGAACTAAGTGAGTATGAAGTTATTTATCAACCCATGACCGCTATAAAGTCTCAAGTACTAGCTGATTTCGTGGCTGATTTTAGCCAGGGGATGCATTTAGAAGCAGAAAAAGAATTATTAGTTTTTAGTGGTGCGAACCGGGGACTTGGGTTTTATACACTGACGGTTCATCTAATGTAAAAGGGGCAGGCTTAGGAATAGTCCTCGTACCACCTGCGGGTGAGACCATTAGACAGGCTATAAAATGTCATTCTATAACTAACAATGAAGCAGAGTATGAGGCTGTAATTGCAGGTTTAGAATTGGCACGAGAACTCGGCATAACACAGATTATAATCAAGAGTGATTCTCAACTCGTGGTTAATCAGATGCTGGGGACTTATACAGCCAGAGAGTCACGAATGCAAGAATACCTCGCAAAGGTACGGGAGTTAATAAAGCAATTCCAAACTTGGAAAGTAGTGCAGATCCCAAGAGATGAGAATGTAGAGGCAGATGCTTTAGCAAACCTTGCATCCGCAGCAGACGTGGCAAACAATACAGATGCTTCAGTCATACATCTATTTCATTCCGTTCTTGAACCTGATAAAAACGAGGTAAATTTTAATCATCTAACATGGGATTGGAGAAATGAAATTGTTGCCTTTTTACAGCACGGAACCGTGCCTAATGACAAAGGAAAGGCTTACGCGCTTCGCAAAAAAGCTGCACGATATTGTTTATATCAAGGTAATCTTTATCGAAAGATGTTCGGCGGACCACTAGCAAGGTGTCTCGGTCCCTCTCAAACCGAATATGTCATGAGAGAAGTACATGAAGGACATTGTGGGAATCACGCAGGAGGACGGTCACTGGTAAGAACGTTAATTCGCACAGGATATTATTGGCCTAAGATGGAAGAAGAGGCAACCAGTTTCGTGTCCAAATGTGATAAATGTCAAAGGTACGACAATAATATGCACAGACCAGCTGAGTTACTACATCCTGTTTTAGCCCCTTGGCCCTTTATGAAATGGGGAATGGATATCGTAGGTCCACTTCCACAAGCAAAAGGTCAGGTAAAATTTCTACTTGTACTTACAGATTATTTCACTAAATGGGTAGAAGCAGGGGCATTTAAACAGGTACGAGAAAAAGAAGTTAAAGACTTCATATGGCGAAATATAATATGCCGCTTTGGAGTACCAAAGGAGATCGTGTGTGACAATGGACCACAATTTATTGGAGCACAAGTTACAGAATTTCTTCGAAGTTGGCAGATCAAAAGAATAACGTCTACGCCATATCATCCAGTGGGGAATGGACAAGCAGAATCAACTAACAAAGTTATTATCAATAACTTGAAAAAGAGGTTACAAGATTCAAAAGGTAATTGGCCTGAGGTGTTACCTGGAGTACTATGGGCTTATCGTACAACGACCAAAACAGGCACTGGAGAAACACCATTTTCGATGGTTTATGGTACGGAAGCCTTAATTCCAGTTGAAATAGGTGAGCCAAGCACACGATATGATCAGGCAACAGAGGAATCTAATAATGAAGAGATGCGGGTTAGCCTAGATTTACTTGAAGGAAGAAGAGAAGCTGCTTTGATAAGGATGGCAGCACAAAAGCAAGTAATAGAACGATATTACAATAGGAAAGCACGCCTCAGATTTTTCAAAATTGGGGACTTCGTGCTTAAAAAGGTGTTCCAATCTGCAAAAGCTGCTAACTCAGGAAAGCTAAGTCCAACATGGGAAGGACCATACAAAGTCCGTGGCATTGCGGGAAAAGGAGCATACCAGTTGGAAACAATGGATGGTAAAGTTTTACCCTCACATTGGAATGCTGTCCACTTAAAAAGATATTACTTTTAAGAAAATACCTATGGTCAGGTATCATCATGTTAAAATTTCTCTCTTGGTTTATTAATATTTTACTAACGATTTTAGATGCTAGGCAAAATATCCTAACTCGTGCCAAATGATGAGTCATAACCTGCAAGGCAAAATGGAGTACTTAAAATCCTAGCCCAGGGTTACAATTAATCTGATGGAAATACACACGAGTTAGGCAGTCTTCATCTATAATCGCACCGTCGAGTCCCGTATATCTTTCTGTTTCAGGAAAAAGGCCAAAGTAAAAGAAATAAACAAGTGCTCGAGGCTTCATACTTCACCGCTCAAACACTTGGGGGACTACATATTATACACAAATATGTGTAGAGAAACAGATACGAGTATCGAACAAAAATCGGCCACAAAGAAGCAAGTATTGAGAAAAAGTTACGAAGTCTTCAGCATTCATGAGAACAACAGAGTCATCTCTCAAACTCATAAACAAAGTCACCTTTCAAACCCTTCTTAACATGTAAAGATAGGGTCATGACTATGTACTGAAACAGGTTATGAAGAAAAACCTTGTTTATTTTATGTTATTTACAAATCTGTTACAAGAAAAACAGTTACGAGAAAGTTGTAGATGTATTGTAATACATGTAACAGTCAAACACTTGTTAAAAGTTTATGAATAAAAACTTGCCAAAGTTGTTTCATACAAAACGTGTGTTTTCCTATTACTTTCATCGTATTATAACACCATTATGAAGTTGAGACGTCTTCTTCATTAAGTGTCGATAAAATAAAAGGGCCCTCTTTTATAAGCCTCATGTTAATAAGTCATGAGAAGAATCATAAAGCATTTTCAAAGGATAAAAATGCTAAACTATTCTATAAGTCCTAAATAAGTAAGGAAAAGGCAAGAATAGAACACATTGAAGTACTAACAAAACTTCTTAATATAATTAAAAAGACTAAGTAGAAACTTAGTCAATAAAAGTTTATACAAGTGCCCCATTATGATAACTGGGGACTTTCACCAAAAAATCCCTTAAAAACTAAGGGATAAAACCATCATCCAATTGAAGGGGTTAGCACATCAGAAGTTGCAATATTTATTTCACTTTCAGCCACAGGCACGGTGGCAACTTCTGAAGAAGCAACAACAGGAACGATTTCAGCAGAGCTTGAAATGTTAGGATCAATGAGGGAAACAAGAGTCACGGAAGCTTCAACTTCCACAGACTGGGTCATAGAAGTTTCACCCTCTGAAGCTGGAATTGCAACATTTTCAGCTGAAGCAGGAATTGTAATCCCAATTGCTGCAGTATTCACTTCTTCATTTAAAAGTTCTTCTATTCCAGGAACTTCAAGTGCAGGAGAAAGAGTATCAGTAGACTGTTGGCTTTTCTCGATGGTATCTATGACTTTGGCCAGTTCAGACTGCAAGTCAAAACCTTCTTGAGCAGCTTCCGTCAAAGCATCACGACGAGATTTCAGGAAAGCCCAACTCACTTCTATGTTAAAATTTTCCTCTAGAAGTCCATATTCCTTTTCCCACATAGCAAGATCGTTTTTTAAGATTTGATATTCAGCTAAATGGGAATCAAGGGAAGCTTCAAGAGAAGCATGAGAACTCTTCAAGGCATGAATCTCGTCAGAAGAAGTCTGTAAGTCAGCCTGAGCTTGAGTCAAGCTTTGCACTAACTCTCCTGCATATTCTTCCTTCCTAGCCAAAAGTGCCTTCAGCTCTCTAACTTCTTCACTAGCCCTGGATAATTGTTCTGACAAAGAGCATTCCAAAAGCTCTTTGTCTCTTTTCAATTGGCTTGAAGAGGCTTTGACAGTTGCCAGTTCAGAAGTTAAACCACGGTTTTGCTGCTCTAGGAGATTTTTATCTTCTTGCAACTCCTCTATGGTCCCTTGAGCATTCTCGAACTGCTCCTTCCAATTGGTTGCTTCAAGCTGGGCTCCCCTAGCTATTTCCTCGGCCTCGTGGACAGTCTTTTCAGACTCACGAGCTTTTCTTTCCAGTAGGGAAATTCTTCCCATTAATTCCGTGCCAATAAGGTTAGCCTACAGAGGTAAGTCATGGAAATGAGAGATTGAAGATAATTAAAAAAAAACTTGTTGGTAAAAATACCTTCAAAGTAGAATGAACTACGTCATTCATCAGAGTTAAGCAGCTATGGCTCTCCATCTTCTTCTTCTCGATATCTCCAATTAGAGGTTCGAGCCAAACATCGGCTCTGCCGGTCTTCCTCAAGAGGCTATGATTGGCAGGAACCTCCAAAGTAACACTTCTCATAGTCATACTTCCACTGCTAGAACCTGTCTCTGTATGATGAACAGAGGGAAGAGGAGCAGTGGAAGGAATGGAAGGAAAAGATGTAGAAACCAACACCGGAGTGGAATCAGGTGCGGAAGAAACAACCAAGGGAACGGATATAGGAGCGGTAGAAACTGGAAAAAGAACGGAAGTCGTCAAAACTGGTAAAGAAATACTTACGGCTGGCAGAGGAATGGAGGAAATAGGAACAAATGAGGAAAGAGGAGTTCCATCAAAAACAGGGCCGAGCTTGCCACTCCCGAAACCACTTTCAAAAAGATGCTGAATTGACTCATTATTATCTCTTGGTTCGGCGTCCTCATCAGATTGAATCAAAACAGGCTCAGTGGCGGAGGTACGAGCAGGAGTGTTTTCAATTTCATCATCAATGATTATTCGTCTCCTGACCCTTGGCCTGGTAATTAGGGAGGTACCCTCCTCTTCTTCTTCAGAACTTTCCTTTGTAGCTTTCCTTTTAGGCAGCAAGGCTCGAGCCTTATCCAAATCAAGAGCAGCATTCGCAGACATGCGAATGGCCATAGCTACTTCAGCCGTCATTCCTCTAATGCCAAATCCTGATTAAAGGATGGATATACATGATTAAAGTTGAGGAAAAAGTGCTTAACATGTAAAAAAAAAAAAAATTCATGTAAAAGGGGGGATACCATGTGTTTTGACTTTCCAGCCATGTAAGGAAGAAATTGATTTCCAAGTTCTCTGCTCCCTAGAAGCAATCTTCAAAAGTGAGTCTACCCAACCACGAAAGTTGGGAATAGGTTCCACATCTCCCATGGTTGCTACAAAAAACCAAGAAGGGACGAGGTTAAAAACAACTTTCTTTTGAAATTCTCAAAAGTAGGTACGGTAAATAAAAGGAAACCTACGTTCAAAATTCCACTTCTCAGGGAAGGGAATATTTGTTTCGCCAATCAAGTCCACTGTACGGACAACAACGTAACAGATATACCATCCACGATCTTTGTCATCCTCAGGATTTACCAAAACTTTTTTGCTCCTTGCAGTTAAGGTAAAAACCCCATGGCGTATTAAGTTAGGATGGTATAGATGAATGAGGTGAGAAAAGGTGAAATTGACATTGGCCTTGGAGGATAAATATCTCAAACAAGCCACTGTTCTCCACACCAATGGACCGATTTGGGCCAAACAAATTGTAAAGAAACGACAAAAATCGAGAATAACTGGGTCAATCGGAGGATTAAAACCTAAAGTGAAGGGGTAAGTGTAAACAGAAGAATACCCACTTCTAAAAGAGGAAATTCTTTGATTTGGGGAAGGAATTGACATTCGGAGACTATCCTTCCAGTTACAATCTCTTCTTATGGTGGGGATTGTAAGCTCGGTTACTATTGTTGGGTAAGTATCGGCTCTTTCTAAATTTTTAATTTGTTTTTGAAGAGACGTTTTGTCACTTTCAAAAGACAAATCGCCGGGAACTATATCATCAACTGAGGGTTCTTGAGAAGGATCAAGAATTTCCCTACTTTTAGAAGAAAGGGCTTTTGGGATAGAACTCCTTGAAGAAGAACTAGAGGAGCCGCCTCGCGTAGATTCTAACCCTGTTCGAAGCCTACCTCCTCCGCCTCTTCTGTGTCTAACAGGGGCGTTGGGGAATTGATCTAGAATTGGAACCTTTTTTCCGGTTAGGGTTTGAAGAAGACATTGTTAAGAAGGAAGTATGTGCTGAAGATTTGTGAAGAAGACAAAGGAAGATAAAGTTATGTGTAAAATGGGAACCGCCAACTTTTTAAAGTGTAATGATGAAAAACCTATAATAAAGGCAGCTATCACTTCGTAAATAGTGAGAATGAAGAAGTCTCGAAAAAGGGTATGAATAGCGGAATCAATTAGAAAATGACACATGGGCAGAACATTAAATGGAAAAGACTGCTGAGACGTTAGTACTGTCATGAGCATTAATTGTGGCAAAAATTCCTTTTACATGAAGATCCACTTCCCAATTATTTAATTGATAAAAAAAATGGAAAGTGGGGGGACTATCTGTATTGGAAAAAAACTGAGTTTATATTAAAAGATGATGTGGCATGACACGTGGATTAGTTAAATGGTCAAAGCACAGCAATTGACTAAGAGGCACGGATGGAAACAGCCACGGGAATAAGAATTTAAATAGGCACGAGACGACGTATAGATACGAGTCTCGTACCAATTTAAATCATTTACAGCCAACGGATAGAAGGCATTGAAAGCAAAGATCTGGTGACAGAAAGGAGTCCAAATTCATTATTAAATACTTGATACGTTACGAAATTGGTATTTAATAGGAATGATTGTATAACGGCTTATTTAATATCATTTATTACTCATGATTATATCATTAAAGCTGAGGCTTCATTCCTTTACCTAGAATTATCTATAAAAGGAAGAAGTATCATCATTTGTAAGGACACGGAATACTATTGAGAATTTATTGAAATACACATCTATTTGCTTCTTTACCATCGTTCTCAAAAGTATTTTATTTTTGTCTCCTGATTATCAGTAACCCGAATTTCTTTTTAGCTTTGACCAAAGACTCAGATTTTTGGTTAAACAAATTGGTTCCGTTACCGGGAATCTGATAATCTTTCCTTTTAAGCTATATCTTATCTATTGTCGTCACGCGTTGTTAAAAAAAATAATATTTTTAATATCTCAAAAAAAATATTCAAATTGATAATAAATTAAAATAATTTTGAGTATACTGTTTATTAACATTAAATGAGTATTAAAATCAATTATATTTTTGTAAGTTTGAAATTGACCAAAGTTGGTCTTTTGTCCGTTTGCTAGTATTAAATATGATAATCATTTCCTTTAAAAGTTAAAAGGAATGGTTATAACTGCTTCGGTTTTAGAATTGAATTTTTAATGAATTTCAAAGTCTCATAATTTCAGATCTTGTTATTGAATTCTTAATGAATTCTTAACGTTTTCTTATTGATTTCTTAGCATTGAATTCTCAAAAGAATTTTACCGTTTCTTCATTTCAGATGTCCATCCTCTTGGACTATAAATAAAGCTATTTGTTTGTGTTCATGGTAGTAATGTGAAATAAGTTAAAACTTTTCTTCCCTTTTCTTTTGTGCTGGGTTTTCTTCTCATAAATCTTTGTTATTTCTACTCTTAGTTATACTAGAAGAACTTGTTGAATCCTGGGGGATACGCCTAATATTATTCATCTCGGTGTGGGCGAAATATCCTTAAGGACAGTGTCTTTGACACGCCTCAAGCTAAACCTTTTATTCTTCATAATCATCCAATTTTTTCCAACAATCTTAAGGATATTTACACGCTGTTATTATGGAGAATAACACTGCTAATGTTGTTGTTGTTGTTGTTGCTACTACACCCGATGCGCCTACTGTTTCTGTTGTTGTTCCCTCACTAATTATATGTGCCAAATCTTTTCCGATGTTTCAAAAATAATGGTTTTTGGTGGAGATAATTTTAACCGCAAGCACGCTGTTGTTGACAAAGGAAAAGAAAATGCTACTAGAAGCAGCCTTGTGTAGGACAACAACCGTCAGAGAAAATCAAGTAACAAGCATGATAAAAGAAATGGTTATAAGCCCAAAACCAACAACCAAACCTTCAAGGAAAAAGACAACTGCTTTGTGTGTGGCAAACCTAGCCACTATGTTGCTCAATGCCGAAAAAGGGTTGGGAATGACAATCCCACTAAGGCTAAAGTAAATTTGACTGAAGCCAAAGTGGATGATATAATTCTTGCGGTTGTTTTCCAAGTGAACTTTGTGGCCAATATGAAAGATTGGGTGTTAGATTTGGTGCCACTAGGCACATATGTGCTAACAAAAAAGACTTTGTGTCTTACACCCAAGTTGAGGAGGGAGAAGAAGTTGTCTATCTTGGTGATTCAAGAACTACTCAAGTTCTTGGAAAAGTCAAAGTTCTTCTCAAACTCACATTTGGCAAAAATTTAGAATTGAATAACGTGTTGCATGTTCCTAGTATCCGAGCCAATTTGATCTCTGTGGAATTATTAGAAAAAGTGAGGGTGAAGGTTTCTTTTGAATCTGATAAGGTCGTGTTGACCAAGAATAATAATTTTGTTGGCAAGGGTTATTATAACCATGGCTTGTTTGTACTCAATGTACTCAATGAAAATGCTAGTACTTTTGCTTACTTGATTGATTCTTTTAATTTATGGCATGTTAGATTATGACATGTTAGTTTATCTTATATTAAAAAAATGCATTCTGAAGGTCTTATTTCAAATATTAATTTTTCGAATATTGATAAGTGTGAAGTTTGTGCAGAAGCTAAACAAACTAAGAAATCATGTGCTTCAGTATTTAGGGAATATGAATTGTTAAGTTTAATTCATACTGATTTAGGAGTCTTGAAAAAAACTATGACTAGAGGAGGGAAAAAATATTATGTGACTTTTATAGACGATTTCTCTAGATATACAAAAGTTTATTTGTTGAGAAATAAAGATGAAGCTTTTGATAAGTTTTTAATTTATAAATCTGAAGTAGAAAATCAATTGGATAAGAAAATCAAAAGAGTTAGATCCGATAGAGGTGGTGAATTTATTTTGTTGAATGATTATTGTGAGAAAGAAGGCATAATTCACGAGATAACTCCGTCATATTCTCCACAATAGCAGAAAGAAAAAATAGGACCTTAAAGGAAATGATGAATAGTATGCTTGTTAGTTGTGGTGCTCCGGATAATCTTTGGGGTGAAGCCATTTTATCTGCTTGTCATTTACAAAATAGAATTCCTTATAAGAAAACGGGTAAAACTCCTTATGAGTTGTGGAAAGGGTATCCACCTAATTTAAAATATTTGAAAGTGTGGGCATGATATCTAATGAGATTGAGGCAATTTTGAAAGAATTTATTTCAGGAAATGTTTAACACTTGATAAGACCGGTTTTAAAAATAAACTAGGCATAATGAAGTTGATTTATTAGGCTAAATTAAATTATCAGACAGAATTGCGAGTAGAGATCCCTATAGGCATGATATCTAGGCGTATTACTGATTTTAATCGATTTACAGCAACATACAGAAAGACTTATTAGGACTGAATCAGAGTTGAGTCCTATAGGCATGGCATCTATTATTGGATTGATTTAAGACAAGATTGTTTAGAACCTATAAACATGGTTTCTAGCATGACAAAATGCAGAACCTTATGAACATGATTTCTACTTGATGCAAACAAACTTAAAAGTGAAATCCTATTGGCATGATTTCTATTTAGGCAAAGCAATCAGATTCAAAAGAGCAAACCTATGAACATGTTTTCTATTTATGCAAGCAGTCAGACTTTAAAAAATAATGTCCTAAGAGCAGGATCTCTACCCGTATTACCCCAGAAAGTATTCATCTACCCACCTTTTTACTAAATACCCCAAATATCTATTTACAAATTATTACAGGTCAATGAATGAATTACATAAAAAAAATAGAAAATCAAGCAATTATTCTATAGGGAGCCTGCAGTTAGGCCCAAGTTTCCCAAAGCCTCAAATGGTCTCATAAGCCTCAATTCCATAGATAAATCAGAGTCTAGGTGTATCAAAGTTCCCTAAGGGTCTCAAGGGTCCCGGGCAATGCTTACACCTAGACTTAGCAACCAAGAATTGAACCAGTGCAGTGTGAAAAGGCCAGCCTCAGTATGCCAGAGTTCAGAAGGCTCTCAAGAGGATCCCAAGGCAGTACACATACTAGAAGGAGCAGAACTTATTGACTAAACGTAAAGTAAAAGTGCTGGACACAAGTTGAAAAAAGTTTATTAAAGACTGTATTAGAAAGCCTATTTTGAAAGTAATTAGGAAAGCAACAGAGATTGTTTGAAAAAGTGGTTGGAGTAGTAAATAAAGCTCAAACACCTTAAGATAGGATCACACACAGCTAGTTTACAGAATCCAAATGAATTCTGTAGTGACACAGGGGTCAAGGGAGTTTGGGACACATAGACATTTGGCTGCAAACACGTAACCCAACAAGGATCTTAGGACTGGTTTAGACATGCTCAGAAACAGTTGACATTGGCATAGTCATAAACCAGTAAGGAAGAACACAAACATATAGAGGGGTGATAGGGGCTTGGGGATTCATATAGAATGGTAAGTGCACAACAAGTAAGAGGTAAATGGTAAGGCAAGCTCAGAAACACACATAAGGGGAGTGTATTACTCTAAAGGAAGGGGAAAGATAATAACATGCTGATAATCTAACTTAACCACAAGTTTCACAACAGAACCACAAGTAGAAACAAACTAGAAATAAGAGAAACTGAAATAATAAGAGAAGCATGTTGTTGTTGGAACTTTAAATTAAAACTAGGACATACCAGTGAAGAGAAAAGCAAGAAGAATGAGAGAACAAAAGAGCACAAATGATTAGCCTTGGCTTGTATCCGGCTAACAGTAACAAATAGCACAAGAGAGAGAGAGAGCAAAGATTTTAGTAAGAGAGGTAGTTTTTGAACCCAAGTGTTCGTATCTGTGCTAATGAAAGACTGGAGTACTTATAGTTGAAAATAGGTAGTAGAATAAGGTAAGAATCATAGTAGCATAATAATTGAGGAACTCAGAATCAATCAATTAGAAAATCAAGGAAGTACTCTCTTGAGTTAAGGGAGTCAATTCAAACGGTAAAGAAACAACAGCATATAAGGCAAGAAAAGGAAAATCAGTACAGGATAAATAAGGAAAGAATCAAAGTTCAGTAAGCATAGGGTAGTCAATTAGGACTAGGTTCAGAAAAACCCAATTAAGGAATGACTCAGTAAAAATAAAGTACCATAGCAGATAAGGTAATGAAATCAGTCAATTTAAACAAACGAGTAGTATTTTAGGGTTTTAAAAAGAAAACATTTCAATCGAACCATCAAATAAGGAAATCAGAATCAAATCAAGAGAGGGTCATGATTCTATACTTCAACGTATAAATAAAGAAGAACAAACAGGCGTAGCAAACAGGCAAGGTCAGTCATATCAGCAGAAAAAAGCAAGAGATGAACAAACTAGATGAACATGATCATGCAGAAGTGACATAAATAGGCTAGGGACTCAGAAAAACACATTCGGGGCATGGTAATCAACAGGAACTTTAACAAAATCAAGTAGTCATGCTAACACACAAAACAAAATGAAGAAGATCTAAGAAATTAGGGCTTTTAACAGAGTCGAGTCGAAAAAGCATTGAGAACATGAAATCGGTCAGGATATGCGAGGAAAGAGGTTTAAACATAAAGAAAAAAAAATCAGTTAAACAAGTGTAGAAGAAACTCCTAGAAACCCTAATTTTAAAGAAAGTAAAATGGTTTAAAGCTAAGGATCTTTCAGAAGAAGTTCGACAATAGTGCAAACATAGGAAGAAACAAACTTAAAGCGTTAAAAATAGCACAGATCTGAGAGGTTCAAACGAGAGTTAGGGTTTCAAAGGAAACCCAAATAGAAACGGAAGAACCTGTTGTAAAGTTCAAAGATCGTAACATATATGGTGTGATTTTGCCCAAAATCATACCGGAGAAGCCATGAACAATAGAAACAGAAACCTTAGATCCAAATCGGCATGGCCCAGGACCCTTGAAGACCTCAGAGATGATGAGCAAGGCGGTAGAGGACCCATTAGAGGCTTGGGGTTGAAAGGCGGTCGTAGAAGATGACCAGAGAAGGATGCGGCGATTGACGAGAATTAGGGTTAGATTGAGAGAGAAGAGAGGAGATGAGAGAGTTTGAGGGCGGCGGAATCTCAGAATGAGATAGGGTTAGTGGTCTTTAGGATTAAAAAAGGAAGGGGCTTGTTTGGATCGTTGATCTAGGAGATCAACGGTCAGGATTTGCCCGGGTAGATGGGTTCCGGGTTTGGGTAGGGGTTTATAGGGCCAGGTTATTTAATAGGAAATTGTGCTGGGGATTGGGTTCAATTTGGCTAAAATCGAAAGCCAAATCTGGCTATAACTTAAATAGCCAATTTTCCCTACTTTAATTTATAATAGATAATAGGTAATTTTTGAAAAATAATTTAATGTGCCAAAATGATTTTAAAAACATAATTATCATTTTAAATATATAGGGATCAATTTTACGCATATAAAATATAATTATACCTTAAAATGGGCTAACATTGCAATTATATGCAATTTAGCTTAAAAATACTAAATGTAATTATAAAAAATGCATAAAAAATTATATTAGCCATATTTTGGCATAAGTATAGAAATCAAATAAATAAATTATCATAACAATAATTTTGGAAATAATTATTAGGATTTTTATGATTAAAAGGGGAGGAAATAAATCAATTTAACCTTTAAAATTATGGGAAAATTTATAAAAACCTTGTGTATGCTTATATATGAATATATATGCTATTTTAAAGGTATTTATGCATATTTAAAATATATAGGGAAAAACTGGGTATCAACAGGGTTGAGATGAGTGGTCTTTGCGTTCGCGTCTTGTGTATCGCGTTCAAGATGAAGGGATTTTGGGCCAAGACAAGTTTGTGCTTGGCGAAAGAGAGGGTCTTTCCGCATTCGCGAAGAAGGAATTAACTGGGCAGAATATAAAGTTTCAAAAATGAGAGTTTGGCCATTTTTATCAAAACTTGAGTTTGGGAGCTCGGATTTGGACGAGATTTTGAGGGATTTTCAGAGATATCAATTGGGTAATGATTCTACACTTGATTTTGGTTATATGCCACTAATCTATCATTAAATTTATCATTTATTTTCAGATTTGGGGTAAAAATTTGGGGAAAATGGGAAAAAGTTCTTTAACTAAGATTTTGGATTTTGATTGGGATTTTGACATCGGATTTGGATAATTTTGGTACGAGTGAACTCGTGAGTGAATGGGTATTCATATTTTGTGACTTTGACCCGATTTCGAGACGTGGGCCGGAGAGACTTTTTAGGGTGATTTTCGAATTTCTTGTTTAAGCCTTGATTTCATTAATTAGATTAGTCTATTATAGTTGTATTTATGATATATAATTGCTTTTGGTTAGATTTGGCCATTCAGAGTCGGATATTCGTGGGAAAGGCATTGTGACTGATTGATTGAACTTAGTTTGAGGTAAGTGGCTTGCCTAACCTTGTGTGGGGGAACTCCTCTTAGGATTTGGTACTGTTTTTGATATGTGAGTGCCATGTACGTGGTGACGAGTATGTACACGAGCTAATTGTTGTAAATCTCGGTTTTTGCTAAGTAATAACCTGGTTCCTTCTTATTTGAGTTATATCAACATGTGTTGTATCATGTTAGCTCAGAATAGCATGTCTACTTGTCTTAATTGTTTATCTGAACTCTGTGCAACATGTTTAGTGAATTTCCTGCTTTTCCTTGATTTGAACTTAGTATGAACTGTAGGCTTTCTTGTTGTAACTATTATTTCCGTTGTTTGAGATGCATATTTACTTTGGGACTATGGAACGATATTCCGGGATATCCCCCTGCATATTTACTTTGGGACTACGGAATGGTATTTCGGGAGATCCCCCTGTTTTGCATATTTACTTTGGGACTACGGAATAGTATTTCGGGAGATTCCCTCCGTACATTTACGTTTGGGACTATGAGACGGTATCTCAGGAGATCCCCTGTTGTTATCTCTATGTACTGAGCTGTTACCTTTCTATGATTTCATTCTTGTTAAATTATGGTCTTTATTTTACTGCGATATTTTGTTGTCTTTTTATTATTATATATATACCACTAGGGCCCTGACTTAACCTCGTCAATACTCGAACGAGGTTAGGCTTGGCACTTACTGGGTACCATTGTGGTGTACTCATACCCTTTCCTGCACATATTTTTTGTATGCAGATCCAGGTACCTCCTACCAACCTCGGTTTTGGTTGCACAGTTGCTGCCATTCCGGGACTTTAAGGTACATCTACCGCATCCGCAGACCTCGGATCCCCTTCTATCCCTTATGATGTTGCTTCCCTTTAATTTATTCTAGTACAGATGTATAAAACAGTTGATAAAGATCTTAGAAGCTTGTGACTTACGATGTTCCGGGTCTTGGGAGAATTGTGTACCTATTGAGAGTGATTATTGTATATGCCGAGCGGCATCTGAAATGCTTACTTAAATTATATGTTATTGTTAGGTCTTAACTTTTAAGTTTTTCATTTCAATTCTGTAACTATTAGGCTTACCTAGTCGTAGAGACTAGGTACCGTCACAATAATTCACGGAGAGAGAACTTGGGTCGTCACAAGTTAGTATCAGAGCTCTAGGTTCATAGGTGTCGTGAGTCATAAGCTGATTTATTAGAGTCCCACGGATCGGTACAGATACCTCTGTACTTATCTTCGGGAGGCTATGGAACTGTTAGGAAAAAAAAATCATTTCTTTGGATTCTTTGTCGTGCAAAATGGTTGACTTTGAAATTCTAAACTTATGTCTTCTATTCTCTCACAGATGGTGAGGACAAGCGCAGCCGGGGATGACCATGCATCTGCGCCCCCTGCTAGAGCCACCAGATGCTGGGGCCAGGGTAGAGGCCGAGGACGCCCATGTGGTGCAGCTAGGGCACCCGAGTGAGCTTCTACAGAGGAGCCACCAGTAACTCCAATTGGAGCGCAGGCACCGAAGACGCCCACTACTACTACTACACCAGCTCTTCAGGAGACCCTTGTACAGTTCTTGAGCATGTTCGGTACTCTAGCTCAGGCAGGTTGATTCCCCTTGCTCTAGCCACATCTCAGGCCAGGGGAAGAGCACAAACTCCCACCGCCCGTACCCTAGAGAAGCGGGTTCAGGTTGATCAGATTCAGAGGTTATACCGATGCTACCGGTAGCCCCAGTTCAGCCCGAGGGTAGGGCATCAGTTTTAGTTGAGGAGCAGCGTAGGCTCAAGAGGTACAAGAAGTACGCCCTCTTACATTCAGTAGCCTACCGTTAGAGGATGCTCAGGGATTTCTGGAGGAGTGCCATTGTATCCTCTGTACTATGGGCATAATAGAGTCGAATGGGGTTTCTTTCACTGCGTTTCAGCTTAGAGAAGTAGCCTATCAGTGGTGGCATGCTTATAAGTTAGACAACCCGACTGAGGCAGCTTCACTTACATGGATTCAGTTCTCGGACATGTTTTTTAGAGATCATGTCCCTCAGAGCCTTAGAGACGCATGACGCGTAGAGTTTGAGCAGTTGCGCCAGAGTGCTATTACTGTTTCAAAGTATGCAGTTTGTTTCAGTGACTTGTCTAGGCATGCACCGACCTTGGTTTCTACAGTTCGAGAGAGGGTCCATCGATTTATTGAAGGGCTCCATCCCAGCATCAGGACTAGCATGGATTGAGAGTTAGAGATGGATATCTCGTATCAGTAGGTGGTGAGTATTGCTAGGAGTGGAGGGCATGCTTTCTCGGGAGAGGAAGGAGAGAGAGGCCAAGAGGTCTTGAGAGTCTGGCTATTATCTGGTGCTCGTTTCCCAGCTGCAGTTCGACGTGGTAGGGGCTATGTAAGTCGCCCCGTTCATTCAGGTCTTCCAGCCATCAGTGGTGTTCCAGGTACTTCTAGGCCTCAGGAGCCTTATTATGCACCTCTAGTATCTAGTGTGCCTCTACACGGGGTGCTTTTAGGGGTCGTTCCAGTAGACCTGGCCCGAGCCAGCCACGCCCTCCTCGAGATTGTTTTGAGTGTGGCGACACTCGTCATATAGTGAGGGATTTCCCCAAACTCAGGAGGGGTGCACCTCCACAGACTTCTCAGCCACAACGTGCTCCATAGGGTCCCTAAGCTATGATTACAGCACTAGCTGCCACTCCACTTGCTCAGCCAGCTCGAGGTGGAGGTCGGGGAGGTAGAGGTCGCCCTAGAGGGGGAGGCTAGGCCAGATACTGTGCCCTTCCTGCTCGTATCGAGACAGTTGCTTCCGACTCTATCATTACATTTATTATTCCGGTCTGTCATAGAGATGCATCAGTTCTATTCAATTGAGGCTCCACTTATTCCTATATGCCATCTTATTTTACCCCGCATTTGGGCATATCTCGATATTCTTTGAGTTCCCCTATTTATGTGTCTACTCCTGTGGGAGATTCTTTTGTTGTGGACTGCATGTAACAGTCATGTTTGATTTCTCTTAGTGGTTTTGAGACCAGAGCTGATTTATTATTGCCCAGCATGGTAGACTTTGATGTTATCTTGGGCATGGACTGGATGTCGGCCCATTATGCTATTCTTGATTGTCACGCCAAGACTGTGACGCTTGTTATGCCAGGTTTACCGTGATTAGAGTGGAGGGGTACCTTAGGTTACACTCCCAGCAAAGTTATTTTATTTCTTAAAGCTCAACGAATGGCCGAGAAGGGGTGTGATGCTTATCTAGCTTAAGTGAGAGATGCCAATATTGATACCCCAACAGTTGAGTTAGTTCCAGTAGTGAGGGACTTTCCAGATATGTTTCCAGCTGATCTTCCAGGCATGTCGCCCGACAGAGATATTGATTTTGGCATTGATTTATTGCCGGGTACTCAGCTCATCCCTATTCCTCCATATTATATGACCCCTCATAAGTTGAAGGAGTTGAAGGAACAACTACATGAGTTGCTTGATAAGGGCTTCATTCGGCCCAGTGTGTCACCTTGGGGTGCTCCTATCTTGTTTGTGAAGAAAAAAGATGGTTCTATGCGTATGTGCAATGATTTTCGCCAGTTGAACAAAGTTACAGTGAATAACATGTATCCATTGCATCATATTGATGACCTATTTGATCAGTTACAGGGTGCCAGAGTGTTCTCCAAGATTGACTTGCGTTCAGGTTATCATCAGTTTGAAGATTCCAGAGCCAGATATCCCGAAAACCGCTTTCAGGACTCGATGTCACACCTCCTTTTTTCATTACACCCCGGAAGGGTATAAATAAAGGAGTTTTTCCAATTAAAGGACAGTCGAAACGAGATTTATTGTTAAAAGATTTAAAGTCGCCACTTGGGAGATTTATGGTGTCCCAAGTCACCGGTTCGAATCCCGAGTCGAGGAAAAGGTTGACTCTGTAATACAGTCCGCGAACCAGAAATCCGGGTAAGGAATTCTGTTAACCCGGGAGAAGGTGTTAGGCATTCCCGAGTTCCGTGGTTCTAGCACGGTTGCTCAATTGTTATAATCGGCTTAATTATCTGTTTTTAATCAATTATGAACCTATATGCTGATTTTAATTTTTTAAACCGCTTTTAATCATTTAAGGAAGATTGAACGTCGTTTAAAACATAACTTTGGATCGCGCCACATGAAATGCACCCGCAATCCGGAACACATTTTATTCAACGTTTTAGGATTTGGATTTGGGTCACATGAAATGCGCACCCGAGTTTAAGAAGGTTATATTATTAAAAATAATGCGCCTAAAGCAACTAACAGGTTGTTAACTTTGCGAGGGCCATGAAAATTCGCTAAATGGCAAACCTCGATTTCTAGGGATTCAAAAGAAATAGTTAAATGATGGCCGCGTATTTGAAAATTTTATTTGGCGCGGCTCACCTCAATTATTTAAAAAAAAAGGAAATCGCACTAAACTTCGGAGATCCGTGAACCATCCATGTTACATAATACGGCTTGCCTTGATTATTAAAGGGCTTGGCTAATTGGCTAGAGGGCGTAAGAAATTATCGAGTCAAATTCTCAAAACCTGCTTAAACTAATTTGACAATGAGGAATTGGGCCAGCTATCAGAACGAGTTGGCCCAGCCTGTCATTTCTTATTTTTAAATGCTTTGCAGATTCTGGGCCCTAATCGGGCAACGACAAGGATAGCCCAGAACGCATAACCCATAAACCAGATCTGATCTTTTAACTCTATAACTGGGCCAGGTTTTAGGCCCAATTCTTAATCTTTAAAACTTATGCAAAATCAATTAACCAACAATTAACCAAAACCATATGAAAATATGAAGTTACACAAATCATTTAGTTCAAACAAACTCCCAGGCTTAAGGGACAAGCCCAAATAACCATAACTGGCCACCTTCTCTTGCCAACGACCCTTATATCCTAGGTTCAATGGACTCAACACCCATAGGGGGTTAAGCTGATGATTCTAGATTCAGCATCGAGTCCACACTGATGCGAGGCAGCTTTTAAAACTCAACACACACTAACAAATTGCATTGCCACCCAATAGCTGATACACCCAAAAACTTCGAATACTACTAAAGCATGCCCAGAAATAACTTGTAAAGAAAAAGTGACCATAACTTGAAACTTGTTCAATTAGTTAGCTTGTGAATCCTAAGGTTATTTAAACATAACAATCATGCCACGACACATCATATGAATCATATAATAGGAAGACAACTCCAATGTAATCACACTATTTGACAAGATTGCATGCAGACCTAGCTATTTGATTTGATTAGTCAGGTTGTCAACTCAATTCTCATGATAATTCATGATCAAGGAGGATAATGGGATTTCAAATTATCCAAATCAGCATTCAGCTATAGAACTTTGTAAGAAAATTGAATCCCTTGCTAAGTACAAACCCAGCTCAACCCCTAGAAGAGTGCAACACACAGCTAGCCGAATGTGATACACTTAAAACAAGTAAAAACTAAGGGAATCAGGGAAAAGGGAAGAAAATAAGACTGAACTACAAGTGAATAGTTTGCTGCTATGCTTTGAAAATGTTGTTTCCATTTCATCTCTCAATTCGAGTCTCATATCAACAGGGATTCAAAGACATGTACCTGAATATAACAAGACAGAACCAGAAACTCAGTTTGTGATCAAGAATAGACGAACAACAGCAGTAAACTAGCAGTGAAAAGCAGTCAGCAGAAATCGGACCCAACCCAGCAATGGAATAGTAAATCAACTAGCAGAAACTCAAACCAAAACCTTCAGTCCATTTTCAAACCAGAATATAAAACTGTGAATTTTCAGTGGTTTTAAGCTAGAATATGAGGATCGGAGGGACAGAACCAAGCAGAATTTTCAACAATTTTTCCAAAGAACTTAAGGGAATTTCAGATTATTTCAGAAGTTTCGAAGAGAAACAACCATTTTAGTTTTCTAGGACCCTCTAATTCTGCCTTGAATGACAAGGAAGAGATGCCTTTATAGGCAAGCAAATAGGGCAGACCCAAGGAGATACGTTTTTGCCATTCAGTCCTTTTTTAGTTTCTATTTTAGCTTAAACTCCCCTAGTTTAAATTCAGTTTTTGCAAAGTAGTCCCCTCCCCAGCTTCCTAGAAGCTTCCCAATTCTGTTACTCATAGATTCCCTTCCCCAATTTCCCAAACTACCCCTCGAGCCATGGTTATTTACTCTAGGAAACCCACCTAGCAGAACCCCTGTTGATACTTAGATAGAATGAATGGGCCACAGGTCAATTTGGCCCAACTGTTCAATCCTAAATGAATCAGAATAGACCCAAAAAACTCAACCCTCAATATCAAAGATCTATTCATCCCAACTAGCAACTAACTGACTACTAAATAACACAGAACAATTACACTTCAGACTAAATGGTTGACTAACTAAAAATTTTGACAACTAACCTAACAGGACTCCGACTATTAATGCATGAATGAATAGATTCCGGAACCAATGAAAAATGATTTGAGAAAAGGAGAAGAAATAGAAAATTTGAAAATAAACGAGGGACAGATTAAATCAAAAGAAAGAAAGAAATAAATACCTGAGAAAAGTTCAAAAATAGAAGGGAAGCCTGAGTCTTCAGATCCTCGGATTTTCCGGCCAGATCTGAGGTTAATCGTGTGCTCTTACGAAGAACACACGAATAAACTCAGATTCAGCACGAAATTTTGCCAAAACTCGACTTGGGATTTCTGGGCTCGTTTTTGATCTAAGATTCGAGAATATGGGGCTATATTCGAGGGAAACGGAGTGGGGATTCGGAATGAGGGGGTTAGGGTGGTTCGGTGGTGTGATTTTGGTGGCGTTTGGGGGTGGCGCCTCCACCGGAGGCCGGGGATTTGGGGGCGGCTCAGCTAGGGTTTCGGGGTAATCTGGTGGGGTTGTTGAGTAGAAAGGGTTCCTGAGGGGGGGGGGGAATGTTTCAGACACTTATATACCCCTCCCAGGGCCTCAGTTCCGAGGCATTCGATCAAGGGGAGATCAACGGCTCAGATCGCTACTTATCGAAACGACGTCATTTCGTTTGGGGGGGGGGATCCGGACCGGGTCAGGCGTGGGTTGGGCCAGGTATTGGGTGATTATTATTTGGGCTGGGGCAATAAAATCGGGTTTGAGCCCAGATTTCTTTTATTCTTTCTTTTTCCTTTTTCAATTCACAATTCTTTTCTTTTCCCAAAATAAAAA
This sequence comes from Nicotiana sylvestris, assembly GCF_000393655.2. Lineage (NCBI taxonomy): Eukaryota > Viridiplantae > Streptophyta > Magnoliopsida > Solanales > Solanaceae > Nicotiana > Nicotiana sylvestris. The sequence continues at coordinate 153,376,928 of NC_091061.1, read as the reverse complement.
TAAATCCTAAATTAATTAATAATAATTTTTTAAACTAAATTAACCTACCCAAATAGATTAATCACTCATCATGGTATTTACACTAATTAATTAAACTCTAAATTTAAAGAAAAATTGCACAATTCAAAATTAAAAGTAAAAATGCAAAATGAATTATTTTTGCGATTTTCATTTTTTATAAAACAAGCTAATTTTCTAATTAATCTAAAAATATAAAATTAAATCCTAAATGCAGATGCAACATATTTTTGTATTTTTCATGAATTAAATAAAATAAACGTGCACAGACAAATGCTAATAATTAACAGAAAATGCCACGAAATCCAACAAAATTGCAAACACTGAAAGAAATTATTTTGTTTTGAATTTGTTGGAGTAATACATATAGGGCAAAAATCACGTGTTCACAGCTGCCCCTCTTTGCCCGGAAACACGAAGAGTTTTCGTGCAAAGATAAGTGAGCGGATACGAGCGATTTTTGCCCGTTTGAATACTCCGTGGGAAGCGTTTTTTGAAAAATTTGACCGCACCCTGCTTCCGAGGTTGCCTACATATCCTTGGCTAAAAAGGAATCAGGTTAGTGTAGTTCAGGAGGGTCTGGCAGCTGGGACTACCAGGAAGCTGTGATTTCACTGTTGCTGCTGCTGTTGCTGTTGCTACTACTTACTGAACCCCCTTATTACACCGTCAAAATAAAATAAGAATCTAGACTAGACTATGATCTATGGATTACAAAGTCCTATCTGTATCTTCAAGCTTGCTCTTGTATTTCTTGTTGCCTTGTTGTCCTCCATTCTCTCGAAAACATCCGTTTGTTGCCACCTTGAATTGTAAACTGAGGTGTTTTTCCCTTCTTCAGGTGGGTGCCTGACTGCTGAACTTGATATGTATTCCCATGCTATCCAGGCGGTCTCCTGACTTCAAAATGTGAATGTATTCCCATGCTATCCGGGCGGGCTGCTGACTGATGACTTGAAATGTATTCCCTGCTCTCCAAGCGGGCTCCTGACTGCTAACTTGAAATGTATTCCCTGCTCTCCAGGCGGGCTCCTGACTTCAACATAGACAAAACAAGAAAAAAATTTCCTGCCCCAGTTTGGTGGCTGGGCACAGGTGTAAGTGTAAAATGGATCACATTACCAAATATCGGTAAGAACGTGAAAGCTAAAACTTGAATTGTACTCCCTTGTTCTCCAGGCGGGATCCTGATTGCTGACTTGAAAGTATTCTCTGCTTTCCAGGTGGGCTCCTAACTTCACCTTGAAATGTATTCCCTGCTCTCCAGGCAGGCTCCTGACTTCACAATAGACAAAATAAAGAAGTTGAAAGCTAAATTTAAATTATACTCCCTTGTTCTCCAGGCGGGCTCCTGACTGTTGCGCTTGAAAGTATTCCCTGCTCTCCAGGCGGGCTCCTGACTGTTGACTTAAAAGTATTCCCTGCTCTCCAGGCGGGCTCCTGACTTCAACATAGACAAAACAAAGAATTTGAAAGCTAAAACTTAAATTGTACTCCCTTGTTCTCCAGGCGGGCTCCTGACTTCAACATAGACAAAACAAAGAATTTGAAAGCTAAAACTTAAATTGTACTCCCTTGTTCTCCAGGCGGGCTCCTGACTGCTACGCTTGAAAGTATTCCCTGCTCTCCAGGCGGGCTCCTCACTTCAACTTGAAATGTATTCCTTGCTCTCCAGGCGGGCTCCTGACTTCAACTTGAAATGTATTCCTTGCTCTCCAGGCGGGCTCCTGACTTCAACAAAATAGACAAAATAAATAAAATTTTCGGCCCCGGTTTGGTGGCTGGGGACAGATGTGATTGTAAAACTAAATCATATTACCAAGTATTACTAAGGATTTGAAAGCTAGGTCTCATTATTCAGGGGGTCCTGACAACTCTTAACTAAACGACAATTTAAAATCTAAGTTATATCTTCTACAAGTGTGACTTCTGCTAAATCTTGCTATCTAAGAGGATCTTTTACTCCCCATTATCCAGGAGGGTCCTGAAAATCAAAAAGTCCAATTTTATCTTAAGAGTGACAACTTTTATGGCTGAATTATAGTACCATATAGCAGACTTTACGCTAAATGTTGTTATCTAATCGAAATATTAAAGCTAAGTCCCATTATTCAGGAGGGTCTTGAAAACTCCTAATTGAATCCTATCTCGAACATGCATACTTCTAAGCCAACTTATACTCCTTTGGGATGCATTTATGCTAGATTATGTTATTTCTGAACATTTAAACTAGGTCCCATTTTTTAGGAGGGTTCTGAAAATCAAAAATCAAACCTGTTTTGATGACTGCCTTTCTCCACGGAGGGTTTCTCCGAAAAAATCAAAATTTCTTGCCCCTATTTTAATCAAAGAAAAATTTTGTCAGTTTAAAAATGGTGGTTAGCTGATGGCATTCTTGTTGAAGATCTTTCCACTGCATTGTTTTTTTCTGACTGGCTTCCCCGAATTGGCCCTGAACCGCTTTGACTTTCTGACTAACTTTCAAACCCCATGACCTTTGACGAACCGAGTGTTCTATACCCATGTTGTTGTTTTGCCTCTGACCCCTTTATCCTAACCTTTGCGTCTCCCATGACATCACCAACCATTCCACCAATGAAATTTCCGGTGAATCCTTGTACCCCCCCTGTTCATCATGTTATCCTTAGTATGCTCTGACCACTCCGTGCTTTGCAATTTTGGAAGTTGGTAGTGAGCTTTGAAATTTTTTTCACTTGCTTTGACAAGACTGACATTGAAACATCTTAGACAAATAAACCCAAAGAAAATGAAATGCAATGACTTTGCGGGTTAAGGATAAGAAGAATCCAAAACCAGATGATTGCTACAAAAGGAAAAAGAAAAAGAAACTTATCTGAGTGGAACAGCTGGTACCAATGATCATGACATGCATTTCAGATTAATCGGCCCAATCTGTCCAACCCATCAACTTTCAGTTGCCGTACTTTGTTGCCTCAGAATTTCCATGATCTGATTACTTCACCCAAACCTTGACCCTGTTCATCCTACGGTGCCTTGAAACAGTTTTCCACCAACAGACCTTTCTCATTTCCCTTCTCAACTCATGTTCGCCTCAAGGTGCCCGTGAGAGTTTTCACCAATAAGACTCTTATTTTTATTTCTCTCCACTCCCGTCTCCTTATGGTGCCTGTGAAGGTTTTCACCAATAAGACTCTCTCATTTTTAATTTCTCTCAACTCCCATCGCCTTACGGTGCCCGTGAGGGTTTTCACCAATAAGACTCTATCATTTTTAATTTCTCTCCTTGCTTGAACCAGAGTGTTGCCCTTGACATGAATTACCTTTACCTGTTTGACTTGGCATTTCTCAAAGACTGATCAGAAGGTCTTTCTTTGGACCGTAATGTGGGCTTTTGGACAGGGTTAGAAGAAAAAGGTATAAAAAGGCTCAAAGCAATTCACATGGGTTCACAATTACAACTTTCAGAATCAGATTTCTTACAACAACCACAACTTCTGCCCCAGTTTCTTGCTTGGGGACTTTTGGATTTTATTTTGATGAGACCGAACCGTGAGGCTGCCTACGTATCCTTAAAATGAATCAGGTCGAACGTAGTTCATGACATAAGAATTACTTTGTTGTTGTGATTTTCTCTTTTCTCCTTCTTTTCTTTCTCTTTTTTTCTTCTTTTCTTCTTTTTTTCTTTTTTTCTTTTTTTTTCTCTTTTACTTTCCTTTTTTTCTTTCCTTTTCTTTTTCTTTTCCTTTCTTCCTTTTCTTATCTTTCATGCTTGTGTTTCTGATATTCACTACTGATTCCGAATTAGGGGTAAAAAAGAAAATAAATAAGGCTCAAAAGGGGTGACAAGGGATCAAGTGTTTAGATAGTAGAACAAAACGCTTTCATCATTTCAATCTTCAAAATATGCCAAATACAACCAAGTACAATCAAACAAAGAAATCATACATAGTATCTCTTAACCGCATCGGAATTGATAGCCATTTCTACACATTTCCCTTCTACATCTGTCAAATATAGCGCGCCATTGGACAACACCCTAGTTACAACAAATGGCCCCTGCCAGTTTGGGGCGAACTTTCCTTTTGCTTCAGCCTGATGAGGCAAGATACGTCTCAACACTAACAGACCCACTTCAAACTTTCGTGGACGTACCTTCTTGTTATATGCCCTCGCCATTCTCTGTTGGTAAAATTGGCCGTGACACACTGCTGCCAATCTCTTTTCATCAATTAGACTTAATTGTTCCAAGCGGGTTTTGACCCATTCAACGTCATCAATTTCTGCCTCAGCGACAATCCGAAGGGATGGGATTTCAATTTCTGCGGGTATCACCGCCTCCGTGCCATACACCAACAAATAAGGAGTGGCCCCTACCGAAGTACGGACAGTAGTGCGATAACCCAGCAATGCAAATGGCAACTTTTCATGACACTGTCTAGAACCTTCCACCATTTTTCGAAGTATCTTCTTTATATTCTTGTTGGCTACCTCGACTGCTCCATTCACCTTAGGGCGGTATGGGGTGGAATTACGATGTATAATCTTAAACTGCTGACATGTCTCTGTCATCATATGACTATTGAGATTAGCGCCATTGTCCGTGATGATTACCTTCGGGATCCCAAACCGACAGATGATATTTGAATGCACAAAGTCGACCACTGCTTTCTTGGTCACAGATTTGAACATTTTTGCTTCAACCCACTTAGTGAAATAATCAATGGCTACCAGGATAAACCTGTATCCGTTCGATGCTGCCGGCTTGATTGGCCTATGACATCCATGCCCCAAGAAACAAAAGGCCATGGTGCAGATATTGTATGTAATTCAGATGGTGGAGAATGAATCATATCTCCATGTACTTAGCACTGATGACATTTACGCACAAAACTGATGCAATCCCGCTCCATAGTGAGCCAGTAGTAACCTGCTCGGAGAATCTTATTTGCCAGAACGTACCCGCTCATATGCGGTCCACAAACTCCGGAGTGTACCTCAGTCATGATTGCTGTGGCCTGTCTAGCATATATGCATCTTAGCAATCCAAGGTCTAGAGTTTTTTTGTATAACACCCCTCCACTAAAGAAAAATCCACTTGCCAATCATCGAATTGTTCTTTTCTGATCACCAGTGGCCTGTACCGGATATACCCCCATCCAGAGGTATTCTTTGATATCATGGAACCATGGCTCCTTATAAAGTTCTTCTTGTATTATATTATAGCTGTGAGAACGTGATTTTTGCCCTACGAGAACTACTCCCAGAAAATTCAAAATAAAATAATTTTTTGTTGTTTGCAATTGTTGTGAATTTTGTGTTATTTTTTGTATTGTTTGCATTCGTTCGTGCCTGTTTATTTGTTAAATTAAGAGTAAAATACCAAAAAATATGGCATTTGCATTTAGGATTTGATTTTACATTTGTTTAGTTAATCAAGAAAATTGTTGTTTTGTAAAAAATGAAAAATCACAAAAAAATAATGTACTTTGCATTTTTTAGCATTTAAGGTCTAGTTGTGTGATTTTATTTTTAATTGGTACTTAATCATGTTTGATAATTATTATTAAGAGCTAATTAGTATTTTAATAAGTTAATTTGGTTTATAATTTAACTTAGAATTTTAGTTTTAACAATTAGAAAATAAAAGGAAAAGAAAAAAAAGAGAAGAAGAAGAAACAAATGGAAAATAAAGAGAAAGTCAGACTGGGCCAGTTTTGAATTAAATCAACCAGGCCCAAACCAAAATAACCCCTTACAGCCCAGTCCAAATACCCTTTTACCCTGTCCAATCCAACCAGTATTGGAGACGGGTGGAACGACGCTGTTCGGGCATGAAGAATCTGGGCCGTTGATCTCACTTGATCGAACGGACCAGATCACCCCCTTCATAACCCGTTTTTGACCCATTCTCTATACCCGTTTTAACCCGACCCAACACTAAAATAAACGATACCGTATTTGATTAGCTCCTTAATCCTAGCCGTTGATCTTAATTGATCTAACGGCCGGGATTAAATCCCTCACATCGTATATATTCCTAAATCCTACCTAGCCCCCCTCCCCAAACCAAACCCCACCCTCCCTCGTCTCTAACAGCTCAGAGACGAGCTCGTCTCTAATAACCTTCCCCCACCGTGCTCCTCCCACCGGAAATCGCCTCACGGCGGTTCCGGTGGTCCAATGACCCCCATCTTCACACCCCTGAACCACCACACCCTCCTCTTTCCAAATCCACCCTCCATTGTCCTCGAATCATCACCGTCTGCTTCGAATATCAGATCGAAGAATCAGTCTAGAACCCTAGTTCTTCCAATGACCCCCAAATTAACACCCCTAGAACATCTAACCACCACCAATCCAAATCCAGTACCTGTTTGCTTCGAATCATCCTCAAACTTCTCGAATCTTCATTTGAAGATTCGAGCAAAACATGGACCTACCCCAATCCGCCCTGAACTCACACCCTGGCACCCCCTGACCTCCCTCATGCCCAAAACACACTTGGTTCCGTTCGAATCTTGCTAGAACCATTCGAACCCCAAAATCGAACCAAGAACCCTATAAAGACCAAACCTGGGTTTTATCCGAAATTAAATGAGTTTGGGCGTCTAATCGACCTTAGTCGAAGTGTTCTCCGTTGAGAACACTCGATTAAGGTCCGTTCGACCTCAAAAAGCTCGAGTTAAGAGTTCAACCTAGGTTCGTCTAGTTTCTGTTTTGTTAAGGTATTTTTTCTCTTTTCTTTCTTATTCTATTTACGGATAATTGTGTTTTAGTTTAATTATAATCCAGTTTTTGTTCACTGCTTCTTCTTCTTCTCCGATCAGACCTTTTTATTTGGTCGAGTCTGCTTCTGTTCATGGTCGAATATATGTTATAAGCCATGTAATTTGTTAGTTTATAAGTTCCCCGCATTTGTCAATACCACTTGAATCACTGGTTGGTCTGTTTATTCTGATTGTTTGTTGTTAACGGCTAAATGTTATAGCCTGTGTAATAAATTGAATAAGCATCGTCGATTAGTCCGGTAGGTTTGTGTGTTAGTTTAACATGATAGTAGTTTAATTTTGGTTTTGATTTCATGGTTCATTCTAGTCTGTTTCCCCTCCTGCTTCGTTTATGTCCTAAATGTTGTGTTGAAATGAGCCTGTTGGTATAGTTGAACTTAGAACTGAGCTTGTGGGTATATTCAGTTCGTCACATTGTTTTGAATTGCTTGGTCATTTGAAATGTTTTGAATTACTTGGTCAGTCGAACTGCTTCGTCACAACTGTTATTTTGGTTGTCACATGAACCTGCTGTGTCATGCCCTGTAAGGGTGTTCTGAATCATTAAAAGCCTTGGCCTTTATTTTGTTGCTATTTGATTCAAGCTTAAGCAATTGATGAATCGAATCCTACTGTTTAGGGTCTGAAATGAATCTAACATTGGTTTGAATTCAGTGTTGGTATGATAATGTCAACTAGATAGTAGTGAGTCATAAGGTTGCATTCAGAACTTAGGAGAATTGGTTATAGCTACAATTTCAGGGACTCTAGGAGGGTATTTTGGGATTTAAAAGGTTTAAAAAAGGTTTAAGTTGAATGGTCTGACAGCAGGGTACTAAAGTGCCAATAAACTACTGAATTGCTTAGTAATAGTGGGGAACAAGGCTTAATGGCATGGGAAGTTGATTAAATAAGTTAAGTCACCCATAATCTTTGATTAAAACAAAAGAACAAGACTTAGTAGTGGCTGTCAGGGAATATCATGGGCAAAAATACTCTCTTAATTAGCTTGAGTGCTCCTAAGAGCGGGCAGGGTCAGTGTTTGGTTATAAATAGAGTCATTTAAGACAGATTTAGGGGGATTATCCTAAAAAATCTGAAGAGAGACCCGGAGAGAGTAAAAGTCAATCTGAGAGAATATTTGTGAGTCTTGAATCAGTTCTAAGAGAGAGTTTAAGAGAAACGATAATGTTCCATTGAGTTCTAGGCAGAATTTAGATTCCAAGCACTGGTTCTTGCCCTTTTTGATTGTTGAATCTATTTGATAGTCTATTGATTCTGTTTCTAAACTTATCCGAGCTCAGTTTGTTCTATTTTGGGTGTCTGTATTGCTGTTGGTTGACAAACTCATTCTGGGTTGTGGTTGAGTGTTATTCTGCTTTTAAAACTGGTTTTTGGAGCTGTTCTGAATCCCATTGCTGCTGTATTGTCTACTGCTTACCTGTTGCTGACTTCTCCTTCTTCTTGTCCTGTTTTCCAATCCAGGTACATGTTGAATGTCCACATTATGTAGAGTTTGGTTGAAATAAAATGAAATGGAAACCTAACTTCATTGGAAAACTTCAGTAAATACTATATCTTCTTTATAATTGAATGTAATGGTTTGAATTGTAATTAGGACTGTTTGTTTAAGTAATTTGGAATGGCTGAATCTACAACTTGTAATAAACCGCCTTTGAACTGCTTTGAACCAATTCAAATTCGTGACTATCTAACTGCAATTCAGTACAATGGGTGTATGTGTAGTTTAGTGTTCATTTATGTTTAAAAAGAAAAGTTGGAAACAGTTGGATTTGAAATCGAGTTTGATGTCCAGTTGAGCATGTATTGTATTGCAGTAACTCATATCATGCAGATTAGTTCTTAATATATAGGTGTTAACTAGCGTTGGTAGAAGTGTATGACCAATAGTCTAATCCTTGAAGGCTTGATATGCAATCTTGTTGTCGAACTCAAAGCTACCTCTTAATTTGCTCTTTCACCTTTAGTAAAAACGGACCAGTAGTTAAAATAATCTAATCTTCAAACCATGTTCTGTTCATTTGAGTAAAAGGACGCAGTAATTTCGATGGGTACTTGATTTGATTCAACTGAAGCTGCGTCGGTCTAGTGGTCAGCCTAATTCCAGGCCATCTGGGCTTTAGCGCTTTAACGAACGGCCCGGGTTTTACCTTATTTGTATACTCGCATGGGCCTGGGCCAAAGACTACGTTGGGCCGGCTTTTGGTTGTGCCAATTCACATTTTTCGGGCTTATCCTTGAGCCTTGAGACATATGTGGTTTACAATTATTGTTTTATGCCCTTGACAAAATCGATTAGGATTTTTCCTTATTTTTAGAGACAAATTAATTAGAAAATCTTAGTTCACTTTAGGATGGACCTAATAATGAGTGAGACGAGCCTCGACAAACAAAAAAAATGCGCAAGCTGCGGGGCCCTCTATACGTGTTGGTAAAATTACTTAGATTTTGGGATGGGCCGTATAGCAAAATTTCACGGCCTTACCCAAAATAATGATACGCTAGTCGCTTTAGGCGCACCTTTAATAATTTACTTTCTTAAACTCGGGTGCACACTTATGTGACCCAAATCCAAATCTCAACGGAGTCAAGATGTGTCAACAACCACAGGTGCATTGATGTGACGTGGTTCGAGATGCGTTTTCACGACGTTGCAATTCTCGTTGAAAAAAATAACAATAATAAAAGCAGTAAAAAGTTTAAATTTGCACATAGGTTCAATATGAATTAAAATCAGATAAATAAGCCGAATATGACAGTTGAGCGACCGTGCTAGAACCACGAAACTCGGGAATACCTAACACCTTCTCCCGGGCTAACAAAATTCCTTACCCGGATTTCTGGTTCGCGGACTGTAATACAGAGTTAATCTTTTCCTCGATTCGGAATTCAACCGGTGACTTGGGACACCATAAATCTCCCCAAGTGGAGACTCTGAATTAAATAATAAATCCCGTTTCGATTGTCCTTTAATTGGAAAAACTCCCTTTACGTCCCTTCACGGGGGTGTAGGTAAAAAGGAGGTGTGACAGCTCTGATGACTCTGCTGGGGAACGAAACCAGAATCTCTAGTTCAGGGTTCAGAATTCGAGCTTAGATAAATTGTTATATTTGGCTTTATCTGATTTTGTTACATGTTTGGGCCTAATGTGCTAAATGCTGCTTTTACCGCTTTGATATTATCTGAACTGTATATAAACTGTGCCGAAACCCTTCTATTCTTACCTCCGGGGATGTGCTTGCTGGTTGAGACTCCCTATTCTGTTAGTGTCATACCTGAAATAAGAAAGAGACCGGACAAGTTACTAAGCCGGATGACCTTTTGGTTCCCGGTACGTAGCCCCCTCCTCGACTCGAGTTGTCCGCTCGGGTACACATTCTAGAACAAATACCCAGGTTATGAACCTAGAATAACTCAGCTTCATGCCGGATCCCTAGTAGGAATGTTTGTTTGCATCACGTGCATTTGACTTTGGAGGCTCAACACAAGGGTTGGGTCTGTCTAGGACAGGTGTACCAAAAAATGGAAATGACCATCCTAATGCATCTTACTTGCTACCTGTGCATTTATTTGCTTCAGACTTGCATGCTGACCGACTTTTTGAGGAAAGCGAAATAGCAGTATGAGGGTTAAGGAGAGTTAATAGCCTGTTTTTGAAAAAAAAACCAATGTCCAAATAGTGTCGAAACTCTGCCGAATTTTTTTTGAGAAAATGGAAAAAAAAGAAAAAATATAAGTTTTATTTGCCAATGAAAAGAGTCTTGTTTTCAAAAGAAGTTTGTTTTATCTACCCGAACTACGCCGGTTTGATTCTCACAGGGTGCGGGATACGTAGGCAACCCTCATCGGGTCCAACCTCCCCTTTACAAAAATGTCAAAATTTTAATTTTCGTCATAAATAAGTCGGGTGACGCCGTTTTTGTCAAAATAGCCGAATGTTCCCAAAAGGGACGCCGGAAGGCTGACTTTGCATAAACGGCCACTCATAGTTATTTTTGGGATTTTTGACCGGTTGACTCACCTAGCTTTAAAATCTTCGTTCCCGAAGTGCTGAAAAGCCATGTGCGGAGCCGGATCTCTCTTTTAATATGTGAAAATTAAAAAATAGCCAATTGGTTTGAGTCAAATAAATTTTATTTTTTGCTCAAATCACCTTAATAAATGTGCAGGATGAGCACGATGCAAAATGAACCTTTTTCAATAATGACTAAAATTCCTTTCAAGTTACGACTATGGTGGGATGATTTAGGTGGTGAAGGGCAAGATGAGGTCAAGAAATATCTAAAAGGTCTTACAGGTTTATTGGAAATCCAGCCTCGGGGGGATATCATAAGAGCTTTGGTCACCTGGTGGGACCCAACACACAATATGTTCCACTTTTCCGATTTCGAAGTCACTCCGACTTTGGAGGAAATAGCCGGGTACATCGGAAATGCTGAAGTTCCGTTGAGGCAAAAATACCTGGTTGCTCCAAGAGCTGTCACTGTGCATCGGTTTTTAGATTCGTTAAAGATACCCAGGATGGTCCATAACCCAGATTTGGCCGCAGGTTTTTGTAATCCGCGCTTCATATACGACAGATACGGTCATGTCGGAGGATTCAACAACCCGGGTAACAAGTTATGCAGCAAAAGTAACCGTCAGAAATGGGACGAGCATAGACGAGTGGCTTTTATGATAACCTTTTTGGGCCTTTTGGTATTTCCAAGGAAAGACGGAAACATTGATCTGAAAATAGTCGGGGTTGTCAGTACCTTGCTCACTCAAGATAAAAGCACTTTTTCGCCTATGATAGTATCTGATATCTTCCGAGCTCTCACAGCCTGCAAAGCCAGAGAGAACTTTTTCGAGGGGTGTAACTTGTTGCTACAAATATGGATGACTGGGCATCTCTGCCACCGTTCCCAGCTCTTGAGTTATGGTTCCTCGAAGAAAACTTGCATAGAAGAGTTCTACACAAGAATCAAGGGGGCCAGTCTACCCGAGGGAGTTACGGCATGGACATCATTCTTTCTGACCCTCACCGCCAGCCAAATACAGTGGACACTAGGATGGTTGCCTGTAGATGAAATCATATATATGCCAGCCACTGGACCCCATTTCCTTTTGATGGGACTCTAGAGTATTTAGCCCTATGCCCCATATCGAGTCTTGAGACAGTTGGGGAGATGCCAAATAGTTCCGAAAGATGAAGATCTTAGTGGCAAAGTAGTCAAGATCGGGCCCAACAGATAGTTTCCTAAAGCAGCGGTCCGACAAATTTGGAGCGAGTGTCAATACTTAACAGCCAATACATGTGTACGCGATCGGTCCAAGGGTGAAGTTTCGCCGGGATACCTTTCTTGGTTTAGGAAAGAAATCGAGTTTGGGAGACCGACCAAAAGGCCCCATCTCCAGGAGTTCGTCCAGGCGTCGCAAGAACAGTGGGATTGGTTGGCTAAAAAAGAGAGTTGCATGGCAGAAATAGGTAAGCTGAGGCAACAGATTAGAGACCTGGAATTTGAAAATAGTCTGCAAGCTGATGTCGACCGGGGAGAAAAGAGCAAATTGGCCCAAGAAAATGAGGTGCTGAAAGCCCAAATCTGACAAATGCGGAGAGATGTTGACAAACAACAAAGGAGTCGGTCAGATGAGCGGTTAATAAAAGGATTTGAAAAGGAAATCGGTGAGTGCTGGGATGATTTGAAGAAATCTGAGGATACCATAGCACAACTCCAGGCACAATGGGCAAAAAGAACGAAAGAGCGCACACTGTACTTACAGCAGGCGAGGAAAGATTATGGAAAGACCATTGCCGATCTAAAAAGGAAAGTGACCACCCTAGAGAGCGAGACGGCTAAACAAGCCAAGGCTTTTGAAACCGAGAGTAAACACTGCTATAATCTGGTGGCCTTAATGGAAGATGAAATACAGCAATTACGGAAACAACATCGACATGATTCTCGGGTTTTGAAAGCTAGAGTGGATCAGATAGAACGCCTACTCCTAGGGAAAGACCGAACCAGGGACAAAATTCTGACTATTGCTCGTGCTATTACCAGGAAATGTTGGGAGTGTGAAAATATGACCCGTACTACCTTCTTCTCGACGGTGATGATATTTGTGAAGCACATCATGTATGAATTGGAACAGCTGGAAAGGAACCTTACGCCTAAATCCGCGGCGAGGCCGAATGACGCCCCGCGGGCACCCAAATTTAAAACTTTAATGTGTTCATAGTTTAAATCTGCATTTTCTTTTTCTTAAAGTCTGTCTTTATTTCGCATCAGAGTATGTTAGTAGTTATTGGTTTGGTTTCGAGTCTATTATTTTCCTTTCCAAAAAAGCGTCTGGTTTGTAATAGAATGTTTATTAGTGAAAAATCAAAAATTTCCAAAATTATCTTTTTATTTCTGCACTTATAAGGCAGAACTACGCCCGGTCTGATTCATGTGGGACATGATATGTAGGCAATCTACATAAGATTCGACCACCACTAAAAAGAAAAAAGAGAAAGGCAAAGTGAATAAAAGAAAGGAAAAGAAGGAAATAAAAAGAGAGATAAAGAAAGTTTCAGAAACACTTAAACGAGGCACAAACAAAGTATGCCGGAATGACGCATGAGGTCGAAGCAAAGACATGTTAGAAATGGTTAAACTGCCTAGGAACATTGCATCCCACAACATGAAATTGCAATATGTGTTAAACTCTAACGCTAACAAGTTTGTTGTCTCTCTAGAGATTTCGAACCAGTTAGTTTGTTAGAACGTTCTGGCAGATTACCATTACCAAACAAGATCCAAAGGGCTTGTACTAAAAAGCATGACTAGTTCAGAACAAAGTGTCGAGGATGAAAGGACGGAGAACCAAATGCTGAAGGAGGAAATGGATAAGATGAGACAGGAGATGAAAGAAATGCAGCTGGCCTTAGCTAGGGTACAAAAAGTGCCTAACCCTCCCATTATTCCCACTCTCCCACCAGGACACACGCCGGAATACCCTCCCCCCGGCCCTTCGACAAGCTTCCCCAGTCACCAATACTGTCAGGGAAGAAATGCCTATGATCCCCAAGCTTCACAACCCAATCAGAACCCTCATCCACCAAATGTTCCTGTTTTCGTGGCACCCCCACCAGCCACGCTGCAAAGATCATCCAGCGAGCCATTGTTTCAGGTTCACGATAACCAATATTACCCCCTGAACCAACCTTCAAAGCACCCGAGCCTCATACTTATAATACTCACTTCGAGATACCGGTAGAGACTGAAAAGTCGGCTAAGAGCCCAGAACAAGACGAAGTTCTTCGAAAGTTTAAAAGCCTAGAGTAGTCCTTCAAGAATTTCCATGGGTTAGGCAACCAAGTCAGTGTGGCCTACAAAGATCTGTGCCCATTACCCGACATTCAATTGCCAGCAGGGTTCAAGTGCCAAAGTTTGATCTATACGAGGGGCATGATGATCCAATGACACATCTGCGTGGTTTTGCAGCAAGATGAGAGGAGCAGGTGGTAAAGATGAGCTGCTAATAGCTTACTTTGGTCAAAGTCTAAGTGGGTCTATACTGGAATGGTACACAAGACAGGATCCGAGGAGGTGGTACACCTGGGACGATCTAGCACAAGCATTCGCAGGTCACTTCCAGTATAACCTTGAGATCGTCCCTGACCATCTCACATTGCTGAAACTTGAGAAGAAGCCGGGAGAGAACTTTAGAGAATTTGGGTTCCGGTGGAGAGAATAGGCAGCAAGAGTTGATCCTCCGATAAGAGAGGGGGAAATGGTGGACTACTTTCTACAGACTCTAGAGCCAACTTACTTTGGTCACTTGGTGACGTCAGTTGGCAAATCTTTCAATGAAGTAGTAAAAATGGGCGGTATGATTGAAGAGGGACTTAAGTTCAACAAAATCTTGAGCTATTCGGCGATTAAAGCAACCACTCAGGCCATCCAGAGCGACACGGGAGGTGCGCTCGGAAAGAAGAAAAGGGAAGATGTCGCAACAGTCGAGGCAGGTACTTGGTCCAGATCCAGAGGTACCCCCCTCACCATCAACCTAGACCCCATCACTCAAATTATCCACACATTCCATACGGCCCTCCACAGCCCTACTACCCACCACAAGAGCCACACTTCTCTATCCATCACGCCCAAACTTACACCCAGCCTCCGGCTCACCCACAATGGCGTGCGCTGGCTCCCTAGAATACATATCCACCTCCACAAAATACATATCCACCTTCACAAAACACATATTCACCTCCACAAAACACATATCCACTACCAAGGGCCTACAGGAATCCTTCGGGACCAGGTTTTCGTGGGAATAAGACTTTCAGGAATGAAAGGGTGCAGAGGCCGAGAACATTCACTCCGCTGGGAGAAACCTATACTACTCTATTCCACAACTTGAGGCAGTTAGGCCTATTAAGTCCTGTGGAGCCCAAATTGCCAAATATCCTTCCCAAAAATCTGGACCACTCGGTAAGCTGTGAATATTGTTCGGGGGCTCCCGGGCATGATACTGAGAAGTGTTGGAAGTTGAAGACTGCTGTACAAGATCTCATTGACACAAATAGGATCGAGGTCCAGGAGCCAGAGGCACCTAACATCAATCAGAACCCGTTGCCGGCACACCATGAAGACTATATGATCGAACTAGTGCATGAAGGAGGGAAGCTCAAGAAGCCCTCACAAACGGTAATAATGATCCGTGCCAGTCCGAAAGAAAAGTTGATCAGTGGAAAAGCGGTAGTATAGTCGGAAAGGGTAGAAGGCAAGCCAGTGGTGGTGATAGGGAAGAGTTCATCTGATGTTGCCAAGAATCCAGATCCGGTCAAAGTAACAGTGCAAGGGATATCAAGAAAGCCAATAGCCGTAAATGGGGCATGCATAGGACCAGTTGTTATCAGGCCAGTAATGCAGTTGCCGATAATCAGCGAGAAATCTATGCCATGGAGCTACAGTCAGGTAATGGTAATGCTTAAGGGGAAGGAAGTTGTGGAAGAAATATGTGAGGCACAGGGGTTAACTCGTTCGGGAAGGTGTTTTGCTCCCGCAGAGTTAAGAAGGGCCAATCCCGTAGCGACAAAGAATCCAGTTACCGAGGAAGAAGCGGAAGAATTTTTAAAGAAAATGAAGGCACAAGATTACTCCATTGTGGAGCAGTTGAGGAAGACCCCGACACAGATCTCATTGTTGTTGTTATTGATCAATTCAGATGAGCATCGCCAGGTATTGATGAAAATTCTGAATGAAGCCCATGTTCCGGATAAGATCTCTATGAACCATCTGGAGAAAATAGCTGACAAGATTTTCGAGGTCAACAGGGTCACTTTTTCAGACGATGAGTTGCCCGTGGAGGGTACAGAACATAATAGAGCCCTTTATTTGACTGTGAAGTGTGAAGACTTGGTAGTCACTCACGTACTGATTGATAATGGGTCCAGTGCCAATATCTGTCCTTTGGCCACATTGAACAAACTGAAGGTCGATGGTGACAGGATTCACAAGAACAACATCTATGTTCGAGGGTTTGATGGTGGTGGTACAGACACAGTGGGTGACATCATACTTGAATTAACAATTGGTCAAGTCGAGTTCACCATGGAGTTTCAAGTGTTAGACGTGGCAGTGTCATATAATCTTCTGTGGGGCCTAGGGCAAATATCAACAATTGGATGGCTACTCCCCTTCCTACCCGGAGGGAGTCTTGGTAGTGGGCTCTGATTTTTCTTTCTTGTCTTTTTGGATTATTTCAGGGTTGTAATCCAGTTTTGTTTTGTATTCGACAAAGTGTAAAACTCTGTTATCCCGTATTTTAATAAAGTGAAAGATTTTTTTTCTTTCTTCTCTTCTTCTTATTTTGTTCTAATTTTGTTTTCTTTTTTTCTCTTTCTGAACAGTGCTCTTTATATTGGTTCTAATGACATGACATGCACAACGAATCTTCAACCCAGTCTAAAAAATCAATCTGATTCCGAACTAATTGTACAAGAGGTCGATTATGATGATGAATCGGAATACGACGAGGATGAAGCCTTCGAAGAGATAAACAGAGAGTTAAGCCAGTTTGAGGAGAAATCCAAACCCAACTTAAATGACACAGAAACCATCAACTTAGCGGATGCAGTTGATATCAGGGAAACTAAAATAAGCATCCACATTGCACCGAATATCAGGGAAGAACTAATCAAAGCACTTATTGAGTTCAAAGACGTTTTTGCATGGTCGTATGATGACATGCCGGGGTTAAGCACGGATTTAGTGGTTCACAAATTGCCCATTAACCCGGCATGCCCTCCCGTCAAGCAGAAATTGAGGAAGTTCAAAACAGATATGAGTGTGAAGATTAAAGAGGAAGTAACCAAGCAGCTGGAAGCAAAGGTTATTCGGGTCACTCAATATCCTGATTGGTTGGCTAATATGGTGCCAGTGCCGAAGAAAAATGGGAAGATCAGAGTGTGTGTCGATTACCACAATCTGAACAAGGCAAGCCCAAAGGATAACTTTCCATTACCCAACATCCATATCTTGATCGATAATTGTGCCGGACGTGAGATCAGGTATTTTGTGGATTGCTATGCGGGGTATCATCAGATTCTGATGGATGAAGAAGATGCGGAAAAGACGGCTTTGATTACACCGTGGGGGACTTATTGCTACCGGGTAATGCCATTTGGTTTGAAGAATGCTGGGGCAACGTACATGAGAGCAATGACTACTGTGTTTCATGACATGATACACGAAGAGATTGAGGTATACGTGGATGATGTGATCATAAAATCCAAGCATCAGGAAGACCACGTAGCCGACCTAAGGAAGTTTTTTCAAAGACTTTGAAGGTACGATATTAAGCTCAACCCGGCCAAATGTGCATTTGGTGTTCCATCTGGAAAGATGTTGGGATTCATTGTCAGTCGGCGAGGCATTGAGTTGGACCTGTCAAAGATCAAATCCATCCAAGATTTGCCACCGCCGAAGAACAAGACATAAGTAATGAGTCTGTTATGGAGGTTGAATTATATCAGCAGGTTTATTGCTCAACTCACAGCAACTTGTGAACCTATTTTTCGGCTACTGAAGAAAGATGTTGCGGTAAATGGATGGCAGAATGTCAGGAAGCATTTGACTAAATCAAAGGATATTTGTCAAATCCACCTGTGTTGGTTCCACCTGAGCCGGGAAGACCGTTAATTCTTTATCTAACGGTCCTGGAGAATTCATTTGGCTGCGTACTGGGGCAACACGACATTACAGGAAGGAAGGAGCAAGCCATCTATTATCTCAGCAAGAAGTTTACAGGCTATGAGGTTAAGTACACTTAACTCGAGAAGACATGTTGCGCCCTAACTTGGGTGGCCCAGAAATTGAAGCATTATCTGTCATCATATACTACTTATCTCATTTCACGCTTGGATCCACTGAAGTATATTTTCCAGAAGCCTATGCCCACAGGGAGATTGGCAAAATGGCAGATATTACTCACAGAATTCGACATCGTCTATGTGACGAGGACAGCCATAAAGGCCCAAGCATTGGCTGATCACTTGGTTGAGAATCTTGTTGATGAAGAATACGAGCCCTTGAGGACGTATTTTCCTGATGAAGAAGTGATGCATATAGATGAGTTGGAAATAACCAAGGAACCAGGATGGAAGCTTTTTTCGATGGAGCCGCAAATGCGAAGGGAGTTGGAATAGGAGCGGTACTTATTTCTGAAACAGGACATCATTATCCTGTTATGGCTCAACTGCGTTTCTATTGTACCAACAACATGGCTGAGTATGAGGCATGCATTTTGGGTCTACGGCTAGCTGCAAACATGGATGTCCAGGACGTTTTGGTCTTGGGAGACTCGGACCTCCTAGTGCATCAGATTCAGGGTGAATGGGAAATAAGGGATTTGAAGCTCATACCATATCGACAATGTTTGCATGATCTGAGCAAGCGATTTTAATCAGTGGAGTTCAGACACATCCCAAGAGTTCATAATGAGGTTGCTGATGCTTTAGCCACCTTAGCATCAATGTTGCACCACCTAGATAAAATTTATGTTGACCCATTGCATATCCAGGTTCGTGATCAGCACGCTTATTGCAACATGATAGAGGAAGAAATGGATGGCGAGCCATGGTTTTATGATGTCAAGGAATACCTCAGGATGGGGATATACCCCGAACAGGCCACCGAAGATCAAAAGAGAGCCATTCGGCGATTGTCAAATGGATTTTTCCTCAGTGGGGGAGTGTTGTACAAAAGAACACCAGATTTGGGATTGCTGAGATGTATAGATGCTAGTCAAGCCACGACAGTTATGACAGAGGTACATGCTGGAGTTTGTGGGCCACATATGAGCGGATATGTATTGGCAAAGAAGATTCTTCGAGCAAGGTACTATTGGCTCACTATGGAGTGTGATTGTATCAGTTTCGTGCGAAAGTGCCATCAGTGTCAGATACACGGAGATCTGATTCATTCTCCACCGACAGAATTGTATACAATGTCAGCACCATGGCCATTTGTTGCCTGGGGCATGGATGTCATTGGGCCAATTGAGCCGGAAGCTACCAACGGTCATAGGTTCATTCTGGTGACCATCGATTATTTTACTAAGTGGGTTGAAGCTAAAACTTTCAAGTCGGTGACCAAGAAGGCAGTGGTAGATTTTGTTCATTCCCATATCATCTGTAGATTTGGGATCCCAAAAGTTATCATCACGGACAATGGTGCTAATCTTAATAGCGGTTTGATGAAAGAAGTATGTCAACAGTTCAAGATTACATACCACAATTCCACCCCATATCGTCCCAAGGCGAATGGAGCGGTTGAGGCAGCCAACAAGAACATAAAGAAGATATTAAGGAAGATGGTAGAAGGGTCCAGGCAATGGCATGAAAAGTTGCCATTTGCATTGTTGGGATATCGCACTACTGTCCGCACTTCAGTAGGTGAAACTCCTTATTTGTTGGTGTACGGAACTGAAGCAGTGATACCGGTAGAAGTTGAAATTCCATCCCTTCGGTGAGGCTGGGATTGATGATGATGAATGGGTCAAAGCCCGATTGGAGCAGTTGAGCCTGATTGATGAAAAGAGATTGGCAGCAGTATGTCA
Organism: Nicotiana sylvestris; assembly: GCF_000393655.2. Taxonomy (NCBI): domain Eukaryota; kingdom Viridiplantae; phylum Streptophyta; class Magnoliopsida; order Solanales; family Solanaceae; genus Nicotiana; species Nicotiana sylvestris. The sequence goes on along the minus strand of NC_091061.1, from coordinate 153,357,050 downwards.
TGGCCAGTTGTAGCAAAAGAGGATGGCAAGAGCATACAATAACAAGGTGCGTCCCAGGAAATTTGAAGTAGGACAGCAGGTACTGAAACGCATCCTCCCACATCAGGCTGAGGCAAAGGGCAAGTTCACGCCGAATTGGCAAGGGCCATTCATTGTAACCAGAGTGTTGTCCAATGGCGCTTTATGTTTAACAGATATCGAAGGGAAATGCGTCGACATGGCTATCAATTCGGACGCAGTTAAGAGATATTATGTATGATTTCTTTTGATTGTAATTGTTGTTTGTTTGTACTTGGCATTTATCGGAGAATGAAATGACGAAGGCAATTCTTTCTTCTATCCAAACACTTTAACCTTTGCTTCCCCCTTTGAGCCTTATTTATTCTTTCATACCCCTCTTTTGGGAATCAGTAATGAAAATGAAAGAAAAGAGAAGAGAAAATAATGATAATAAAGACAGAAGAAAAGTCACAAGAAAAACAAAGGAATTAGGAACTACGTTTGGCCTGATTCCTCAAATAAGGATACGTAGGCGCCTCACGGCTCGGTCATAGTGTAACAAAAAAAACAAAAAAAATCCCCAAGCAAGAAAAACTGGGGCAGAAGTTGTATTTATAATTTTGGGAAAGAAAGTGGATTCCAAGAGTTGTAGTGTTTTACCCATCAAGATTATTTTGAACCTTTTACCCTTTTTCTTTTAGCCATACACAAAAACCCATATTGATATCCAAAAAAGACCTCCCGATCAGTATCCGAAAAGTGCCAAGTCATGCAAACGGAAGTCGGGAATAACACTCTGATCCCTAGCAGAGAAGAGGATCATAAGATGGAAATGAATTGGTAGCCGAAAGAATCCCCAGCAGAGAGAGTCATATCGGTAACACTCCAATCCCCAGCTGGAAAAAAATAAAATGAAATGAGAGAGTCTTATCGGTGAAAACCTCCACAGGCACCATAAGGCGACGTAAGTTGAGAGAAATAAAATGAGAGAGTCTTATCGGTGAAAACCTTTACAGGCACCATAAGGTGATGAGAGTTGAGAGAAATGAGAGAGTCTTATCAGTGAAAACCCCTCGAAGGGCGCTGTGAGGCGACAAGACAAGATTGGCGGAAAGGATCCACATTTGGCAAAGAGTTGAGTGCCTGTTTATCCCCAGCAAGATGAGGCCGTCCGAAAGATTGATTGATACAAATAGACTGGGTTGATTAATCCGGAATGCACGACATGATCGTTGGGATCGGTTATATCATTCAGATAAGTTCTTTTCTTTCTTTTTCCCCAACATTTGTTCAGAAAGATTTCTTCTTTTTCTATCTTTTGAAATCATCACTTTTTTATTTCTTGGTCTAAAGACTTTATCTCCCCAGCAGTTTGTTTTTGAAAAGGATTTTCAGAGCTTATTGCCAGTTGCCAAGACATTGCAAAAGCACAATGTGGATAGGACGGGCCAAAGATAATGCAATGGAATGAGAAAGACGTTCATTACAAGACCAAGTGATGGATTGGTCTAGGATTCCAGGGGAAGTTGGAGAAAAACAGAAAAAAACAACAGTGGAAAAGTTGTGGATCAAACGCCAAGAGGATCCCCAACAGATTTGCGAGATGCAGGAACAACTCCGACAGATTATCGACCAAGTTCCGCGATGGTCGGATAACACAGAGCGGGGAAGGAAGAGAAAAGAAAAACTATCCCCGGTAGGAATATCATCCCCAACAAATAATATCATCCCCAGCAAAGTTTTGTAATAAAACACAAAGCAGGGAAAGGAAAAAGGGAAAAACCATCCCCAGCAGGAGTGACATGACCACTCACACGTTTTAAACTAACAAATTTTTCTTTAATTTGAAGCAGGGAAAGGAAATATTATTGACAGCGGGAAGACATGGCCACAAAGAAGATTATCAAACTGGGGTTGAAAATTTTCTCTCATTGCGAAAATTTTCTTGAAATCAGATAGCCACTTGGGGGAAGATGGAAGATAACACAAGTTCTGAAGGAAGTGGAATCCCCAGCAGTTTACGGGAGAAGGCAATACAAGTTTTAAAGAAAGCAATCTTGGAAGAAGCAAGATAACCCAAGTTTTAAGGGTAGTGGTCTTTGAATCAGTATCATCCCCACCATTCTTAAAAGGAGGAAAGTAACTAGTCTTAAAGAAGGAAGATAATTCCCCAGCAGTGTTATCCCCGGTAGGTTTAAGAGAAGTGAAAGCACCAGCTTTAAAGGAAGTAGTCTTTGAAGAAGGAAAATAACATATTTGTGAATAAAATACCGGTGTTATCCCCAGTAGTTTTCATAGGAATCAAACACCAGTTTTGAGGGAAGTAGTTTTGAAAGAAGATGATTCAAGTTAGAAGGAAAATGGTTCGGGAGGCAGGAAGGAACAACAACAATAAAACGCATTGTTTAAGAAGAAGTTGAAGTCAGGAACCCGCCTGGAGAAGGGAGGTATTACATTTTATGAAATAGTTGAAGTCAGGAGCCTGCCTGAAGAACGGAGGTGTTACATTTTAAAGTTTATTGAAGTCAGGAGCCCGCCTGGAGAATGGAGGTGTTGCATTTTAAAGTTTATTGAAGTCAGGAGCCCGCCTGGAGAATGGAGGTGTTGCATTTTAAAGTTTATTGAAGTCAGGAACCCGCCTGGAAAATAGAGGTTGTTATATTCTCAAGTTGTAGTTGAAGTCAGGAGCCCGCCTGGAGAACGGAGGTTGTTACAATTTCAAGTCGAAGTCAGGAGCCCGCCTGTAGAATGGAGGTATTATGTTTTGGGAAGTAGTGAAGTCAGGAGCCCGCCTGGAGAATAGAGGTACTACATTTCGAGTTGTAGTTGAAGTCAGGAGCCCGCCTTGAGAATGGAGGTTGTTGTCATTTCAAATTGAAGTTAAAGTCAGGAGCCCGCCTGAAGAACTGAAGTGTTACATCTTAAAGTTTATTGAAGTCAGGAGCCCGCCTGAAGAACGGAGGTGTTACATTTTAAAGTTTATTGAAGTCAGGAGCCCGCCTGGAGAATGGAGGTGTTGCATTTTAAAGTTTATTGAAGTCAGAAGCCCGCCTGGAGAATGGAGGTATTATCTTTAAATTATTTATTGAAGTCAGGAACCCGCCTGGTAAATAGAGGTTGTTATATTCTCAAGTTGTAGTTGAAGTCAGGAGCCCTCCTGGAGAACGGAGGTTGTTACAATTTCAAGTCGAAGTCAGGAGCCCGCCTGGAGAATGGAGGAACTACATTTCGAGTTGTAGTTGAAGTCAGGAGACCGCCTGGAGAATGAAGGTTGTTGTCATTTCAAATTGAAGTTAAAGTCAGGAGCTCGCCTGAAGAACTGAGGTGTTACATCTTAAAGTTTATTGAAGTCAGGAGCCCGCCTGAAGAACGGAGGTGTTACATTTTAAAGTTTATTGAAGTCAGGAGCCCGCCTGGAGAATGGAGGTGTTGCATTTTAAAGTTTATTGAAGTCAGGAGCCCGCCTGGAGAATGGAGGTATTATCTTTAAATTGTTTATTGAAGTCAGGAACCCGCCTGGAAAATAGAGGTTGTTATATTCTCAAGTTGTAGTTGAAGTCAGGAGCCCGCCTGGAGAACGTAGGTTGTTACAATTTCAAGTCAAAGTCAGGAGCCCGCCTGTAGAATGGAGGTATTATGTTTTGGGAAGTAGTGAAGTCAGGAGCCCGCCTGGAGAATGGAGGTACTACATTTCGAGTTGTAGTTGAAGTCAGGAGCCCGCCTGGAGAATGGAGGTTGTTGTCATTTCAAATTGAAGTTAAAGTCAGGAGCCCGCCTGAAGAACTGAAGTGTTACATCTTAAAGTTTATTGAAGTCAGGAGCCCGCCTGAAGAACGGAGGTGTTACATTTTAAAGTTTATTGAAGTCAGGAGCCCGCCTGGAGAATGGAGGTGTTGCATTTTAAAGTTTATTGAAGTCAGGAGCCCGCCTGGAGAATGGAGGTATTATCTTTAAATTGTTTATTGAAGTCAGGAACCCGCCTGGTAAATAGAGGTTGTTATATTCTCAAGTGTTAGTTGAAGTCAGGAGCCCGCCTGGAGAACGGAGGTTGTTACAATTTCAAGTCGAAGTCAGGAGCCCGCCTGTAGAATGGAGGTATTATGTTTTGGGAAGTAGTGAAGTCAGGAGCCCGCCTGGAGAATAGAGGTACTACATTTCGAGTTGTAGTTGAAGTCAGGAGCCCGCCTTGAGAATGGAGGTTGTTGTCATTTCAAATTGAAGTTAAAGTCAGGAGCCCGCCTGAAGAACTGAAGTGTTAGATCTTAAAGTTTATTGAAGTCAGGAGCCCGCCTGAAGAACGGAGGTGTTACATTTTAAAGTTTATTGAAGTCAGGAGCCCGCCTGGAGAATGGAGGTGTTGCATTTTAAAGTTTATTGAAGTCAGAAGCCCGCCTGGAGAATGGAGGTATTATCTTTAAATTATTTATTGAAGTCAGGAACCCGCCTGGTAAATAGAGGTTGTTATATTCTCAAGTTGTAGTTGAAGTCAGGAGCCCGCCTGGAGAATGGAGGTACTACATTTCGAGTTGTAGTTGAAGTCAGGAGACCGCCTGGAGAATGGAGGTTGTTGTCATTTCAAATTGAAGTTAAAGTCAGGAGCCCGCCTGAAGAACTGAAGTGTTACATCTTAAAGTTTATTGAAGTCAGGAGCCCGCCTGAAGAACGGAGGTGTTACATTTTAAAGTTTATTGAAGTCAGGAGCCCGCCTGGAGAATGGAGGTGTTGCATTTTAAAGTTTATTGAAGTCAGGAGCCCGCCTGGAGAATGGAGGTATTATCTTTAAATTGTTTATTGAAGTCAGGAACCTGCCTGGAAAATAGAGGTTGTTATATTCTCAAGTTGTAGTTGAAGTTAGGAGCCTGCCTGGAGAACGGAGGTTGTTACAATTTCAAGTCGAAGTCAGGAGCCCGCCTGTAGAATGGAGGTATTATGTTTTGGGAAGTAGTGAAGTCAGGAGCCCGCCTGGAGAATGGAGGTACTACATTTCGAGTTGTAGTTGAAGTCAGGAGCCCGCCTGGAGAATGGAGGTTGTTATATTTTTAAATTGAATTTAAAGTCAGGAGCCCGCCTGAAGATCGGAGGTGTTACATCTTAAAGTTTATTGAAGTCAGGAGCCCGCCTGAAGAACGGAGGTGTTGCATTTTAAAGTTTATTGAAGTCAGGAGCCCGCCTGGAGAATGGAGGTTGTTATATTTTAAGTCATAATTGAAGTCAGGAGCCCGCCTGTAGAATGGAGGTGTTATGTTTTTAAGAAATAGTCGAAGTCAGGAGCCCGCCTGGAGAATGGAGGTATTATATTTTTAAGAAGTTGTTGAAGTCAGGAGCCCGCCTGGTGAATGGAGGTTGTTATATTTTAAGTCATAATTGAAGTCAGGAGCCCGCATGAAAAATGGAGGTGTTATATTTTTTGAGAAGGTTGAAGTCAGGAACCCGCCTGAAGAATGGAGGTGCTATATTTTTAAGAAGTAGTTGAAGTCAGGAGTCCGCCTGGAGAATGGAGGTTGTTGTCATTTCAAGTTGAAGTTGAAGTCAGGAACCCGCCTGGAGAATGGAGGTGTTACATTTTCGAGTTGTAGTGAAGTCAGGAGCCCGCCTGGAGAATGGAGGTGCTATATTTTTAAGAAGTAGCTGAAGTCAGGAACCCGCCTGGAGAATGGAGGTGTTATATTTTTTTTAAGTCATAATTGAAGTCAGGAAACCGCTTGAAAAATGGAGGTGTTATATTTCTTGAGAAGGTTGAAGTCAGGAGCCCGCCTGGAGAATGGAGGTGTTATGTTTTTAAGAAATTGTCGAAGTCAGGAGCCCGCCTGGAAAATAGAGGCTGTATTATCTTTTAAAATCAAGTTGGAGTCAGGAGCCTGCCTGTAGAACAGAGGAGTACATTTCAAAACGAAGTCAGGAGCCCGCCTGCAGAATAGAGGAATAAATTTCAAGTTTGAAGTCAGTAGCCCGCCTGTAGAACAGAGTACTACACTCAATTTCAAGTCAGAAGTCAGTAAAGTGGAGGGTTACAACAAAATATCCCCAGCATAAATTCCGCTGCAGAAATCAGAAGGAAGACTACAAGAGCAAGTTTGAAGATAGATAAGATGTTGTAATCCCTAGTTTAGTCTAGCTTCTTGTTTTCTTTTAGCACGGTGTAATAAGAAGGTCGGAAAGCAGTAGTAACAACATGCAGCAGTAGTAACAACAAAATTGCAGTCCCATGGTAGTCCCAGCTACCAAAACTTCCCGAACTACATTAACCTGATTCTCTTTTAGCCAGGGATATGTAGGAAACCTTCGAAGCAAAGGTTCGGTTAAGTCTTTCAAAAAATGCTTCACACGGAGTAGTCCAACGGCCAAAAATCGCTCGTATCCGCTCACTTTATCTTTGCACGAAAACCCTTCGTGTTTTCGAACAAAGAGGGGCAGCTGTGAGCACGTGATTTTTGCCCTACTAGAACTACTCCCAGAAAATTGAAAATAAAATAATTTTGTGTTGTTTGCAATTGTTGTGAATTTTATGTTATTTTTTGTATTGTTTGCATTCGTTCGTGCCTGTTTATTTGTTAAATTAAGAATAAAATACCAAAAAATATGGCATTTGCATTTAGGATTTGATTTTACATTTGTTTAGTTAATCAAGAAAATTGTTGTTTTGTCAAAAATGAAAAATCACAAAAAAATAATGTACTTTGCATTTTTTAGCATTTAAGGTCTAGTTGTGTGATTTTATTTCTAATTGGTACTTAATCATGTTTGATAATTATTATTAAGAGCTAATTAGTATTTTAATAAGTTAATTTGGTTTATAATTTAACTTAGAATTTTAGTTTTAACAATTAGAAAATAAAAGGAAAAGAAAAAAAAGAGAAGAAGAAGAATCAAATGGAAAATAAAGAGAAAGTCGGACTGGGCCAGTTTTGAATTAAATCAACCAGGCCCAAACCAAAATAACCCCTTACAGCCCAGTCCAAATACCCTTTTACCTGGTCCAATCCAACCAGCATTGGAGATCGGTGGAACGACGCCGTTCGGGCATGAAGAATCTGGGCCGTTGATCTCACTTGATCGAACGGACCAGATCACCCCTTTCATAACCCGTTTTTGACCCATTCTCTATACCCGTTTTAACCCGACCCCAACACTAAACCAAATGACACCGTATTTGATTAGCTCTTTGATCCTAGCCGTTGATCTTAATTGATCTAACGGCCGGGATTAAATCCCTCACATTGTCTATATTCCTAAATCCTACCCAGCCCCCCCAAACCAAACCCCACCCTCCCTCATCTCTAACAGCTCAGAGACGAGCTCGTCTCTAACAACCTTCCCCCACCATGCTCCTCCCACCGGAAATCACCTCACGGCGGTTCCGGTGGTCCAATGACCCCCATCTTCACACCCCTGAACCACCACGCCCTCCTCTTTCCAAATCCACCCTCCATTGTCCTCGAATCATCACCGTCTGCTTCAAATATCAGATCGAAGAATCAGTTTAGAACCCTAGTTCGTCCAATGACCCCCAAATTAACACCCCTAGAACATCTAACCACCCCCAATCCAAATCCAGTACCCGTTTGCTTCGAATCATCCTCAAACTTCTCGAATCTTCATTTGAAGATTCGAGCAAAACCTGGACCTACCCCAATCCGCCCTGAACTCACACCCTGGCACCCCCTGACCTCCCTCATGCCCAAAACACACTTGGTTCCGTTCGAATCTTGCTAGAACCATTCGAACCCCAAAATCGAACCAAGAACCCTATAAAGACCAAACATGGGTTTTATCCGAAATTAAAGGAATTTGGGCGTCTAATCGACCTTAGTCGAAGTGTTCTCCGTTAAGAACACTCGATTAAGGTCCGTTCGACCTCAAAAAGCTCGAGTTAAGAGTTCGACCTGGGTTCGTCTAGTTTTTGTTTTGTTAAGGTATTTTTTCTCTTTTCTTTCTTGTTCTATTTTTGTTACGGATAATTATGTTTTAGTTTAATTATAATCCAGTTTTTGTTCTCTGCTTCTTCTTCTTCTCCGATCAGACCTTTTTATTTGGTCGAGTCTGCTTCTGTTCATGGTCGAATATATGTTATAAGCCATGTAATTTGTTAGTTTATAAGTTCCCTGTATTTGTCAATACCACTCGAATCACTGGTTGGTCTGTTTATTCTGATTGTTTGTTGTTAACTGCTAAATGTTATAGCCTGTGTAATAAATTGAATAAGCGTCATCGATTAGTCCAGTAGGTTTGAGTGTTAGTTTAACATGATAGTAGTTTAATTTTGGTTTTGATTTCATGGTTCATTCTAGTCTGTTTCTCCTCCTGCTTCGTTTCTGTCCTAAATGTTGTGTTGAAATGAGCCAATTGGTATAGTTGAACTTAGAACTGAGCCTACGGGTATATTCAGTTCGTCACATTATTTTGAATTGCTTGGTCATTTGAAATGTTTTGAATTACTTGGTCAATCGAACTGCTTCGTCACAACTGTTATTTTGGTTGTCACCTGAACCTTCTGTGTCATGCCCTGTAAGGGTGTTCTGAGTCATTAAAAGCCTTGGCCTTTATTTTGTTGCTATTTGATTCAAGCTTAAGCAATTGATGAATCGAATCCTACTGTTTAGGGTCTGAAATGAATCTGACATTGGTTTGAATTTAGTGTTGGTATGATAATGTCAACTATATAGTAGTGAGTCATAAGGTTGCATTCAGAACTTAGGAGAATTAGTTATAGCTGCAATTTCAGGGACTCTAGGAGGGTATTTTGGGATTTAAAAGGTTTAAAAAAGGTTTAAGTTGAATGGTCTGACAGCAGGGTACTAAAGTGCCAATAAACTAATGAATTGTTTAGTAATAGTGGGGGAACAAGGCTTAATGGCATAAGAAGTTGATTAAATAAGTTAAGTCACCCATAACCTTTGATTAAACAAAAGAACAAGACTTAGTAGTGGTTGTCAGGGAATATCATGGGCAAAAATACTCTCTTAATTAGCTTGAGTGCTCCTAAGAGCTGGCAGGGTCAGTGTTTGGTTATAAATAGAGCCATTTAAGACAGATTTAGGGGGATTATCCTAAAAAATCTGAAGAGAGACCCGGAGAGAGGAAAAGTCAATCTGAGAGAACATTTGTGAGTCTTGAATCAGTTCTAAGAGAGAGTTTAAGAGAAAGGATATTGTTCCATTGAGTTCTAGGCAGAATTTAGATTCCAAGCACTGGTTCTTGCCCCTTTTGATTGTTGAATCTATTTGGCAGTCTATTGATTCTGTTTCTGAACTTATCCGAGCTCAGTTTGTTCTGTTTTGGGTGTCTGTATTGCTGTTGGTTGACAAACTCATTCTGGGTTGTGGTTGAGTGTTATTCTGGTTTTAAAACTGGTTTTTGGAGCTGTTCTGAATCCCATTGCTGCTGTATTGTCTGTTGCTTACCTGCTGCTGACTTCTCCTTCTTCTTGTCCTGTTTTCCAATCCAGGTACATGTTGAATCTCTACATCATGTAGAGTTTGGTTGAAATAAAATGAAATAACTTCATTGGAAAACTTCAGTATATACTATATCTTCTTTATAATTGAATGTAATGGTTTGAATTGTAATTAGGACTGTTTGTTTAAGTAATTTGGAATGGCTGAATCTACAACTTGTAATAAACCGCCTTTGAACTGCTTCGAACCAATTCAAATTCGTGACTATCTAATTGCAATTCAGTACAATGGGTGTATGTGTAGTTTAGTGTTCATTTATGTTTAAAAAGAAAAGTTGGAAACAGTTGGATTTGAAATCGAGTTTGATGTCCAGTTGAGCATGTATTGTATTGCAGTAACTCATATCATGCAGATTAGTTCTTAATATATAGGTGTTAACTAGCGTTGGTAGAAGTGTATGACCAATAGTCTAATCCTTGAAGGCTTGATATGCAATCTTGTTGTCGAACTCAAAGCTACCTCTTAATTTGCTCTTTCACCTTTAGTAAAAATGGACCAGTAGTTAAAATAATCTAATCTTCAAACCATGTTCTGTTCATTTGAGTAAAAGGATGCAGGAATTTCGATGGGTACTTGATTTGATTCAACTGAAGCTGCGTCGGTCTAGTGGTCAGCCTAATTCCAGGCCATCTGAGCTTTAGCGCTTTAACGAATGGCCCGGGTTTTACCTTATTTGTATACTCGCATGGGCATGGGCCAAAGACTACATTGGATTGGCTTTTGGTTGTGCCAATTCACATTTTTCGGGCTTATCCTTGAGCCCTGAGACATATGTGGTTTACAATTATTGTTTTAGGCCCTTGACAAAATCGATTAGGATTTTTCCTTATTTTTAGAGACAAATTAATAAGAAAATCTTAGTTCACTTTAGGATGGACCTAATAATGAGTGAGACGACCCTCGACAAGCAAAAAAAATGCACAAGCTGCGGGGCCCTCTATACGTGTTGGTAAAATTACTTAGACTTCGGGATGGGCCGTATAGCAAAATTTCACGGCCTTACCCAAAATAATGATACGCTAGTCGCTTTAGGCGCGCCTTTAATAATTTACTTTCTTAAACTCGGGTGCACACTTATGTGACCCAAATCCAAATCTCAACGGAGTCGAGATGTGTCAACAACCACGGGTGCATTGATGTGACGTGGTTCGAGATGCGTTTTCACGACGTTGCAATTCTTGTTGAAAAAAATAACAATAATAAAAGCGGTAAAAAGTTTAAATTTGCACATAGGTTCAATATGAATTAAAATCAGATAAATAAGCTGAATATGACAGTTGAGCGACCGTGCTAGAACCAGGGAACTCGGGAATGCCTAACACCTTCTCCCGGGTTAACAGAATTCCTTACCCGGATTTCTGGTTCACGGACTGTAATACAAAGTTAATCTTTTCCTCGATTCGGGATTCAACCGGTGACTTGGGACACCATAAATCTCCCCAAGTGGCGACTCTGAATTAAATAATAAATCTCGTTTCGATTGTCCTTTAATTGGAAAAACTCCCTTTATGTCCCTTCACGGGGGTGTAGGTAAAAAGGAGGTGTGACAATAGTAAGCATGCTGATCACGGACCTGTATCTGCAAAGGTCCACATAAGCCTTATCTGGATGATGTAACATTGATGCCAGAGTGGCCAAAGCATCAGCGACTACATTATTTATTCTCGGGATATGCCTGAATTCTATCGACTGGAACCGCTGACAAAGATCATGCAAACATTGTCTGTACGGTATGAGTTTCAAATCCCGTGTTTCCCATTCTCCCTGAATCTGGTGCACCAGGAGGTTAGAGTCACCCAAGACCAAGACTTCCTAGACACCCATATCCACAGCTAACCTCAAACCTAGAATACATGCCTCGTACTCATCCATGTTGTTGGTACAGTAAAAACGAAGCTGAGCCGTAACAGGGTAGTGCTGCCTTGTTTCAGAAATAAGTACTGCTCCTATCCCCATGCCCTTCATGTTTGCGGCTTTATCAAAGAAAAGTTTCCATCGAGGTTTCTCGACTTGTTCCAACTCATCAATGTGCATCACCTCTTCATCAGGGAAATAAGTTTTCAAAGGTTCATAATCTTCATCAACCGGGTTCTCGGCCAAATGGTCCGCCAAGGCCTGTGCTTTCATTGCAGTTCAAGTCAAGTAGACAATGTCAAACTCTATGAGCAGGATCTGCCACTTTGCAAGCCTCCCTGTGGGCATAGGCTTCTGAAAGATATACTTCAATAGATCCAAGCGAGATATGAGATAGGTAGTGTAAGATGACAAATAATGTTTCAGCTTCTGCGCCACCCAGGTTAGGGCGCAACATGTCCTCTCAAGCTGAGTGTACTTGACCTCGTACGGTGTGAATTTCTTGGTGAGATAATATATGGCCTGCTCCTTCCTGCTTGTGATATCATGTTGACCCAATACACAGCCGAATAAATTGTCTAATACCATCAAATATAGAATCAAAGGTCGCCCTGGTTCTGGTGAGACCAACACGGGTGGATTTGACAAATACCTCTTTATCTTATCAAACTCCCCCTGACATTCATCTGCCCACTTGACCGCAACATCCTGTTTTAACAGTTTGAAGATTGGCTCGCAAGTTGTCGTGAGCTGAGCGATGAACCTGCTGATATAATTCAATCTTCCCAACAAACTCATCACCTCGGTCTTGTTCCTTGGAGGCGGTAATTCCTGGATGGCCTTGACTTTTGATGGATCTAGTTCAATGCCCTGGCGGCTGACTACGAACCCCAACAACTTTCCATATGGCACCCCAAAAGCACACTTTGCAGGATTAAGCTTGAGATTGTACCTGCGAAGCCTTTGGAAGAACTTCTTCAGATCCTTGATATGGTCAAACTGCTTTCTAGACTTCACGATCACATCATCCACGTACACCTCGATTTCCTGGTGTATCATATCATGGAATATTATTGCCATTTCTCTCATGTAGGTCGCCCCAGCATTTTTCAAACCGAATGGCATGACTTGATAGCAGTACGTTCCCCACGGCGTGATGAATGCCGTCTTTTCTACATCTTCCTCGTCCATTAAGATTTGATGATAACCTGCGTAACAATCCACAAAAGAACCGATCTCATGTTTGGCGCAATTATCAATCAAGATATGGATGTTCGGCAACGGGAAATTGTCTTTTGGACTTGCCTTGTTGAGATTTCAATAGTCAACATACACCCTAGTCTTGCCATCCTTCTTCGATACATGCACAACATTGGCTAACCAGGTGGGATACCGGGTGACCTGAATGACTTTGGCATCGAACTACTTGGTGACCTATTCCTTGATCTTTACACTTATATCCATTTTGAACTTTCTTATCTTCTGTTTGACAGGAGGGAATGCCGGGTCAGTGGGCAACTTGTGAACCACTAAATCAGTGCTTAGACCCGGCATGTCATCATAGGACCATGCAAAAACGTCTTTGTATTCGAATAGTGCTTTAATTATCTCCTCCCTGAGTTGAGGTTCCAGATGGACACTTATTTTAGTTTCACGGACATTTTCTTGGTCCCCTAGATTAACTGCTTTTGTATCATTCAAATTAGGTTTGGGCTTTTCCTCAAAATGACTTAGTTCCTTACTAATTTCTTCATAGGCCTCATCATCCTCAAATTCCAACTCGTCATCACACTCAATTTCTTGTATTAATATTTCAGAGTTAGATTGGCTTTTAAAACTGGGCTGAAGATTCCTCATGCATGTCATGTCATTGATATCAGCATAAAAAGAACTGTACAAAAGAAGAAAACAAAAATAAAATTAGAAGAAATGAAGGAAAATGAACAATTGCATTTCATTGAATGTAAAGATAACATGGTTTTAACACATCCAACTGGACAGAACATAATATCTGAATTACAGACCCTGGAATAATCCAGACAACAAAATAAAATCAAAACCCACTACCTAGACTCTCTCCAGGTAGGAAGAGGAGTAGCTTCCCAGTTGTTGATTTTTGCACGTGGTCCCACGAATTGCACATCTGCCTTGCTTGACCCTTCCCCAGCCTAAACCATGTTGACCTCTGCGAATAACCCTTCGAACCCCTTCTCCAAGTCTCTATCGACACCAATCAGTGGTCCATGGACCTTTGACAACAGTTGCTTTCTGATACCCAGCCTGAAGAATGACCTAGACAGACGCGGGATTGGCTTTGGCAATGCCCATGCTTTCTGTTTCATTTTTCTAGCTCTTCTCACGTCTGCAACGGTAGGCTTGAACCCCAGACCAAAAGTATCTAGATTCTTTGGAAGAGAAACTGGCTGCACAATACCTTGTAGAGATGCACCTAAACCCTTGCCCGGTACGAAACCATTTTTCAACATTTCAACAGCCACTATAACTGATGCCGCAGCCATCTTTGGAGTTAGAGTGCACTTTCCTTCCAGAATTTTCTCTATCGATATTGTGTCGGAAACCTGATAAACCCATGGTCCCTTGTCATCGTCAACCTCTATGAATGGAACGATGGCACCACTGGGCACACCCAAATTATCTTCGCCGTGTACAACAATTTCATGTTGATCCCATTCAAATTGGACCACTTGATGTAGAGTAGACGGGACTGCTTTGGCCGCATGGATCCAGGGTCGTCCCAACAACAGATTATACGAAACAGCCACATCGAGCACCTAGAATTCCATAGTAAATTCAACTATCCCTATTGTGAGCTCAAGCACTATGTCCCCGACTGAATCTTTCCCTCCACCGTCGAATCCCCGAACGCAAATACTGTTCTTGTGAATTCTTTCATCCTCCACTTGCAGCTTGTTCAATGTGGAGAGAGGACAGATGTTCGTGCTAGACCTATTGTCAACCAGTACCCGAGTAACCACGGAGTCTTCGCATTTCACCGTCAGATAGAAGGCTCTAATGTGCTCGGTACCCTCCACGGACAACTCATCATCGGAAAAAGCGACTCGGTTTACCTCAAATATCTTGTTAGCTATCTTTTCCAAGTGGTTTACTGAGATTTTGTCAGGAACGTGAGCCTCGTTCAAGATCTTCATCAAAGCACGACGATGTTCGTCTGAATGCAATAATGACAAGAGCGAGATCTGAGCTGGTGTCTTCCTTAACTGTTCCACAATGGAATAGTCTTGCGCTTTCATCTTTCTCAGAAATTCTTCTGCTTCTTCCTCAGTCACTACTTTCTTCACCAATATTGGATTATCTTTTGAGGTCTTAGCTTTTCTCAACTCTTTGGGGGCAAAGCATCTCCCCGATCGAGTCAAACTATGAGTCTCACACACTTCTTCTTTAACCTCTTTCCCCTGGTAAGTTACTGTCATTCGTTCATAATTCCACAAGACCGCCTTGCTGTTGATCACTGGAAGCTGAGTTACTGGCTTTATAATAACAGGCTCTATGTGAGCACCCTTCACGACCACAACAGGTTTACTTGTATCCCCTGATACCACCACTTTAGCTTTCTCTGGTTTCACTGCAATAGTGCTTGAAGACCCTTTCTCGGCTACCACAGTTGGCTTATTGTCTACCCCTTTCAACTGGACCACTGATTTCCCACTTGTTACCTTTTCCTTTGAACTGGTTTCACTGGAGTGGATCATCATCACCGTCTGCGAGGGTTTCTTAGCCTCCCCTCCCTTGTGTATCAACTCAATCATATGGGTCTCATGGTGAGCTAGTAGCGGATTCTGGTTGATATTTGGTGTTTCTGGGGCCTGAACCTCGATCTGATGAGTATCAATGAGCTCTTGCACAACTATTTTTAGTTTCCAGCATTTCTCTGTGTCTTGGCCTAGGGCCCCTGAACAATACTCATAACTCACCGAGCGGTCAAGATTTCTGGGAAGGGGATTCAGCAGTTTGGCCTCGATTGGATTCAACATACCCAACTGTCTCAGTCTATTGAATAGGCTGGTATATGATTCTCCCAATAGAGTGAAAATCTTTTGCTTCTGCAACCTCTCATTCTTAAAAGCTTGATTGGGCTGAAAACCTGTTCCAGGAGGATTTTTGTAGGCATTTGGGGGTGGATAGATATTTTGTGGAGCTTGGTATGGATTTTGTAGAGCTGGCACACGCCATTGCGCGTGAGTGGGAGGTTGGGTATAGGTTTGTGCGTGATAGACAGAAAAATGGGGATTTGGTGGTGGGTAGTAATGTTGTGGCGGGCTATATGGAGTGTGGGGGTAGGTTTGGAGATAGGGTCGAGGCTAGTTGTAGAACTGTGGAAGGTTCCTGGATCCACCCCAAGCTGCCGACTCGATCGTTGCAACATCCTCTTTCTTCTTTTTTCCGAGTACATCCCCAGTACCGTTTTGAATGGCCTGGGTGGTTGCTTTGATTGTTGAGTAACTCATGAACTTATTGGACTTGAGTCCCTCCTCAACCATGCCTCCCATTTTCACAACTTCATTAAAGGACTTGCCCACTGCTGACACCAAATGACCAAAATAAGTGGGCTCCAAAGCCTGCAAGAAATAATCAACCATCTCACTCTCTTTCATTGGGGGCTCAACCCTCGCTGCTTGCTCTCTCCAATGGAACCCATATTCTCGGAAACTCTAACCGGGCTTGTTCTCAATCTTCATCAATGACAGACGGTCTGGGATGATTTCAAGATTATACTGAAAATGACAGACGAAGGCTTGGGCCAAATCGTCCCATGTGTACCACCTGCTATGATCTTGTCTGGTGTACCATTCTAGCGCCGACCCACTCAAACTTTGGCTGAAATATGCCATCAGCAATTCGTCTCTTCCACCTGCTCCTCTCATCTTGCTACAGAATCCTCTTAAGTGTGCTACCGGGTCACCATGCCCATTGTACAAATCAAACTTGGGCATTTTAAATCCTGCTGACAACTGAACATTTGGGAACAAACATAAGTCCTTATAGGCTATGCTCACTTGACCTCCCAGTCCCCTCATATCTCGGAATGATTGCTCTAAGCTTTTGACCTTTCTGATCATCTCTTCATGCTCGGGATTTTTGGGCAGTTTCTCGGTCTTTGCCGGGATATCAAGATGAGGAGTGTAAGGATATGGTTCTGGAACTTTGAAGGTGGGTTCAGGGGGATAGTACTGGTTGTCGTGAGTTTGGAACAGGGGTTCATTGGAAGATCGGTGTAATGTAGCAGGTGGAGGTGCCACAAAAACAGGTGTAATGGGTGGAGGAGGGTATGAGACTTGTTTGGGTGGTGGAGCTTGAGAAGTATGGGAAGTGGCGCCATGACATTGTTGGTAGAGGGTAAAGGCTGGAGATGAGTTCACAATGGGAGGCTCTGGAGGTTGGGTTGATGGTGGGATATAAGCAGGATTGGCGGGATAAACCGGTGGTGGATGCCCCTTTGCCCAAGCTTGGTACATTTCAGCCATCTGCTGCTTCAGCTTATACATTTCTTCCCTCATCGCATTAACTTCCATTTCTTCCACCTCTTTTGATGGGTCAACAATACTTGTTTCCGGTTCCTGGTCGACCATATTCAGCCTGTCTTTCGATCGGGTGTTGTAGGAGTGAGTTGCCAGAATGCCAGTCAACTAACTACCTGCCTGGACTTAATACATCAAACAAACAACATTGTTAGCAATTAGGCTTTAACAGATTGGTAACCGCACATTGGGCATGAATGCACCTAAACAGTTAACCGTCTCTATTAAGTATTTGATCGGTTGCATGCGTCATCCCGACCTTTTCTTTCTTTTAATTGCAAACATCCCCTTTTTTTTTCTGTCCTTTCCTTTCATTCTGGCCTCTGTTCTCTCTTTGTTTTTACTCTCTCTTATTTTCTCTTTTTTCTTTCTTGTTTTTCCGCTCTTTCCTTTTCTTTACTCTCTTATTTTTCCTCTTATTTTCTTTCCCTCTTTTCTTCTCTCTTTTTTTTATTTGGTTGTGGTCGAATCCTATGGAGATTGCCTACGTATCATGACCCCGCATGAATCAGACCAAGCATAGTTCTTGTAGATAAGTGCGAAATAAAATATTTTTGGGATTTTTAGTTTTCATAAAATAAAACAACAAATGCTTCCATTACAAAAATAGACATTATATTCCAACAGAAGAAAATACAGACTCGAAAACAATTGGACGGACTCTAGCAGAAAGAAAACTCAATATGACTGACAGGCGCTTAACAAAAGGAAATGCAGACTCAAATGAAAAAATCATGAATACATCAATGCTTCTAGTGCCCGCGGGACATCATTCAGTCTCTCTGCGGGCCTATATGCAAGCTCCCTTTAAAGTCGATCCAAGTCGTTTATTATCTATTTAACAAATGTCATTACTACTGCAAAGAAGGTAGTGCGAGTCATATCCTCACAAATCTGGCACTTCATAACGATGTAGTCGGCAATGCTTCTAATTCTCTCTCTTATGGCGCCCTTTTCTTGTAACAAACGCCCAATCTGCTGGGCCCTGGCTTCCAAAGTTTGCTCAGTCGCATGATTTTGCTCCTGAAGTTGTTACAAATCTATTTCTAATTGCGCCAATGCTGTATAACAATGTTCCCTTTCAACTTTGAAGTCATTGGCCTATTTTATCATTTTGTTTTCCGTGGCGATGACTCTTTTCTTCAACCCTGCGACCTCATCGTCGTACCTTTCTCTCAATTGCTTAACCAGGCGTACCCGTTCGTCTGCATTCTTAGCCAATTGTTTTTGAGCCTTGGCTAGTTCACTTTCTGCTTTGTTCAAATTGAAACTGTAGTCACTCACTTTCTGCCTCAGGTTAGCTATGAGCTTTTCATCTCTGTCACTTCGGACTGGATTTTCTGCCGCTACTTTCAATTTCTGAATTTGAGCTCGAAAGGCCTCATTTTTTTTGGCTAGCTTTTTCTTTTCTCCTTCGTCTGCCTCCACTTGCAAGCCACTCGAATTGAAGTTCTCTGACTTGCTTTTCCAACTTACTTATGGTAGCCCTGTACTCGTTTTCTTTGTTCAGCCAATATCATTGTACCTGAGCTCCGTCGGCGAATTGCTGGACATGGGGTCTCTTTGTGGGCCTGTCAGGTTCATATTGAGCTCGGGATCTTTTACCATACCAAGTAGTATAACTAGGCTCCACCTAGCCTCTGGATAGGTCTCGTACTTGAGTATTAGGCCCTAAGAATCTGCACTGATGCCAAATCCGGCGCACTTTCTCTTCTGGGAAGGCAACTTTTGGATCTAACTCAATGACTTGCTGACTCAAATCTTCATTGTGTGGGATGGTCTGGTATTGGCCCAACTGACGCAAGACTCTGTGCGGAGCATAAGGCTAGATACTCTGCAGACTCATCAACAACAAAAAACACCTCAGCCGACATATAGATTACTTCGTTGACCGAGAGCCATCCGAATGTCCATTCGATCTTATTTGCGGTCAAAGATCTCAAATGAGCATGCCATGCTTCCGTGCCATCTGGAAACTCATAACCCTCTACTCGCTTTTCATGTTTTTCGATGCACTCGAGGCCAGTCATACCGCAATTCAAGTATCCGGGACGGTGGCAAAGGTGTTCCTCCATCCATATTTGTAACAGCATATTGCACCCTTCAAAGAACTTTGCTCCTTCTCGACAACGAGTAAGATCTGGGTAAATTTCTGCCAAGATCAACGGCACTATAGTCCCATTTGCCTTTTTCATCATAAAGTCAGCTATCCCTACTAGCCCCATCTCTATGTTCCCGTCTTTTCTCGGGCAAACCAAAATACCCAGGAACGCCACTATGAAAGCTAATCCTCTCCTAGTTTCCCACTTGTCTTGATTCCCAGCATTAGTAAGACCAGTATCTGGTGTTTCGAAGCCACGGGGATTCCCGTATCGTCGGTAGAGAAAGTAGAAGGTACAAAATCCTTTGGCCAAATTTCCATCTCGGATGTCCCGACTGATGCTTAACAAGTCCAAAAATTTGTGGGGGGTCACTGTTCTTGGTGCTACCGGGTACTGACTTCTGAGATTCCTTTCGAAACGGGCATAGCCTACTATCTCTTCTAGCGTAGGAGTTAACTCGAAATCCGCAAAGTGGAACACATTATGGGCTGGGTACCAAAACGATATCAAGGCCTCAATCACGTCTTTTTTGGGCTTAACCTTCAAAATCCCAATAAGACCGCCCAATGTTTTTGTCACAACTTTCCTGCTGTCGTCCCCCAAATCATGCCACTACATATGTAGCTCCAAAGGGATCTCTTCACGGACTGAGAAAGGTTCATTTTGATTTGTGCTCATCCTGCACATTTATTAAGGTGATTTTAATTAAAAGAAAACCATGACTCGTTTTGACTTAAGGGAAATGACCATATTTCAAAATTTCCACAAAACATCCGGCCTTGCCAACACGGCCTTTCAGCACTTCAAAACGAAGATTTTAAGGCTGTGTCAGCTAACCGGCCAAACCCTTTGAAAGTGACAAAAGTGGTTGTTCCTGCAAAAACAGCCTTTCGGCGCCCTTTTAGGGACATTCGGCTATTTCTGACAAGAATGGCATCACCCTAATTATTTTCAAATTAAAGTAAAATTTTTGGGCTTTTGGGCTATTTTTGCAAAAAGGAAGTTGGACCCGATGGGGGTTGCCTACGTATCTCACACCCTGTAAGAATCAAACTGGCGTAGTTCGGGCAAATAAAACAAACTATTTTTGAAAAAAAGACTCTTTTTTTATTTATTTATTATTTCATTGGCAAATAAAACTATTTTTGAAAACAAATCTTTTTTCTTTTTTTTTTCCCTCAAAAATTCGGCAGAGTTTCGACACTATTTGGACATTGGTTTTTTTCCAGAATAGGCGATTAACTCTCATACTGCTATTTCTCTTACCTCAACTTTTCCCAATATTCATAAGTCGGTCAGCATGCAAATTCGAAGCAAATAAATGCACAAGTAGCAAGTAAGATGCATCAGGATGGTCTTTTTATTTCGGGTGCACCTGTCCTAGACAGACCTAACCCCTATGTTGAGTCTCCAAAGTCAAAATGCACATGATGCAAACAAACGTTCCTACTAGGGATCCGGTATGAGGTCTTGTTATATTAGGTTTAAAACCTGGGGTTTATTGTTCTAGACCTGGCTTACCCGAGCGAACAGCTCGAGCCGAGGGGAGGCAGCGTACCGGGAATACAGAAGCTTCACCGGCTTTGCAACTTGTCCGAACCCGTTCTAAATTTGGAATATGACTCTAACAGAAAAAGAAGTCACACAAAGTGCACACTTCTTCATGATTTAGAAGACTCAGAGAGAAGAGGGATTTCGCCACAGTTTATATACAATTCACGGAATATCAAAGCGGTAAAAGCAATCAATTAGCAAGTAAGGCCCAAATCATGTAACAAAATCAGATAATGGATAAAGCCAACTGTAACAATTATTCTAAGCTCGAATTCTTGAACCCTGAACCAGAGATTTTGGGTTCGATCCCCAGCAGAGTCGCTAGAGCTGTCACATATCCTTTTTTCATTACACCCCGGAAGGGTATAAATAAAGGCATTTTTCCAATTAAAGGATAGTCGAAACGGGATTTATTGTTAAAAGATTCAGAGTCGCCACTTGGGAGATTTATGGTGTCAAGTCACCAGTTCGAATCCCGAGTCGAGGAAAAGGTTGACTCTATAATACAGTCCGCGAACTAGAAATCCGGGTAAGGAATTCTATTAACCCGGGAGAAGGTGTTAGGCATTCCCGAGTTCCGTGGTTCTAGCACGGTCGCTCAACTGTTATAATCGGCTTAATTATCTGTTTTTAATCAATTATGAACTTATGTTGATTTTAATTTTTTAAACCGCTTTTAATCATTTAAGGAAGATTTAACGTCGTTTAAAACATGTCTTTAGATCGCGCCACGTGAAATGCACCCGCAATCCGGAACACATTTTATTCAACGTTTTAGGATTTGGATTTGGGTCACATGAAATGCGCACCCGAGTTTAAGAAGGTAATATTATTAAAAATAACGCACCTAAAGCAACTAACGCGTTATTAACTTTGCGAGGGTAATGAAAATTTGCTAAATGGCAAACCTCGATTTCTAGGGATTCAAAAGAAATAGTTAAATGATGGCCGCGTATTTGAAAATTTTATTTGGCGCGGCTCACCTCAATTATTTAAAAAAAAAGGAAATCGCACTAAACTTCGGAGATCCGTGAACCATCCATGTTACATAATACGGCTTGCCTTGATTATTAAAGGGTTTGGCTAATTGGCTAGAGGGCGTAAGAAATTATCGAGTCAAATTCGCAAAACCTGCTTAAACTAATTTGACAATGAGGAATTGGGCCAACTATCAGAACGAGTTGGCCCAGCCTATCATTTCTTATTTTTAAATGCTTTGCAGATTCTGAGCCCTAATCGGGCAACGACAAGGACAACCCAGAACGCATAACCCATAAACCAGATCTGATCTTTTAACTCTATAACTGGGCCAGTTTTTAGGCCCAATTCTCAGGCTTTAAAACTTATGCAAAATCAATTAACCAACAATTAACCAAAACCATATGAAAATATGAAGTTACACAAAGCATTTAGTTCAATCAAACTCCCAGGCTTAAGGGACAAGCCCAAATAACCATAACAGGCCACCTTCTCTTGCCAACGACCCTTATATCCTAGGTTCAATGAACTCAACACCCGTAGGGGGTTAAGCTGATGATTCTAGATTCAACATCGAGTCCACACTGACGCGAGGCAGCTTTTAAAACTCAACACACACTGACAAATTGCATTGCCACCCAATAGCTGATAAACCCAAAAACTTCGAATACTACTAAAGCATGCCCAGAAATAACTTGTAAAGAAAAAGTGACCATAACTTGAAACTTGTTCAATTAGTTAGCTTGTGAATCCTAAGGTTATTTAAACATAACAATCATGCCACCACATATCATATGAATCATATAATAGGAAGACAACTCCAATGTAATCACACTATTTGACAAGATTGCATGCAGACCTAGCTATTTGATTTGATTAGTCAGGTTGTCAACTCAATTCTCATGACAATTCATGATCAAGGAGGATAATGGGATTTCAGATTATCCAAATCAGCATTCAGCTATAGAACTTTGTAAGAAAATTGAATCCCTTGCTAAGTACAAACCCAACTCAACCCCTAGAAGAGTGCAACACACAGCTAGCCGAATGTGATACACTTAAAACAAGTAAAAACTAAGGGAATCAGGGAAAAGGGAAGAAAATAAGACTGAACTACAAGTGAATAGTTTGCTGCTATGCTTTGAAAATGTTGTTTCCATTTCATCTCTCAATTCGAGTCTCATATCAACAGGGATTCAAAGACATGTACCTGAATATAACAAGACAGAACCAGAAACTCAGTTTGTGATCAAGAATAGACGAACAACAGCAGTAAACTAGCAGTGAAAAGCAGTCAGCAGAAATCGGACCCAACTCAGCAATGGAATAGTAAATCAACTAGCACAAACTCAAACCAAAACCTTCAGTCCATTTTCAAACCAAAATATAAAACTGTGAATTTTCAGTGGTTTTGAGCTAGAATATGAGGATCAGAGGGACAGAACCAAGCAGAATTTTCAACAATTTTTCCAAAGAACTTAAGGGAATTTCAGATTATTTCAGAAGTTTCGAAGAGAAACAGCCATTTTAGTTTTCTAAGACCCTCTAATTCTGCCTTGAATGACAAGGAAGAGATGCCTTTATAGGCAAGCAAATAGGGCAGACCCAAGGAGATACGTTTTTGCCATTCAGTCCTTTTTTAGTTTCTGTTTTCGCTTAAACACCCCTAGTTTAAATTCAGTTTTTGCAAAGTAGTCCCCTCCCCAGCTTCCTAGAAGCTTCCCAATTCTGTTACTCATAGATTCCCTTCCCCAATTTCCCAAACTACCCCTCGAGCCATGGTTATTTACTCCAGGAAACCCACCTAGCAGAATCCCTATTGATACTTAGACAGAATGAATGTGCCACGGGTCAATTTGGCCCAACTGTTCAATCCTAAATGAATCAGAATAGACCCAAAAAACCCAACCCTCAATATCAAAGATCTATTCGTCCCAACTAGCAACTAACTGACTACTAAATAACACAGAACAATTACACTTCAGACTAAATGGTTGACTAACTAAAAATTTTGACAACTAACCTAACAGGACTCCGACTATTCATGCATGAATGAATAGATTCCGGAACCAATGAAAAATGATTCGAGAAAAGGAGAAGAAACAGAAAATTTGAAAATAAACGAGGGACAGATTAAATCAAAAGAAAGAAAGAAATAAATACCGGAGAAAAGTTCAAAAATAGAAGGGAAGCCTGAGTCTTCAGATCCTCGGATTTTCCGGCCAAATTTGAGGTTAATCGTGTGCTCTTACGAAGAACACACGAATAAACTCAGATTCAGCACGAAATTTTGCCAAAACTCGACTTGGGATTTCTGGGCTCGTTTTTGATCTAAGATTCGAGAATATGGAGCTATATTCGAGGGAAATGGAGTGGGGATTCGGAATGAGGGGGTCAGGGTGGTTCGGTGGTGTGATTTTGGTGGCGTTTGGGGGTGGCGCCTCCAACGGAGGCCGGGGATTTGGGGGCGGCTCAGCTAGGGTTTCGGGGTGTTCTGGTGGGGTTGTTGAGTAGAAAGGGTTCCTGAGGGGGGGGGGAATGTTTCAGACACTTATATACCCCCCCTAGGGCCTCAGTTCCGAGCCATTCGATCAAGGGGAGATCAACGGCTCAGATCGCTACTTATCGAAACGACGTCATTTCGTTTGGGGGAGGGGGGATCCGGACCGGGTCAGGCGTGGGTTGGGCCAGGTATTGGGTGGTTATTATTTGGGCTGGGGCAATAAAATTGGGTTTGAGCCCAGATTTCTTTTATTCTTTCTTTTTCCTTTTTCAATTCACAATTCTTTTCTTTTCCCAAAATAAAAATAAATCCTAAATTAATTAATAATAATTTTTTAAACTAAATTAACCTACCCAAATAGATTAATCACTCATCATGGTATTTACATTAATTAATTAAACCCTAAATTTAAAGAAAAATTGCACAATTCAAAATTAAAAGTAAAAATGCAAAATGAATTATTTTTGCGATTTTCATTTTTTATAAAACAAGCTAATTTTCTAATTAATCTAAAAATATAAAATTAAATCCTAAATGCAGATGCAACATATTTTTGTATTTTTCATGAATTAAATAAAATAAACGTGCACAGACAAATGCTAATAATTAACAGAAAATGCCACGAAATCCAACAAAATTGCAAACACCGAAAGAAATTATTTTGTTTTGAATTTGTTGGAGTAATACATATAGGGCAAAAATCACGTGTTCACATCTGCCCCTCTTTGCCCGGAAACACGAAGAGTTTTTGTGGAAAGATAAGTGAGCGGATACGAGAGATTTTTGCCCGTTTGAATACTCCGTAGGAAGCGTTTTTTGAAAAATTTGACCGCACCCTGCTTCTGAGATTGCCTACATATCCTTGGTTAAAAATGAATCAGGTTAGTGTAGTTCAGGAGGGTCTGGCAGCTGGGACTACCAGGAAGCTGTGATTTCACTGTTGCTGTTGCTGTTGCTGTTGCTACTGCTTACTGAACCCCCTTATTACACCGTCAAAATAAAATAAGAAGCTAGACTAGACTATGATCTATGGATTACAAAGTCCTATCTGTATCTTCAAGCTTGCTCTTGTGTTTCTTGTTGCCTTGTTGTCCTCCATTCTCTCGGAAACATTCGTTTGTTGCCACCTTGAATTGTAAACTGAGGTGTTTTCCCCTTCTTCAGGTGGGTGCCTGACTGCTGAACTTGATATGTATTCCCATGCTATCCAGGCAGGCTCCTGACTTCAAAATGTGAATGTATTCCCATGCTATCCAGGCGGGCTGCTGACTGATGACTTGAAATGTATTCCCTGCTCTCGAGGCGGGCTCCTGACTGCTAACTTGAAATGTATTCCCTGCTCTTCAGGCGGGCTCCTGACTTCAACATAGACAAAACAAGAAAAAAATTTCCTGCCCCAGTTTGGTGGCTGGGCACAGGTGTAAGTGTAAAATGGATCACATTACCAAATATCGGTAAGAACTTGAAAGCTAAAACTTGAATTGTACTCCCTTGTTCTCCAGGCGGGATCCTGATTGCTGACTTGAAAGTATTCCCTGCTTTCCAGGTGGGCTCCTAACTTCACCTTGAAATGTATTCCCTGCTCTCCAGGCGGGCTCCTGACTTCACAATAGACAAAACAAAGAAGTTGAAAGCTAAATTTAAATTATACTCCCTTGTTCTCCAGGCGGGCTCCTGACTGTTGCGCTTGAATGTATTCCCTGCTCTCCAGGCGGGCTCCTGACTGTTGACTTAAAAGTATTCCCTACTCTCCAGGCGGGCTCCTGACTTCAACATGGACAAAACAAAGAATTTGAAAGCTAAAACTTAAATTGTACTCCCTTGTTCTCCAGGCGGGCTCCTGACTGCTACGCTTGAAAGTATTCCCTGCTCTCCAGGCGGGCTCCTCACTTCAACTTGAAATGTATTCCTTGCTCTACAGGCGGGCTCCTGACTTCAACTTGAAATGTATTCCTTGCTCTCCAGGCGGGCTCCTGACTTCAACAAAATAGACAAAACAAAGAAAATTTTCTGCCCCGATTTGGTGGCTGGGGACAGATGTGATTGTAAAACTAAATCATATTACCAAGTATTACTAAGGATTTGAAAGCTAGGTCTCATTATTCAGGGGGGTCCTGACAACTCTTAACTAAACGACAATTTAAAATCTAAGTTATATCTTCTACAGGTGTGACTTCTACTAAATCTTGCTATCTAAGAGGATCTTTTACTCCCCATTATCCAGGAGGGTCCTGAAAATCAAAAAGTCCAATTTTATCTTAAGAGTGACAACTTTTATGGCTGAACTATAGTACCCTATAGCAGACGTTACGCTAAATGTTGTTATCTAATCGAAATATTAAAGCTAAGTCCCATTATTCATGAGGGTCTTGAAAACTCCTAATTGAATCCTATCTCGAACATGCATACTTCTAAGCCAACTTATACTCCTTTGGGATGCATTTATGCTAGATTATGTTATTTCTGAACATTTAAACTAGGTCCCATTTTTTAGGAGGGTTCTGAAAATCAAAAATCAAATCTGTTTTGATGACTGCTTTTCTCCACGGAGGGTTTCTCCGAAAAAATCAAAATTTCTTGCCCCTGTTTTAATCAAAGAAAAATTTTGTCAGTTTAAAAATGGTGGTTAGCTTATGGAATTCTTGTTGAAGATCTTTCCACTGCATTGTTTTGTTCTGACTGGTTTCCCCGAATTGGCCCTGAACCGCTTTGACTTTCTGACTGACTTTCAAACCCCATGACCTTTGACGAATCGAGTGTTCTATACCCATGCTGTTGTTTTGCCTCTGACCCCTTTATCCTAACCTTTGCATCTCCCATGACATCACCAACCATTCCACCAATGAAATTTCCAGTGAATCCTTGTACCCCCTCTGTTCATCATGTTATCCTTAGTATGCTCTGACCACTCCGTGCTTTGCAATTTTGGAAGTTGGTAGTGAGCTTTGAAATATTTTTCACTTGCTTTGACAAGACTGACATTGAAACATCTTAGACAAATAAACCCAAAGAAAATGAAATGCAATGACTTTGCGGGTTAAGGATAAGAAGAATCCAAAACCAGATGATTGTTACAAACGAAAAAGAAAAAGAAACTTATCTGAGTGGAACAGCTGATACCAATGATCATGACATGCATTTCAGATTAATCGGCCCAATTTGTCCAACCCATCAACTTTCAGCTGCCGTACTTTGTTGCCTCAGAATTTCCATGATCTGATTACTTCACCCAAACCTTGACCTTGTTCATCCTGCGGTGCCTTGAAACAGTTTTCCACCAACAGACCTTTCTCATTTCCCTTCTCAACTCATGTTCGCCTCAAGGTGCCCATGAGGGTTTTCACCAATAAGACTCTCATTTTTATTTCTCTCCACTCCCGTCTCCTTACGGTGCCTGTGAAGGTTTTCACCAATAAGACTCTCTCATTTTTAATTTCTCTCAACTCCCATCGCCTTACGGTGCCCGTATGGGTTTTCACCAATAAGACTCTCTCATTTTTAATTTCTCTCCTTGCTTGAACCAGAGTGTTGCCCTTGACATGAATTACCTTTACCTGCTTGACTTGGAATTTCTCAAAGACTGATCAGAAGGTCTTTCTTTAGACCGTAATGTGGGCTTTTGGACAGAGTTAGAAGAAAAGGGTATAAAAAGGCTCAAAGCAATTCACATGGGTTCACAATTACAACTTTCGGAAACAGATTTCTTACAACAACCACAACTTCTGCCCCAGTTTCTTGCTTGGGGACTTTTGGATTTTATTTTGATGAGACCGAACTGTGAGGCTGCCTACGTATCCTTAAAATGAATCAGGTCGAACGTAGTTCATGACATAGGAATTACTTTGTTGTTGTGATTTTCTCTTTTCTCCTTCTTTTCTTTCTCTTTTTTTCTTTTTTTCTTTTTTTTTTCTCTTTTACTTTCCTTTTTTTCTTTCCTTTTCTTTCTCTTTTCCTTTCTTCCTTTTCTTATCTTTCATGCTTGTGTTTCTGATATTCACTACTGATTCCGAATGAGGGGTAAAAAAGAAAATAAATAAGGCTCAAAAGGGGTGACAAGGGATCAAGTGTTTAGATAGCAGAACAAAACGCCTTCGTCATTTCAATCTTCAAAATATGCCAAATACAACCAAGTACAATCAAACAAAGAAATCATACAAATTATCTCTTAACCGCATCGGAATTGATAGCCATTTCTACACATTTACCTTCTACATCTGTCAAATATAGCACGCCATTGGACAACACCCTAGTTAAGACAAATGGCCCCTGCCAGTTTGGGGCGAACTTTCCTTTTGCTTCAGCCTGATGAGGCAAGATACGTCTCAACACTAACAGACCCACTTCAAACTTTCGTGGACGTACCTTCTTGTTATATGCCCTCGCCATTCTCTGTTGGTAAAATTGGCCGTGACACACTGCTGCCAATCTCTTTTCATCAATTAGACTTAATTGTTCCAAGCGGGTTTTGACCCATTCAACGTCATCAATTTCTGCCTCAGCGACAATCCGAAGGGATGAGATTTCAATTTCTGTGGGTATCACCGCCTCCGTGCCATACACCAACAAATAAGGAGTGGCTCCTACCGAAGTACGGACAGTAGTGCGATAACCCAGCAATGCAAACGACAACTTTTCATGCCACTATCTAGAACCTTCCACCATTTTTCGAAGTATCTTCTTTATATTCTTATTGGCTGCCTCGACTGCTCCATTCACCTTAGGGCGGTATGGAGTGGAATTGCAATGTATAATCTTAAACTGCTGACATGTCTCTGTCATCAGATGACTGTTGAGATTAGCGCCATTGTCCGTGATGATTACCTTCGGAATCCCAAACCGACAGATGATATTTGAATGCACAAAGTCGACCACTGCTTTCTTGGTCACAGATTTGAACATTTTCGCTTCAACCCACTTAGTGAAATAATCAATGGCTACCAGGATAAACCTGTATCCGTTCGATGCTATCAGCTCGATTGGCCTAATGACATCCATGCCCCAAGAAACAAAAGGCCATGGTGCAGATATTGTATGTAATTCAGATGGTGGAGAATGAATCATATCTCCATGCACTTGGCACTGATGACATTTACGCACAAAACTGATACAATCCCTCTCCATAGTGAGCCAGTAGTAACCTGCTCGGAGAATCTTCTTTGCCAGAACGTACCCGCTCATATGCGATCCACAAACTCCGGAGTGTACCTCAGTCATGATTGCTGTGGCCTGTCTAACATCTATGCATCTTAGCAATCCAAGGTCTGGAGTTCTTTTGTATAACACCCCTCCACTAAAGAAAAATCCACTTGCCAATCGTCGAATTGTTCTTTTCTGATCACCAGTGGCCTGTACCGGATATACCCCCATCCAGAGGTATTCTTTGATATCATGGAACCATGGCTCCCCATAAAGTTCTTCTTCTATCATATTACAGCTGTGAGAACGTGATTTTTGCCCTACGAGAACTACTCCCAGAAAATTCAAAATAAAATAATTTTTTGTTGTTTGCAATTGTTGTGAATTTTGTGTTATTTTTTGTATTGTTTGCATTCGTTCGTGCCTGTTTATTTGTTAAATTAAGAGTAAAATACCAAAAAATATGGCATTTGCATTTAGGATTTGATTTTACATTTGTTTAGTTAATCAAGAAAATTGTTGTTTTGTAAAAAATGAAAAATCACAAAAAATAATGTACTTTGCATTTTTTAGCATTTAAGGTCTAGTTGTGTGATTTTATTTTTAATTGGTACTTAATCATGTTTGATAATTATTATTAAGAGCTAATTAGTATTTTAATAAGTTAATTTGGTTTATAATTTAACTTAGAATTTTAGTTTTAACAATTAGAAAATAAAAGGAAAAGAAAAAAAAAAGAGAAGAAGAAGAAACAAATAGAAAATAAAGAGAAAGTCGGACTGGTCCAGTTTTGAATTAAATCAACCAGGCCCAAACCAAAATAACCCCTTACAGCCCAGTCCAAATACCCTTTTACCTGGTCCAATCCAACCAGTATTGGAGACGGGTGGAACGACGCTGTTCGGGCATGAAGAATCTGGGCCGTTGATCTCACTTGATCGAACGGACTAGATCACCCCCTTCATAACCTGTTTTTGACCCATTCTTTATACCCGTTTTAACCCGACCCCAACACTAAATCAAACGATACCGTATTTGATTAGCTCCTTGATCCTAGCCATTGATCTTAATTGATCTAACGGCTGGGATTAAATCCCTCACATCATATATATTCCAAAATAATACCCAGCCCCCTACCCAAACCAAACCCCACCCTCCCTCGTCTCTAACAGCTCAGAGACGAGCTCGTCTCTAACAACCTTCCCCCACCGTGCTCCTCCCACCGAAAATCGCCTCACGGCGGTTCCGGTGGTCCAATGACCCCCATCTTCACACCCCTGAACCTCCACGCCCTCCTCTTTCAAAATCCACCCTCCAATGTCCTCGAATCATCACCGTCTGCTTCGAATATCAGATCGAAGAATCAGTCTAGAACCCTAGTTCTTCCAATGACCCCCAAATTAACACCCCTAGAACATCTAACCACCCCCAATCCAAATCCAGTACCCGTTTGCTTCGAATCATCCTCAAACTTCTCGAATCTTCATTTGAAGATTCGATCAAAATATGGACCTACCCCAATCCGCCCTGAACTCACACCCTGGCACCCCCTGACCTCCCTCATGCCCAAAACACACTTGGTTCCGTTCGAATCTTGCTAGAACCATTCGAACCCCAAAATCGAACCAAGAACCCTATAAAGACCAAACCTGGGTTTTATCCGAAATTAAAGGAATTTGGGCATCTAATCGACCTTAGTCGAAGTGTTCTCTATTGAGAACACTTGATTAAGGTCCGTTCGACCTCAAAAAGCTCGAGTTAAGAGTTCGACCTGGGTTCGTCTAGTTTCTGTTTTGTTAAGGTATTTTTTCTCTTTTCTTTCTTGTTCTATTTACGGATAATTGTGTTTTAGTTTAATTATAATCCAGTTTTTGTTCACTGCTTCTTCTTCTTCTTCTCCGATCAGACCTTTTTATTTGGTCGAGTCTGCTTCTGTTCATGGTTGAATATATGTTATAAGCCATGTAATTTGTTAGTTTATAAGTTCCCCGCATTTGTCAATACCACTTGAATCACTGGTTGGTCTGTTTATTCTGATTGTTTGTTGTTAACTGCTAAATGTTATAGCCTGTGTAATAAATTGAATAAGCATCGTCGATTAGTCCGGTAGGTTTGAGTGTTAGTTTAACATGATAGTAGTTTAATTTTGGTTTTGATTTCATGGTTCATTCTAGTCTATTTCCCCTCCTGCTTCGTTTATGTCCTAAATGTTGTGTTGAAATGAGCCTGTTGGTATAGTTGAACTTAGAACTGAGCTTGTGGGTATATTCAGTTCGTCACATTGTTTTGAATTGCTTGGTCATTTGAAATGTTTTGAATTACTTGGTCAGTCGAACTGCTTCGTCACAACTGTTATTTTGGTTGTCACCTGAACCTGCTGTGTCATGCCCTGTAAGGGTGTTCTGAGTCATTAAAAGCCTTGGCCTTTATTTTGTTGCTATTTGATTCAAGCTTAAGCAATTGATGAATCGAATCCTACTGTTTAGGGTCTGAAATGAATCTGACATTGGTTTGAATTAAGTGTTGGTATGATAATGTCAACTAGATAGTAGTGAGTCATAAGGTTGCATTCAAAACTTAGGAGAATTGGTTATAGCTACAATTTTAGGGACTCTAGGAGGGTATTTTGTGATTTAAAAGGTTTAAAAAAGGTTTAATTGGAATGGTCTGACAGCAGGGTACTAAAGTGCCAATAAACTAATGAATTGTTTAGTAATAGTGGGGAACAAGGCTTAATGGCATGGGAAGTTGATTAAATAAGTTAAGTCACCCATAACCTTTGATTAAAACAAAAGAACAAGACTTAGTAGTGGCTGTCAGGGAATATCATGGGCAAAAATACTCTCTTAATTAGCTTGAGTGCTCCTAAGAGCGGGCAGGGTCAGTGTTTGGTTATAAATAGAGTCATTTAAGACAGATTTAGGGGGATTATCCTAAAAATCTGAAGAGAGACCCGGAGAGAGTAAAAGTCAATCTGAGAGAACATTTGTGAGTCTTGAATCAGTTCTAAGAGAGAGTTTAAGAGAAAGGATACTGTTCCATTGAGTTCTAGGCAGAATTTAGATTCCAAGCACTGGTTCTTGCCCCTTTTGATTGTTGAATCTATTTGGCAGTCTATTGATTCTGTTTCTGAACTTATCCGAGCTCAGTTTGTTCTGTTTTGGGTGTATGTATTGCTGTTGGTTGACAAACTCATTCTGGGTTGTGGTTGAGTGTTATTCTGGTTTTAAAACTGGTTTTTGGAGCTGTTCTGAATCCCATTGCTGTTGTATTGTCTGCTGCTTACCTGCTGCTGACTTCTCCTTCTTCTTGTCCTGTTTTCCAATCCAGGTACATGTTGAATCTCCACATCATGTAGAGTTTGGTTGAAATAAAATGAAATAACTTCATTGGAAAACTTCAGTATATACTATATCTTCTTTATAATTGAATGTAATGGTTTGAATTGTAATTAGGACTGTTTGTTTAAGTAATTTGGAATGGCTGAATCTACAACTTGTAATAAACCGCCTTTGAACTGCTTCGAACCAATTCAAATTCGTGACTATCTAACTGCAATTCAGTACAATGGGTGTATGTGTAGTTTAGTGTTCATTTATGTTTAAAAAGAAAAGTTGGAAACCGTTGGATTTGAAATCGAGTTTGATGTCCAGTTGAGCATGTATTGTATTGCAGTAACTCATATCATGCAGATTAGTTCTTAATATATAGGTGTTAACTAGCGTTGGTAGAAGTGTATGACCAATAGTCTAATCCTTGAAGGCTTGATATGCAATCTTGTTGTCGAACTCAAAGCTACCTCTTAATTTGCTCTTTCACCTTTAGTAAAAACGGACCAGTAGTTAAAATAATCTAATCTTCAAACCATGTTCTGTTCATTTGAGTAAAAAGACGCAGTAATTTTGATGGGTACTTGATTTGATTCAACTGAAGTTGCGTCGGTCTAGTGGTCAGCCTAATTCCAGGCCATCTGAGCTTTAGCGCTTTAACGAATGGCCCGGGTTTTACCTTATTTGTATACTCGCATGGGCCTGGGCCAAAGACTATGTTGGGCCGGCTTTTGGTTGTGCCAATTCACATTTTTCGGGCTTATCCTTGAGCCCTGAGACATATGTGGTTTACAATTATTGTTTTAGGCCCTTGACAAAATCGATTAGGATTTTTTCTTATTTTTAGAGACAAATTAATTAGAAAATCTTAGTTCACTTTAGGATGGACCTAATAATGAGTGAGACCAGCCTCGACAAACAAAAAAAATGCGCAAGCCGCGGGGCTCTCTATACGTGTTGGTAAAATTACTTAGACTTTGGGATGGGCCGTATAGCAAAATTTCACGGCCTTACCCAAAATAATGATACGCTAGTCGCTTTAGGCGCGCCTTTAATAATTTACTTTCTTAAACTCGGGTGCACACTTATGTGACCCAAATCCAAATCTCAACGGAGTCGAGATGTGTCAACAACCACGGGTGCATTGATGTGACGTGGTTCGAGATGCGTTTTCACGACGTTGCAATTCTCGTTGAAAAAAATAACAATAATAAAAGCGGTAAAAAGTTTAAATTTGCACATAGGTTCAATATTAATTAAAATCAGATAAATAAGCCAAATATGACAGTTGAGCGACCGTGCTAGAACCACGGAACTTGGGAATGGCTAACACCTTCTCCCGGGTTAACAGAATTCCTTACGCGGATTTCTGGTTCGCAGACTGTAATACAGAGTTAATCTTTTCCTCAATTCGGAATTCAACAGGTGACTTGGGATACCATAAATCTCCCCAAGTGGCGACTCTGAATTAAATAATAAATCTCGTTTCGATTGTCCTTTAATTGGAAAAACTCCCTTTACGTCCCTTCACGGGGGTGTAGGTAAAAAGGAGGTGTGACAGCTCTGACGACTCTGCTGGGGAACGAAACCAGAATCTCTAGTTCAGGGTTCAGAATTCGAGCTTAGATAAATTGTTATATTTGGCTTTATCTGATTTTGTTACATGTTTGGGCCTAATGTTCTAAATGCTGCTTTTACCGCTTTGATATTATCTGAACTGTATATAAACTGTGCCGAAACCCTTCTATTCTTACCTCCGGGGATGTGCTTGCTGGCTGAGACTCCCTATTCTGTTAGTGTCATACCTAAAATAAGAAAGAGGCCGGACAAGTTACTAAGCCGGATGGCCTTTTGGTTCCCGGTACGTAGCCCCCTCCTCGACTCGAGTTGTCCGCTCGGGTACACATTCTAGAACAATTACCCAGGTTATGAACCTAGAATAACTCAACTTCATGTCGGATCCCTAGTAGGAACGTTTGTTTGCATCACGTGCATTTGACTTTGGAGGCTCAACACAAGGGTTGGGTCTTTCTAGGACAGGTGTACCAAAAAATGGAAATGACCATCCTGATGCATCTTACTTGCTACCTGTGCATTTATTTGCTTCGGACTTGCATGCTGACCGACTTTTTGAGGAAATCGAAATAGCAGTATGAGGGTTAAGGAGAGTTAATAGCCTGTTTTTTGAAAAAAACCAATGTCCAAATAGTGTCGAAACTCTGCCGAATTTTTTTTGAGAAAATGGAAAAAAAAAAGAAAAAATATAAGTTTTATTTGCCATTGAAAAGAGTCTTGTTTTCAAAAGAAGTTTGTTTTATCTACCCGAACTACGCCGGTTTGATTCTCACAGGGTGCGGGATACGTAGGCAACCCTCATCGGGTCCAACCTCCCCTTTACAAAAATGTCAAAATTTTAATTTTCGTCATAAATAAGTCGGGTGACGCCGTTTTTGTCAAAATAACCGAATGTTCCCAAAAGGGACGCCGGAAGGCTGACTTTGCATAAACGGCCACTCATAGTCATTTTTGGGATTTTTGACCGGTTGACTCACCTAGCTTTAAAATCTTCGTTCCCGAAGTGCTGAAAAGTCATGTGCGGAGCCGGAAATCTCTTTTAATCTGTGAAAATTAAAAAATAGCCAACTGGTTTGAGTCAAATAAATTTTATTTTTTGCTCAAATCATCTTAATAAATGTGCAGGATGAGCACGATGCAAAATGAACCTTTTTCAATAATGACTAAAATCCCTTTCAAGTTACGACTATGGTGGGATGATTTAGGTGGTGAAGGGCAAGATGAGGTCAAGAAATATCTAAAAGGTCTTATAGGTTTATTGGAAATCCAGCCTCGGGGGGATATCATAAGAGCTTTGGTCACCTGCTGGGACCCGACACACAATATCTTCCACTTTTCCGATTTCGAACTCACTCCGACTTTGGAGGAAATAGCCGGGTACATCGGAAATGCTGAAGTTCCGTTGAGGCAAAAATACCTGGTTGCTCCAAGAGCGGTCACTGTGCATCGGTTTTTAGATTCGTTAAAGATACCCAGGATGGTCCATAACCCAGATTTGGCCGCAGGTTTTTGTAATCCGCGCTTCATATACGACAGATATGGTCATGTCGGAGGATTCAACAACCCGGGTAACAAGTTATGCAGCAAAAGTAACCGTCAGAAATGGGACGAGCATAGACGAGCGGCTTTTATGATAACCTTTTTGGGCCTTTTGGTATTTCCAAGGAAAGACGGAAACATTGATTTGAAAATAGCCGGGGTCGTCAGTACCTTGCTCACTCAAGATAAAAGCACTTTTTCGCCTATGATAGTATCAGATATCTTCCGAGCTCTCACAGCCTGCAAAGCCAGAGAGAACTTTTCCGAGGGGTGTAACTTGTTACTACAAATATGGATGACCGAGCATCTCTGCCACCGTTCCCAGCTCTTGAGTTATGGTTCCTCGAAGAAAACTTGCATAGAAGAGTTCTACACAAGAATCAAGGGGGTTAGTCTACCCGAGGGAGTTACGGCATGGACATCATTCTTTCGGACCCTCACCGCCAGCCAAATACAGTGGACACTAGGATGGTTGCCTGTGGATGAAATCATATATATGCCAGCCACTGGACCCCATTTCCTTTTGATGGGACTCCGGAGTATTCAGCCCTATGCCCCGTATCGAGTCTTGAGACAGTTGGGGAGATGCCAAATAGTTCCGAAAGATGAAGATCTTAGTGGCAAAGTAGTCAAGATCGGGCCCAACAGACAGTTTCCTGAAGCAGCGGTCCGACAAATTTGGAGCGAGTGTCAATACTTAACAGCCAATACATGTGTACACGATCGGTCCAAGGGTGAAGTTTCGCCGGGATACCTTGCTTGGTTTAGGAAAGAAATCGAGTTTGGGAGACCGGCCAAAAGGCCCCATCTCCAGGAGTTCGTCTAGGCGTCGCAAGAACAGTGGGATTGGTTGGCTAAAAAAGAGAGTTGCAGGGCAGAAATAGGCAAGCTGAGGCAACAGATTAGAGACCTGGAATTTGAAAATAGTCTGCAAGCTGATGCCGATCGGGGAGAAAAGAGCAAATTGGCCCAAGAAAATGAGGTGCTGAAAGCCCAAATCTGACAAATGCGGAGAGATGTTGACAAACAACAAAGGAGTCGGTCAGATGAGCAGTTAATAAAAGGATTGGAAAAGGAAATCGGTGAGTGCTGGGATGATTTGAAGAAATCTAAGGATACCATAGCACAACTCCAGGCACAATGGGCAAAAAGAACGAAAGAGCGCACACTGTACTTACAGCAGGCGAGGAAAGATTATGGAAAGACCATTGCCAATCTAAAAAGGAAAGTGACCACCCTAGAGAGCGAGACGGCTAAACAAGCCAAGGCTTTTGAAACCGAGAGTAAACACTGCTATAATCTGGTGGCCTCAATGGAAGATGAAATACAGCAATTACGGAAATAACATCGACATGATTCTCGGGTTTTGAAGGCTAGAGTGGATCAGATAGAACGCCTACTCCTAGGGAAAGACCGAACCAGGGACAAGATTCTGACTATTGCTCGTGCTATTACCAGGAAATGTCGGGAGTGTAAAAATATGACCCGTACTACCTTCTTCTCGACGGTGATGATATTTGTGAAGCACATCATGTATGAATTGGAACAGCTGGAAAGGAACCTTACGCCTAAATCCGCGGCGAGGCCGAATGACGCCCTGCAGGCACCCAAATTTAAAACTTTAATGTGTTCATAGTTTGAATCTGCATTTTCTTTTTCTTAGAGTCTGTCTTTATTTCGCATCAGAGTATGTCAGTAGTTATTGGTTTGGTTTCGAGTCTATTATTTTCCTTTCCAAAAAAAAGCGTCTGGTTTGTAATAGAATGTTTATTAGTGAAAAATCAAAAATTTCCAAAATTATCTTTTTATTTTCTGCACTTATAAGGCAGAACTACGCCCGGTCTGATTCATGCGGGGACATGATACGTAGGCAATCCACATAAGATTCGACCACCACTAAAAAGAAAAAGAGAAAGGCAAAGTGAATAAAAGAAAGGAAAAGAAGGAAATAAAAAGAGAGAGAAAGAAAGTTTCAGAAACACTTAAACGAGGCACAAACAAAGTATGCCGGAATGACGCATGCGGTCGAAGCAAAGACATGTTAGAAATGGTTAAACTGCCTAGGAACATTGCATCCCCCAACGTGAAATTGCAATATGTGTTAAACTCTAACGCTAACAAGTTTGTTGTCTTTCCAGAGATTTCGAACCAGTTAGTTTGTTAGAACGTTCTGGCAGATTACCATTACCAAACAAGATCCAAAGGGCTCGTACTAAAAAGCATGACTAGTTCAGACCAAAGTGTCGAGGATGAAAGGACGGAGAACCAAATGCTGAAGGAGGAAATGGATAAGATGAGACAGGAGATGAAAGAAATGCAGTTGGCCTTAGCTAGGGTACAAAAAGTGCCTAACCCTCCCGTTATTCCCACTCTCCCACCAGGACACATGCCGGAATACCCTCCCCGCGGCCCTTCGACAAGCTTTCCCAGTCACCAATACTGTCAGGGAAGAAATGCCTATGATCCCTAATCTTCACAACCCAATCAGAACCCTCCTCCACCAAATGTTCCTGTTTTCGTGGCACCCCCACCAGCCACACTGCAAAGATCATCCAGCGAGCCGTTGTTTCAGTCTCACGATAACCAATATTACCCCCTGAACCAACCTTCAAAGCACCCGAGCCTCATACTTATAATACTCACTTCGAGATACCGGTAGAGACTGAAAAGCCGGCTAAGAGCCCAGAGCAAGACGAAGTGCTTCGAAAGTTTAAAAGCCTAGAGTAGTCCTTCAGGAATATCCATGGGTTAGGCAACCAAGTCAGTGTGGCCTACAAAGATCTGTGCCCATTACCCGACATTCAATTGCCAGCAGGGTTCAAGATGCCAAAGTTTGATCTATACGAGGGGCACGGTGATCCAATGGCACATCTGCGTGATTTTGCAGCAAGATGAGAGGAGCAGGTGGTAAAGATGAGCTGCTAATAGCTTACTTTGGTCAAAGTCTAAGTGGGTCTGCACTGGAATGGTACGCAAGACAGGATCCGAGCAGGTGGTACATCTGGGACGATCTAGCACAAGCATTCGCAGGTCACTTCCAGTATAACCTTGAGATCGTCCCTGACCATCTCACATTGCTGAAACTTGAGAAGAAGCTGGGAGAGAACTTTAGAGAATTTGGGTTCCGGTGGAGAGAACAGACAGCAAGAGTTGATCCTCCGATAAGAGAGGGGAAATGGTGGACTACTTTCTACAGACTCTAGAGCCAACTTACTTTGGTCACTTGGTGACGTCAGTTGGCAAATCTTTCAATGAAGTAGTAAAAATGGGCGGTATGATTGAAGAGGGACTTAAGTTCAACAAACTCTTGAGCTATTCGGCGATTAAAGCAACCACTCAGGCCATCCAGAGCGGCACGGGAGGTGCGCTCGGAAAGAAGAAAAGGGAAGATGTCGCAACAGTCAAGGCAGGTACTTGGTCCAGATCCAGAGGTCCCCCCTCACCACCAACCTAGACCTCATCACTCAAATTACCCACACATTCCATACGGCCCTCCACATCCCTACTACCCACCACAAGAGCCACACTTATCTATCCATCACGCCCAAACTTACACCCAGCCTCTGGCTCGCCCGCAATAGCGTGCGCTGACTCCCTAGAATACATATCCACCTCCACAAAATACATATCCACCTTCACAAAACACATATCCACTACCAAGGGCCTACAGGAATCCTTCGGGACCAAGTTTCCGTGGGAATCATACTTTCAGGAACGAAAGGGTGCAGAAGCCGAGAACATTCACTCCGCTGGGAGAAACCTATACTACTCTGTTCCACAAATTGAGGCAGTTAGGCCTATTGAGTCCTGTGGAGCCCAAATTGTCAAATCTCCTTCCCAAAAATCTGGACCACTCGGTAAGTTGTAAATATTGTTCGGGGGCTCCCGGGCATGATACTGAGAAGTGTTGGAAGTTGAAGACTGTCGTACAAGATCTCATTGACACAAATAGGATCGAGGTCCAGGAGCCAGAGGCACCTAACATCAATCAGAACCCGTTGCCGGCATACCATGAAGCCCACATGATCGAACTAGTGCATGAAGGAGGGAAGCTCAAGAAGCCCTCACAAACAGTAATGATGATCCGTGCCATTCCGAAAGAAAAGTTGATCAGTGTAAAAGCGGTAGTATAGTCGGAAAGGGTAGAAGGCAAGCCAGTGGTGGTGATAGGGAAGAGTTCATCTGATGTTGCCAAGAATCCAGAGCCGGTCAAAGTAACGGTGCAAGGGATATCAAGCAAGCCAATAGCCATAAAGGGGGCATGCATAGGACCAGTTGTTATCAGGCCAGTAATGCAGTTGCCGATAATCAGCGAGAAAGCTGTGCCATGGAGCTACAGTCAGGTAATAGTAATGCATAAGGGGAAGGAAGTTGTGGAAGAAATATGTGAGGCACAGGGGTTAACTTGTTCGAGAAGGTGTTTTGCTCCCGCAGAGTTAAGAAGGGCCAATCCCGTAGCGACAAAGAATCCAGTTACCGAGGAAGAGGCGGAAGAATTTTTAAAGAAAATGAAGGCACAAGATTACTCCATTGTGGAGCAGTTGAGGAAGACCCCGACACAGATCTCATTGTTGTTGTTATTGATCAATTCAGATGAGCATCGCCAAGTATTGATGAAAATTCTGAATGAAGCCCATGTTCCGGATAAGATCTCTGTGAACCATCTGGAGAAAATAGCTGACAAGATTTTCGAGGTCAACAGGGTCACTTTTTCAGACGATGAGTTGCCCGTGGAGGGTACAGAACATAATAGATCCCTTTATTTGACTGTGAAGTGTGAAGACTCGGTAGTCACTCGCGTACTGATTGATAATGGGTCCAGTGCCAATATCTGTCCTTTGGCCACATTGAACAAACTGAAGGTCGATGGTGACAGGATTCACATGAACAACATCTATGTTTGAGGGTTTGATGGTGGTGGTACAGACACAGTGGGTGACATCATACTTGAATTAACAATTGGTCCAGTCGAGTTCACCATGGAGTTTCAAGTGTTAGACGTGGCAGTGTCATATAATCTTCTGTTGGGGCGACCCTGGATCCACGCCGCCAAAGCAGTGCCTTCTACACTACATCAGATGGTCAAATTAGAGTGGGATAGGCAAGAGATTGTAGTACATGGGGAAGACAATGCAAGCGCCGTAAGTAATGCCATCGTACCTTTCATAGAGACTGATGATGATAAGGGGCCGTGGGTTTACCAGGTTTCCGATACAGTTTCAGTGGACAAAGTTCCCGAAGGTGAAAGCATCTCACTTTCCAAAATAGCAGCTGCAACTGTCATGGTAGCCTCGGAGATGTTGAAGAACGGGTTTGTGCCAGGCAAGGGTTTAGGGGCACTTCAGGGTATTGTTCAGCCGGTTTCTTTGCCCAAAAATCTGGATACCTTTGGGTTGGGGTTCAGGCCTACAGCGGCAGATGTAAGACGGGCCCGCAAGTTGAAGAAAAGAGTCTGGGTCCTTCCCAAGCCAATCCCGTGCCTATCCAGATCATTTGTCAGAGCAGGTATCAGAAAGTTGTCGGTCCCGAAAGTTCTCGGACCACTGATTGGGCCAGATGGAGATTTGAATGAGGGCTTTGAAAGGCTGTTCGCCGATGTCCACATGATAGAAGCTGGAGAAGGGTCCAGTAGGTTAGATGTACAGTTTGTGGGGCCTAGGGCAAATATTAACAATTGGATGGCTACTCCCATTCCTACCCGGAGGGAGTCTTGGTAGTGGGCTCTGATTTTTCTTTCTTGTCTTTTTGGATTATTTCAGGGTTGTAATCCAGTTTTGTTTTGTATTCAGCAAAGTGTAAAACTCTGTTATCCTGTATTTTAATAAAGTGAAAGATTTTTTTTCTTTCTTCTCTTCTTCTTATTTTGTTCTAATTTTGTTTTCTTTTTTTCTCTTTCTGAACAGTTCTCTTTATATTGGTTATAATGACATGACATGCACAACGGATCTTCAACCCAGTATAAAAAATCAATCTGATTCCGAACTAATTGTATAAGAGGTTGATTATGATGATGAATCGGAATACGACGAGGATGAAGCCTTCGAAGAGATAAACAGAGAGTTAAGCCAGTTTGAGGAGAAATCCAAACCCAACTTAAATGACACAGAAGCCATCAACTTAGGGGATGCAGTTGATATCAGGGAAACTAAAATAAGCATCCACATTGCACCGAATATCAGGGAAGAACTAATCAAAGCACTTATTGAGTTCAAAGACGTTTTTGCATGGTCGTATGATGACATGCCGGGGTTAAGCACGGATTTAGTGGTTCACAAATTGCCCATTAACCCGGCATGCCCTCCCGTCAAGCAGAAATTGAGGAAGTTCAAAACAGACATGAGTGTGAAGATTAAAGAGGAAGTAACCAAGCAGCTGCAAGCAAAGGTTATTCGGGTCACTCAATATCCTGATTGGTTGGCTAATGTGGTGCCAGTGCCGAAGAAAGATGGGAAGATCAGAGTGTGTGTCGATTACCGCAATCTGAACAAGGCAAGCCCAAAGGATAACTTTCCATTACCCAACATCCATAGCATGATCGATAATTGTGCCGGACGTGAGATCGGGTATTTTGTGGATTGCTATGCGGGGTATCATCAGATTCTGATGGATGAAGAAGATGCGGAAAAGACGGCTTTCATTACGCCGTGGGGGACTTATTGCTACCGGGTAATGCCATTTGGTTTGAAAAATGCTGGGGCAACGTACATGAGAGCAATGACTACTGTGTTTCATGACATGATACACAAAGAGATTGAGGTATACGTGGATGATGTGATCATAAAATCCAAGCATCAGGAAGACCACGTAGCCGACCTAAAGAAGTTTTTTCAAAGACTTCGAAGGTACGATATTAAGCTCAACCCGGCCAAATGTGCATTTGGTGTTCCATCTGGAAAGATGTTGGGATTCATTGTCAGTCGGCGAGGCATTGAGTTGGACCTGTCAAAGATCAAATCCATCCAAGATTTGCCACCGCCGAAGAACAAGACAGAAGTAATGAGTCTGTTAGGGAGGTTGAATTATATCAGCAGGTTTATTGCTCAACTCACAGCAACTTGTGAACCCATTTTTCGGCTACTGAAGAAAGATGCTACGGTAGAATGGACGGCAGAATGTCAGGAAGCATTTGACCAAATCAAAGGATATTTGTCAAATCCACCTGTGTTGGTT
This sequence comes from Nicotiana sylvestris, assembly GCF_000393655.2. NCBI lineage: Eukaryota > Viridiplantae > Streptophyta > Magnoliopsida > Solanales > Solanaceae > Nicotiana > Nicotiana sylvestris. Next base: position 153,314,297 of record NC_091061.1, on the reverse strand, counting down.
CCACCTGAGCCGGAAAGACCGTTAATTCTTTATCTAACGGTCCTGGAGAATTCGTTTGGCTGCGTACTGGGGCAACACGACATTAAAGGAAGGAAGGAGCAAGCCATCTATTATCTCAGCAAGAAGTTTACAGGCTATGAGGTTAAGTACACTTAACTCGAGAAGACATGTTGTGCCCTAACTTGGGTGGCCCAGAAATTGAAGCATTATCTGTCATCATGTACTACTTATCTCATTTCACGCTTGGATCCACTGAAGTATATTTTCCAGAAGCCTATGCCCACAGGGAAATTGGAGAAATGGCAGATATTACTCACAGAATTCGACATCGTCTATGTGATGAGGACGGCCATAAAGGCCCAAGAATTGGCTGATCACTTGGCTAAGAATCTTGTTGATGAAGAATACGAGCCCTTGAGGACGTATTTTCCTGATGAAGAAGTGATGCATATAGATGAGTTGGAAATAACCAAGGAACCAGGATGGAAGTTTTTTTCGATGGAGCCGCAAATGCGAAGGGAGTTGGAATAGGAGCGGTACTTATTTCTGAAACAGGACATCATTATCCTGTTATGGCTCAGCTGCGTTTCTATTGTACCAACAACATGGCTGAGTATGAAGCATGCATTTTGGGTCTACGGCTAGCTGCAGACATGGATGTCCAGGACATTTTGGTCTTGGGAGACTCGGACCTCCTAGTGCATCAGATTCAAGGTGAATGGGAAATAAGGGATTTGAAGCTCATACCATATCGACAATGTTTGCACGATCTGAGCAAGCGATTTTGATCAGTGGAGTTTAGACACATCCCAAGAGTTCATAATGAGGTTGCCAATGCTTTATCCGCCTTAGCATCAATGTTACACCACCCAGATAAAATTCATGTTGACCCATTGCATATTCAGGTTCGTGATCAGCACGCTTATTGCAACATGATAGAGGAAGAAATAGATGGCGAGCCATGGTTTTATGATGTCAAGGAATACCTCAGGATGGGGATATACCCGGAACAGGCCACCGAAGATCAAAAGAGAGCCATTCAGCGATTGGCAAATGGATTTTTCCTCAGTGGGGGAGTGTTGTACAAAAGAACACCAGATTTGGGATTGCTGAGATGTATAGATGCTAGTCAAGCCACGACAGTTATGACAGAGGTACATGCTGGAGTTTGTGGGCCACATATGAGCGGATATGTATTGGCAAAGAAGATTCTTCGAGCAGGGTACTATTGGCTCACTATGGAGCGTGATTGTATCAGTTTCGTGCGGAAGTGCCATCAGTGTCAGATACACGGAGATCTGATTCATTCTCCGCCAACAGAATTGAATACAATGTCAGCACCATGGCCATTTGTTGCCTGGGGAATGGATGTCATTGGGCCAATTGAGCCAGCAGCTACCAACGGTCATAGGTTCATTCTGGTGACCATCGATTATTTTACTAAGTGGGTTGAAGCTAAAACTTTCAAGTCGGTGACCAAGAAGGCAGTGGTAGATTTTGTTCATTCCCATATCATCTGTAGATTTGGGATCCCAAAAGTGATCATCACGGTCAATGGTACTAATCTTAACAATGGTTTGATGAAAGAAGTATGTCAACAGTTCAAGATTACACACCACAATTTCACCCCATATCGTCCCAAGGCGAATGGAGCGGTTGAGGCAGCCAACAAGAACATAAAGAAGATATTAAGGAAGATGGTAGAAGGGTCCAGGCAATGGCACGAAAAGTTGCCATTTGCATTGTTGGGATATCGCACTACTGTCCGCACTTCAGTAGGTGCAACTCCTTATTTGTTGGTATACGAAACTGAAGCAGTGATACCGGCAGAAGTTGAAATTCCATCCCTTCGGTGAGGCTGGGATTGATGATGATGAATGGGTCAAAGCTCGATTGGAGCAATTGAGCCTGATTGATGAAAAGCGATTGGCAGCAGTATGTCATGGCCAGTTGTAGCAAAAGAGGATGGCAAGAGCATGCAATAAGAAGGTGCGTCCCAGGAAATTTGAAGTAGGACAGCAGGTGCTGAAACGCATCCTCCCACATCAGGCTGAGGCAAAGGGCAAGTTCACGCCGAATTGGCAAGGGCCATTCATTGTAACCAGAGTGTTGTCCAATGGCGCTTTATGTTTAACAGATATCGAAGGGAAATGCGTCGACATGGCTATCAATTCGGATGCAGTTAAGAGATATTATGTATGATTTCTTTTGATTGTAATTGTTGTTTGTTTGTACTTGGCATTTATCGGAGAATGAAATGACGGAGGCAATTCTTTCTTCTATCCAAACACTTTAACCTTTGCTTCCCCCTTTGAGCCTTATTTATTCTTTCATACCCCTCTTTTGGGAATAAGTAATGAAAATGAAAGAAAAGAGAAGAGAAAATAATGATAATAAAGACAGAAGAAAAGTCACAAGAAAAACAAAGGAATTGGGAACTACGTTTGGCCTGATTCCTCAAAGAAGGATACGTAGGCGCCTCACGGCTCGGTCATAGTGTAACAAAAGAAAATCCCCAAGCAAGAAAAACTGGGGCAGAAGTTGTATTTATAATTTTGGGAAAGAAAGTTTATTCCAAGAGTTGTAGTGTTTTACCCATCAAGATTATTTTGAACCTTTTACACTTTTTCTTTTAGCCATACACAAAAACCCATATTGATGTCCAAAAAAGACCTCCCGATCAGTATCCGAAAAGTGCCAAGTCATGCCAACGGAAGTCGGGAATAACACTCTGATCCCTAGCAGAGAAGAGGATCATAAGATGGAAATGAATTGGTAGCCGAAAGAATCCCCAGCAGAGAGAGTCATATCGGTAACACTCCAATCCCCAGCTGGAAAAAAATAAAATGAAATGAGAGAGTCTTATCGGTGAAAACCTCCACAGGCACCATAAGGCGACGTAAGTTGAGAGAAATAAAATGAGAGAGTCTTATCGGTGAAAACCTTTACAGGCACCATAAGGCGATGAGAGTTGAGAGAAATGAGAGAGTCTTATCAGTGAAAACTCCTCGAAGGGCGCTGTGAGGCGACAAGACAAGATTGGGGGAAAGGATCCACACTTGGCAAAGAGTTGAGTGCTTGTTTATCCCCAGCAAGATGAGGCCGTCCGAAAGATTGATTGATACAAATAGACTGGGTTGATTAATCTGGAATGCACGACATGATCGTTGGGATCGGTTATATCATTCAGATAAGTTCTTTTCTTTCTTTTTCCCCAACATTTGTTTAGAAAGATTTCTTCTTTTTCTATCTTTTGAAATCATCACTTTTTCATTTCTTGGTCTAAAGACTTTATCTCCCCAGCAGTTTGTTTTTGAAAAGGATTTTCAGAGCTTATTGCCAATTGCCAAGACATTGCAAAAGCACAATGTGGATAGGACGGGCCAAAGATAATGCAATGGAATGAGAAAGACGTTCATTGCAAGACCAAATGATGGATTGGTCTATGATTCCAGGGGAAGTTGGAGAAAAACAGAAAAAACAACAGTTGAAAAGTTATGGATCAAATTCCAAGAGGATCCCCAGCAGATTTGCGAGATGCAGGAACAACTCCGACAGATTATCGACCAAGTTCCGCGATGGTCGGACAACACAGAGCGGGGAAGGAAGAGAAAAGAAAAACTATCGCCGGCAGGAATATCATCCCCAACAAATAATATCATCCCCAGCAAGTTTTGTAATAAAACGCAAAGCAGGGAAAGGAAAAAGGGGAAAACCATCCCCAGCAGGAGTGAAACGACCACTCACACGTTTTAAACTAACAAATTTTTCTTTGATTTGAAGCAGGGAAAGGAAATGTTATTGACAGCGGGAAGACATGGCCATAAAGAAGATTATCAAACTGGGGCAGAAAATTTTCTCTCATTGCGAAAATTTTCTTGAAATCAGATAGCCACTTGGGGGAAGATGGAAGATAACACAAGTTCTGAAGGAAGTGGAATCCCTAGCAGTTTACGGGAGAAGGCAATATAAGTTTTAAAGAAAGCAATCTTGGAAGAAGCAAGATAACCCAAGTTTTAAGGGTAGTGGTCTTTGAATCAGTATCATCCCCACCATTGTTAATAGGAAGAAAGTAACTAGTCTTAAAGAAGGAAGATAATTCCCCAACAGTGTTATCCCCGGTAAGTTTAAGAGAAGTGAAAGCACCAGCTTTAAAGGAAGTAGTTTTTGAAGAAGGAAAATAACATATTTGTGAATAAAATACCGGTGTTATCCCCAGTAGTTTTCAGAGGAATCAAACACCAGTTTTAAGGGAAGCAGTTTTGAAAGAAGATGATTCAAGTTAGAAGGAAAATGGTTCGGGAGGCAGGAAGGAACAACAACAATAAAACGCATTGTTTAAGAAGAAGTTGAAGTCAGGAACCTGCCCGGAGAAGGGAGGTATTACATTTTACGAAATAGTTGAAGTCAGGAGCCCGTCTGGAGAATGGAGGTGTTACATTTTAAAGTTTATTGAAGTCAGGAGCCCGCCTGGAGAATGGAGGTGTTGCATTTTAAAGTTTATTGAAGTCAGGAGCCCGCCTGGAGAATGGAGGTGTTGCATTTTAAAGTTTATTGAAGTCAGGAACCCGCCTAGAAAATAGAGGTTGTTATATTCTCAAGTTGTAGTTGAAGTCAGGAGCCCGCCTGGGGAACGGAGGTTGTTACAATTTCAAGTCAAAGTCAGGAGCTCGCATGTAGAATGGAGGTATTATGTTTTGGGAAGTAGTGAAGTCAGAAGCCCGCCTGGAGAATAGAGGTACTACATTTCGAGTTGTAGTTGAAGTCAGGAGCCCGCCTGGAGAATGGAGGTTGTTGTCATTTCAAATTGAAGTTAAAGTCAGGAGCCCGCCTGAAGAACTGAAGTGTTACATCTTAAAGTTTATTGAAGTCAGGAGCCCGCCTGAAGAACGGAGGTGTTACATTTTAAAGTTTATTGAAGTCAGGAGCCCGCCTGGAGAATGGAGGTGTTGCATTTTAAAGTTTATTGAAGTCAGAAGCCCGCCTGGAGAATGGAGGTATTATCTTTAAATTGTTTATTGAAGTCAGGAACCCGCCTGGAAAATAGAGGTTGTTATATTCTCAAGTTGTAGTTGAAGTCAGGAGCCCGCCTGGAGAACGGAGGTTGTTACAATTTCAAGTTGAAGTCAGGAGCCCGCCTGGAGAATGGAGGTACTACATTTCGAGTTGTAGTTGAAGTCAGGAGACCGCCTAGAGAATGGAGGTTGTTGTCATTTCAAATTGAAGTTAAAGTCAGGAGCCCGCCTGAAGAACTGAGGTGTTACATCTTAAAGTTTATTGGAGTCAGTAGCCCGCCTGAAGAACGAAGGTGTTACATTTTAAAGTTTATTGAAGTCAGGAGCCCGCCTGGAGAATGGAGGTGTTGCATTTTAAAGTTTATTGAAGTCAGGAGACCGCCTGGAGAATGGAGGTATTATCTTTAAATTGTTTATTGAAGTCAGGAACCCGCCTGGAAAATAGAGGTTGTTATATTCTCAAGTTGTAGTTGAAGTCAGGAGCCCGCCTGGAGAATGGAGGTACTACATTTCGAGTTGTAGTTGAAGTCAGGAGCCCGCCTGGAGAATGGAGGTACTACATTTCGAGTTGTAGTTGAAGTCAGGAGCCCGCCTGGAGAATGGAGGTTGTTGTCATTTCAAATTGAAGTTAAAGTCAGGAGCCCGCCTGAAGAACTGAAGTGTTACATCTTAAAGTTTATTGAAGTCAGGAGCCCGCCTGAAGAACGAAGGTGTTACATTTTAAAGTTTATTGAAGTCAGGAGCCCGCCTGGAGAATGGAGGTGTTGCATTTTAAAGTTTATTGAAGTCAGGAGACCGCCTGGAGAATGGAGGTATTATCTTTAAATTGTTTATTGAAGTCAGGAACCCGCCTGGAAAATAGAGGTTGTTATATTCTCAAGTTGTAGTTGAAGTCAGGAGCCCGCCTGGAGAATGGAGGTACTACATTTCGAGTTGTAGTTGAAGTCAGGAGCCCGCCTGGAGAATGGAGGTACTACATTTCGAGTTGTAGTTGAAGTCAGGAGACCGCCTAGAGAATGGAGGTTGTTGTCATTTCAAATTGAAGTTAAAGTCAGGAGCCCGCCTGAAGAACTAAGGTGTTACAACTTAAAGTTTATTGGAGTCAGGAGCCCGCCTGAAGAACGAAGGTGTTACATTTTAAATTTTATTGAAGTCAGGAGCCCGCCTGGAGAATGGAGGTGTTGCATTTTAAAGTTTATTGAAGTCAGGAGACCGCCTGGAGAATGGAGGTATTATCTTTAAATTGTTTATTGAAGTCAGGAACCCGCCTGGAAAATAGAGGTTGTTATATTCTCAAGTTGTAGTTGAAGTCAGGAGCCCGCCTGGAGAATGGAGGTACTACATTTCGAGTTGTAGTTGAAGTCAGGAGACCACCTGGAGAATGGAGGTTGTTGTCATTTCAAATTGAAGTTAAAGTCAGGAGCTCGCCTGAAGAACTGAGGTGTTACATCTTAAAGTTTATTGAAGTCAGGAGCCCGCCTGAAGAACGGAGGTGTTACATTTTAAAGTTTATTGAAGTCAGGAGCCCGCCTGGAGAATGGAGGTGTTGCATTTTAAAGTTTATTGATGTCAGGAGCCCGCCTGGAGAATTGAAGTATTATATTTAAATTATTTATTGAAGTCAGGAACCCGCCTGGAAAATAGAGGTTGTTATATTCTCAAGTTGTAGTTGAAGTCAGGAGCCCGCCTGGAGAACGGAGGTTATTACAATTTCAAGTTGAAGTCAGGAGCCCGCCTGGAGAATGGAGGTACTACATTTCGAGTTGTAGTTGAAGTCAGGAGACCGCCTAGAGAATGGAGGTTGTTGTCATTTCAAATTGAAGTTAAAGTCAGGAGCCCGCCTGAAGAACTGAGGTGTTACATCTTAAAGTTTATTGGAGTCAGGAGCCCGCCTGAAGAACGAAGGTGTTACATTTTAAAGTTTATTGAAGTCAGGAGCCCGCCTGGAGAATGGAGGTGTTGCATTTTAAAGTTTATTGAAGTCAGGAGACCGCCTGGAGAATGGAGGTATTATCTTTAAATTGTTTATTGAAGTCAGGAACCCGCCTGGAAAATAGAGGTTGTTATATTCTCAAGTTGTAGTTGAAGTCAGGAGCCCGCCTGGAGAATGGAGGTACTACATTTCGAGTTGTAGTTGAAGTCAGGAGACCGCCTGGAGAATGGAGGTTGTTGTCATTTCAAATTGAAGTTAAAGTCAGGAGCCCGCCAGAAGAACTGAGGTGTTACATCTTAAAGTTTATTGAAGTCAGGAGCCCGCCTGAAGAACGGAGGTGTTACATTTTAAAGTATATTGAAGTCAGGAGCCCGCCTGGAGAATGGAGGTGTTGCATTTTAAAGTTTATTGATGTCAGGAGCCCGCCTGGAGAATTGAAGTATTATATTTAAATTATTTATTGAAGTCAGGAACCCGCCTGGAAAATAGAGGTTGTTATATTCTCAAGTTGTAGTTGAAGTCAGGAGCCCGCCTGGAGAACGGAGGTTGTTACAATTTCAAGTTGAAGTCAGGAGCCCGCCTGGAGAATGGAGGTACTACATTTCGAGTTGTAGTTGAAGTCAGGAGACCGCCTAGAGAATGGAGGTTGTTGTCATTTCAAATTGAAGTTAAAGTCAGGAGCCCGCCTGAAGAACTGAGGTGTTACATCTTAAAGTTTATTGGAGTCAGGAGCCCGCCTGAAGAACGAAGGTGTTACATTTTAAAGTTTATTGAAGTCAGGAGCCCGCCTGGAGAATGGAGGTGTTGCATTTTAAAGTTTATTGAAGTCAGGAGACCGCCTGGAGAATGGAGGTATTATCTTTAAATTGTTTATTGAAGTCAGGAACCCGCCTGGAAAATAGAGGTTGTTATATTCTCAAGTTGTAGTTGAAGTCAGGAGCCCGCCTGGAGAATGGAGGTACTACATTTCGAGTTGTAGTTGAAGTCAGGAGACCGCCTGGAGAATGGAGGTTGTTGTCATTTCAAATTGAAGTTAAAGTCAGGAGCCCGCCAGAAGAACCGAGGTGTTACATCTTAAAGTTTATTGAAGTCAGGAGCCCGCCTGAAGAACGGAGGTGTTACATTTTAAAGTATATTGAAGTCAGGAGCCCGCCTGGAGAATGGAGGTGTTGCATTTTAAAGTTTATTGATGTCAGGAGCCCGCCTGGAGAATTGAAGTATTATATTTAAATTATTTATTGAAGTCAGGAACCCGCCTGGAAAATAGAGGTTGTTATATTCTCAAGTTGTAGTTGAAGTCAGGAGCCCGCCTGGAGAACGGAGGTTGTTACAATTTCAAGTTGAAGTCAGGAGCCCGCCTGGAGAATGGAGGTACTACATTTCGAGTTGTAGTTGAAGTCAGGAGACCGCCTAGAGAATGGAGGTTGTTGTCATTTCAAATTGAAGTTAAAGTCAGGAGCCCGCCTGAAGAACTGAGGTGTTACATCTTAAAGTTTATTGGAGTCAGGAGCCCGCCTGAAGAACGAAGGTGTTACATTTTAAAGTTTATTGAAGTCAGGAGCCCGCCTGGAGAATGGAGGTGTTGCATTTTAAAGTTTATTGAAGTCAGGAGACCGCCTGGAGAATGGAGGTATTATCTTTAAATTGTTTATTGAAGTCAGGAACCCGCCTGGAAAATAGAGGTTGTTATATTCTCAAGTTGTAGTTGAAGTCAGGAGCCCGCCTGGAGAATGGAGGTACTACATTTCGAGTTGTAGTTGAAGTCAGGAGACCGCCTGGAGAATGGAGGTTGTTGTCATTTCAAATTGAAGTTAAAGTCAGGAGCTCGCCTGAAGAACTGAGGTGATACATCTTAAAGTTTATTGAAGTCAGGAGCCCGCCTGAAGAACGGAGGTGTTACATTTTAAAGTTTATTGAAGTCAGGAGCCCGCCTGGAGAATGGAGGTGTTGCATTTTAAAGTTTATTGATGTCAGGAGCCCGCCTGGAGAATTGAAGTATTATATTTAAATTATTTATTGAAGTCAGGAACCCGCCTGGAAAATAGAGGTTGTTATATTCTCAAGTTGTAGTTGAAGTCAGGAGCCCGCCTGGAGAACGGAGGTTGTTACAATTTCAAGTTGAAGTCAGGAGCCCGCCTGGAGAATGGAGGTACTACATTTCGAGTTGTAGTTGAAGTCAGGAGACCGCCTAGAGAATGGAGGTTGTTGTCATTTCAAATTGAAGTTAAAGTCAGGAGCCCGCCTGAAGAACTGAGGTGTTACATCTTAAAGTTTATTCGAGTCAGTAGCCCGCCTGAAGAACGAAGGTGTTACATTTTAAAGTTTATTGAAGTCAGGAGCCCGCCTGGAGAATGGAGGTGTTGCATTTTAAAGTTTATTGAAGTCAGGAGACCGCCTGGAGAATGGAGGTATTATCTTTAAATTGTTTATTGAAGTCAGGAACCCGCCTGGAAAATAGAGGTTGTTATATTCTCAAGTTGTAGTTGAAGTCAGGAGCCCGCCTGGAGAATGGAGGTACTACATTTCGAGTTGTAGTTGAAGTCAGGAGACCGCCTGGAGAATGGTGGTTGTTGTCATTTCAAATTGAAGTTAAAGTCAGGAGCTCGCCAGAAGAACTGAGGTGTTACATCTTAAAGTTTATTGAAGTCAGGAGCCCGCCTGAAGAATGAAGGTGTTACATTTTAAAGTTTATTGAAGTCAGGAGCCCGCCTGGAGAATGGAGGTGTTGCATTTTAAAGTTTATTGATGTCAGGAGCCCGCCTGGAGAATTGAAGTATTATATTTAAATTATTTATTGAAGTCAGGAACCCGCCTGGAAAATAGAGGTTGTTATATTCTCAAGTTGTAGTTGAAGTCAGGAGCCCGCCTGGAGAACGGAGGTTGTTACAATTTCAAGTTGAAGTCAGGAGCCCGCCTGGAGAATGGAGGTACTACATTTCGAGTTGTAGTTGAAGTCAGGAGACCGCCTAGAGAATGGAGGTTGTTGTCATTTCAAATTGAAGTTAAAGTCAGGAGCCCGCCTGAAGAATTGAGGTGTTACATCTTAAAGTTTATTGGAGTCAGGAGCCCGCCTGAAGAACGAAGGTGTTACATTTTAAAGTTTATTGAAGTCAGGAGCCCGCCTGAAGAATGGAGGTGTTGCATTTTAAAGTTTATTGAAGTCAGGAGACCGCCTGGAGAATGGAGGTATTATCTTTAAATTATTTAATTAAGTCAGGAACCCGCCTGGAAAATAGAGGTTGTTATATTCTCAAGTTGTAGTTGAAGTCAGGAGCCCGCCTGGAGAATGGAGGTACTACATTTCGAGTTGTAGTTGAAGTCAGGAGACCGCCTGGAGAATGGATGTTGTTGTCATTTCAAATTGAAGTTAAAGTCAGGAGCTCGCCTGAAGAACTGAGGTGTTACATCTTAAAGTTTATTGAAGTCAGGAGCCCGCCTGAAGAACGGAGGTGTTACATTTTAAAGTTTATTGAAGTCAGGAGCCCGCCTGGAGAATGGAGGTGTTGCATTTTAAAGTTTATTGATGTCAGGAGCCCGCCTGGAGAATTGAAGTATTATATTTAAATTATTTATTGAAGTCAGGAACCCGCCTGGAAAATAGAGGTTGTTATATTCTCAAGTTGTAGTTGAAGTCAGGAGCCCGCCTGGAGAACGGAGGTTGTTACAATTTCAAGTTGAAGTCAGGAGCCCGCCTGTAGAATGGAGGTATTATGTTTTGGGAAGTAGTGAAGTCAGGAGCCCGCCTGGAGAATGGAGGTACTACATTTCGAGTTGTAGTTGAAGTCAGGAGCCCGCCTAGAGAATGGAGGTTGTTATATTTTTAAATTGAATTTAAAGTCAGGAGCCCGCCTGAAGAACGAAGTTGTTACATCTTAAAGTTTATTGAAGTCAGGAGCCTGCCTGAAGAACGGAGGTGTTATATTTTAAAGTTTATTGAAGTCAGGAGCCCGCCTGGAGAATGGAGGTGTTGCATTTTAAAGTTTATTGAAGTCAGGAGCCCGCCTAGAGAATGGAGGTTGTTATATTTTAAGTCATAATTGAAGTCAGGAGCCCGCCTGTAGAATGGAGGTGTTATGTTTTTAAGAAATAGTCGAAGTCAGGAGCCCGCCTGGAGAATGGAGGTATTATATTTTTAAGAAGTTGTTGAAGTCAGGAGCCCGCCTAGAGAATGCAGGTTGTTATATTTTAAGTCATAATTGAAGTCAGGAGCCCGCCTGAAAAATGGAGGTGTTATATTTTTTGAGAAGGTTGAAGTCAGGAACCCGCCTGGAGAATGGAGGTGCTATATTTTTAAGAAGTAGTTGAAGTCAGGAGTCCGCCTGGAGAATGGAGGTTGTTGTCATTTCAAGTTGAAGTTGAAGTCAGGAACCCGCCTGGAGAATGGAGGTGTTATATTTTCGAGTTGTAGTGAAGTCAGGAGCCCGCCTGGAGAATGGATGTGCTATATTTTTAAGAAGTAGCTGAAGTCAGGAATCCGCCTGGAGAATGGAGGTGTTATATTTTTTTTTAAGTCATAATTGAAGTCAGGAGACCGCCTGAAAAATGGAGGTGTTATATTTCTTGAGAAGGTTGAAGTCAGGAGCTCGCCTGGAGAATGGAGGTGTTATGTTTTTAAGAAATTGTCGAAGTCAGGAGCCCGCCTGGAAAATGGAGGCTGTATTATCTTTTAAAATCAAGTTAGAGTCAGGAGCCTGCCTGTAGAACAGAGGAGTACATTTCAAAACGAAGTCAGGAGCCCGCCTGCAGAACAGAGGAATAAATTTCAAGTTTGAAGTCAGGAGCCCGCCTGTAGAACAGAGGACTACACTCAATTTCAAGTCAGAAGTCAGTAAAGCGGAGGGTTACAACAAAATATCCCCAGCATAAATTCCGCTGCAGAAATCAGAAGGAAGACTACAAGAGCAAGTTTGAAGATAGATAAGATGTTGTAATCCCTAGTTTAGTCTAGCTTCTTGTTTTCTTTTAACACGGTTTAATAAGAAGGTCAGAAAGCAGTAGTAACAACATGCAGCAGTAGTAACAGCAAAATTGCAGTCCCATGGTAGTCTCAGCTACTAAAACTTCCTGAACTACATTAACCTGATTCCCTTTTAGCCAGGGATATGTAGGAAACCTTCGAAGCAAAGGTTCGGTTAAGTCTTTCAAAAAATGCTTCACACGGAGTAGTCCAACGGGAAAAAATCGCTCGTATCCTCTCACTTTATCTTTGCACGAAAACCCTTCGTGTTTTCGGACAAAGAGGGGCAACTGTGAGCACGTGATTTTTGCCCTACGAGAACTACTCCCAGAAAATTCAAAATAAAATAATTTTGTGTTGTTTGCAATTGTTGTGAATTTTGTGTTAATTTTTGTATTGTTTGCATTCGTTCGTGCCTGTTTATTTGTTAAATTAAGAATAAAATACCAAAAAATATGGCATTTGCATTTAAGATTTGATTTTACATTTGTTTAGTTAATCAAGAAAATTGTTGTTTTGTCAAAAATGAAAAATCACAAAAAATAATGTACTTTGCATTTTTTAGCATTTAAGGTCTAGTTGTGTGATTTTATTTCTAATTGGTACTTAATCATGTTTGATAATTATTATTAAGAGCTAATTAGTATTTTAATAAGTTAATTTTGTTTATAATTTAACTTAGAATTTTAGTTTTAACAATTAGAAAATAAAAGGAAAAGAAAAAAAAGAGAAGAAGAAGAAGAAACAAATGGAAAATAAAGAGAAAGTCGGACTGGGCCAGTTTTGAATTAAATCAACCAGGCCCAAACCAAAATAACCCCTTACAGCCCAGTCCAAATACCCTTTTACCTGGTCCAATCCAACCAGCATTGGAGACAGGTGGAACGACGCCGTTCGGGCATGAAGAATCTGGACCCTTGATCTCACTTGATCGAACGGACCAGATCACCCCTTTCATAACCCGTTTTTGACCCATTCTCTATACCCGTTTTAACCTGACCCCAATACTAAACCAAACAACACCGTATTTGATTAGCTCCTTGATCCTAGCCGTTGATCTTAATTGATCTAACGGCCGGGATTAAATCCCTTACATCGTCTATATTCCTAAATCCTACCCAGCCTCCCCCCCAAACCAAACCCCACCCTCCCTCATCTCTAACAGCTCAAAGACGAGCTCGTCTCTAACAACCTTCCCCCACCGTGCTCCTCCCACCGGAAATCGCCTCACGGCGGTTCCGGTGGTCCAATGACCCCCATCTTCACACCCCTGAACCTCCACGCCCTCCTCTTTCAAAATCCACCCTCCATTGTCCTCGAATCATCACCGTCTGCTTCGAATATCAGATCGAAGAATCAGTCTAGAACCCTAGTTCTTCCAATGACCCCCAAATTAACACCCCTAGAACATCTAACCAGCCCCAATCCAAACCCAGTACCCGTTTGCTTCGAATCATCCTCAAACTTCTCGAATCTTCATTTGAAGATTCGATCAAAATATGGACCTACCCCAATCCACCCTGAACTAACACCCTGGCACCCCCTGACCTCCCTCATGCCCAAAACACACTTGGTTCCGTTCGAATCTTGCTAGAACCATTCGAACCCCAAAATCGAACCAAGAACCCTATAAAGACCAAACCTGGGTTTTATCCGAAATTAAAGGAATTTGGGCGTCTAATCGACCTTAGTCGAAGTGTTCTCTATTGAGAACACTTGATTAAGGTCCGTTCGACCTCAAAAAGCTCGAGTTAAGAGTTCGACCTGGGTTCGTCTAGTTTCTGTTTTGTTAAGGTATTTTTTCTCTTTTCTTTCTTGTTCTATTTACGGATAATTGTGTTTTAGTTTAATTATAATCCAGTTTTTGTTCACTGCTTCTTCTTCTTCTTCTCCGATCAGACCTTTTTATTTGGTCGAGTCTGCTTCTGTTCATGGTTGAATATATGTTATAAGCCATGTAGTTTGTTAGTTTATAAGTTCCCCGCATTTGTCAATACCACTCGAATCACTGGTTGGTCTGTTTATTCTGATTGTTTGTTATTAACTGCTAAATGTTATAGCCTGTGTAATAAATTGAATAAGCATCATCGATTAGTCCGGTAGGTTTGAGTGTTAGTTTAACATGATAGTAGTTTAATTTTGGTTTTGATTTCATGGTTCATTCTAGTCTATTTCCCCTCCTGCTTCGTTTATGTCCTAAATGTTGTGTTGAAATGAGCCTGTTGGTATAATTGAACTTAGAACTGAGCTTGTGGGTATATTCAGTTCGTCACATTGTTTTGAATTACTTGGTCATTTGAAATGTTTTGAATTACTTGGTCAGTCGAACTGCTTCGTCACAACTGTTATTTTGGTTGTCACCTGAACCTGCTGTGTCATGCCATGTAAGGGTGTTCTGAGTCATTAAAAGCCTTGGCCTTTATTTTGTTGCTATTTGATTCAAGCTTAAGCAATTGATGAATCGAATCCTACTGTTTAGGGTCTGAAATGAATCTGACATTGGTCTGAATTTAGTGTTGGTATGATAATGTCAACTATATAGTAGTGAGTCATAAGGTTGCATTCAGAACTTAGGAGAATTAGTTATAGCTGCAATTTCAGGGACTCTAGGAGGGTATTTTGGGATTTAAAAGGTATAAAAAAGGTTTAAGTTGAATGGTCTGACAGTAGGGTACTAAAGTGCCAATAAACTAATGAATTGTTTAGTAATAGTGGGGAACAAGGCTTAATGGCATGGGAAGTTGATTAAATAAGTTAAGTCACCTATAACCTTTGATTAAAACAAAAGAACAAGACTTAGTAGTGGTTGTCAGGGAATATCATGGGCAAAAATACTCTATTAATTAGCTTGAGTGCTCCTAAGAGCTGGCAGGGTCAGTGTTTGGTTATAAATAGAGCCATTTAAGACAGATTTAGGGGGATTATCCTAAAAAATATGAAGAGAGACCCGGAGAGAGGAAAAGTCAATCTAAGAGAACATTTGTGAGTCTTGAATCAGTTCTAAGAGAGAGTTTAAGAGAAAGGATATTGTTCCATTGAGTTCTAGGCAGAATTTAGATTCCAAGCACTAGTTCTTGCCCCTTTTGATTGTTGAATCTATTTGGCAGTCTATTGATTCTGTTTCTGAACTTATCCGAGCTCAGTTTGTTCTGTTTTGGGTGTCTGTATTGCTGTTGGTTGACAAACTCATTCTGGGTTGTGGTTGAGTGTTATTCTGGTTTTAAAACTGGTTTTTGGAGCTGTTCTGAATCCCATTGCTGCTGTATTGTCTGTTGCTTACCTGCTGCTGACTTCTCCTTCTTCTTGTCCTATTTTCCAATCCAGGTACATGTTGAATCTCCACATCATGTAGAGTTTGGTTGAAATAAAATGAAATGAAAACCTAACTTCATTGGAAAACTTCAGTAGCTACTATAATTATAATTGAATGTAATGGTTTGAATTGTAATTAGGACTGTTTGTTTAAGTAATTTGGAATGGCTGAATCTACAACTTGTAATAAACCGCCTTTGAACTGCTTCGAACCAATTCAAATTCGTGACTATCTAACTGCAATTTAGTACAATGGGTGTATGTGTAGTTTAGTGTTCATTTATGTTTAAAAAGAAAAGTCGGAATCAGTTGGATTTGAAATCGAGTTTGATGTCCAGTTGAGCATGTATTGTATTGCAGTAACTCATATCATGCAGATTAGTTCTTAATATATAGGTGTTAACTAGCGTTGGTAGAAGTGTATGACCAATAGTCTAATCCTTGAAGGCTTAATATGCAATCTTGTTGTCGAACTCAAAGCTACCTCTTAATTTGCTCTTTCACCTTTAGTAAAAACGGACCAGTAGTTAAAATAATCTAATCTTAAAACCATGTTCTGTTCATTTGAATAAAAGGACGCAGTAGTTTCAATGGGTACTTGATTTGATTCAACTAAAGCTGCGTCGGTCTAGTGGTCAGCCTAATTCCAGGCCATCTGAGCTTTAGCGCTTTAAAGAATGGCCCGGGTTTTACCTTATTTGTATACTCGCATGGTCCTAGGCCAAAGACTACGTTGGGCCGGCTTTTGGTTGTGCCAATTCACATTTTTCGGGCTTATCCTTGAGCCCAGAGACATATGTGGTTTACAATTATTGTTTTAGGCCCTTAACAAAATCGATTAGGATTTTTCCTTATTTTTAGAGACAAATTAATTAGAAAATCTTAGTTCACTTTAGGATGGACCTAATAATGAGTGAGACGAGCCTCAACAAACAAAAAAAATGCACAAGCTGCGGGGCCCTCTATACGTGTTGGTAAAATTACTTAGACTTCGGGATGGGCCGTATAGCAAAATTTCACGGCCTTACCCAAAATAATGATACGCTAGTCGCTTTAGGCGCGCCTTTAATAATTTACTTTCTTAAACTCGGGTGCACACTTATGTGACCCAAATCCAAATCTCAACGGAGTCGAGATGTGTCAACAACCACGGGTGCATTGA
Source organism: Nicotiana sylvestris (assembly GCF_000393655.2). Taxonomy (NCBI): domain Eukaryota; kingdom Viridiplantae; phylum Streptophyta; class Magnoliopsida; order Solanales; family Solanaceae; genus Nicotiana; species Nicotiana sylvestris. Next base: position 153,297,918 of record NC_091061.1, on the reverse strand, counting down.
TGTGACGTGGTTCGAGATGCGTTTTCACGACGTTGCAATTCTCGTTGAAAAAAATAACAATAATAAAAGCGGTAAAAAGTTTAAATTTGCACATAGGTTCAATATGAATTAAAATCAGATAAATAAGCCGAATATGACAGTTGAGCGACCGTGCTAGAACCACGGAACTCGGGAATGCCTAACACCTTTTCCCGGGTTAACAGAATTCCTTACCCGGATTTCTGGTTCGCGGACTGTAATACAGAGTTAATCTTTTCCTCGATTCGGGATTCAACCGGTGACTTGGGAAACCATAAATCTCCCCAAGTGGTGACTCTGAATTAAATAATAAATCTCGTTTCGATTGTCCTTTAATTGGAAAAACTCCCTTTACGTCCCTTCACGGGGGTGTAGGTAAAAAGGAGGTGTGACAATAGTAAGCATGCTGATCACGGACCTGTATCTGCAAAGGTCCACATAAGCCTTATCTGGATGATGTAACATTGATGCCAGAGTGGACAAAGCATCAGTGACTTCATTATGTATTCTCGGGATATGCCTAAATTCTATCGACTGGAACCGCTGACAAAGATCATGCAAACATTGTCTGTACGGTATGAGTTTCAAATCCCGTGTTTCCCATTCTCCCTGAATCTGGTGCACCAGGAGGTTAGAGTCACCCAAGACCAAGACTTCCTAGACACCTATATCCACAACTAACCTCAAACCTAGAATACATGCCTCGTACTCATCCATGTTGTTAGTACAGTAAAAACGAAGCTGAGCCGTAACAGGGTAGTGCTGCCCTGTTTCAGAAATAAGTATTGCTCCTATCCCCATGCCCTTCATGTTTACGGCTTTATCAAAGAAAAGTTTCCATCCAGGCTTCTCGACTTGTTCCAACTCATCAATGTGCATCACCTCTTCATCAGGGAAATAAGTTTTCAAAGGTTCATAATCTTCATCAACCGGGTTCTCGGCCAAATGGTCCGCCAAGGCCTGTGCTTTCATTGCAGTTCGAGTCACGTAGACAATGTCAAACTCTATGAGCAGGATCTGCCACTTTGCAAGCCTCCCTGTGGGCATAGGCTTCTGAAATATATACTTCAATAGATCCAAGCGAGATATGAGATAGGTAGTGTAAGATGACAAATAATGTTTCAGCTTCTGCGCCACCCAAGTTAGGGCACAACATGTCCTCTCAAGCTGAGTGTACTTGACCTCGTACGGTGTGAATTTCTTGGTGAGATAATATATGGCATGCTCCTTCCTGCCAGTGATATCATGTTGACCCAATACACAGCCGAATAAATTATCTAATACCATCAAATATAGAATCAAAGGTCGCCCTGGTTCTGGCGGGACCAATACGGGTGGATTTGACAAATACCCCTTTATCTTATCAAACGCCTCCTGACATTCATCTATCCACTTGACCGCAGCATCCTGTTTTAACAGTTTGAAGATTGGCTCGCAAGTTGTCGTGAGCTGAGCGATGAACCTGCTGATATAATTCAATCTTCCCAACAAACTCATCACCTCGGTCTTGTTCCTTGGAGGCGGTAATTCCTGGATGGCCTTGACTTTTGATGGAGCTAGTTCAATGCCCCGGCGGCTGACTACGAACCCCAACAACTTTCCAGACGGCACCCCAAAAGCACACTTTGCAGGATTAAGCTTGAGATTGTACCTGCGATGCCTTCGGAAGAACTTCTTCAGATCCTTGACATGGTCAGACTGCTTTCTAGACTTCACGATCACATCATCCACGTACACCTCGATTTCCTGGTGTATCATATCATGGAATATTATTGCCATTGCTCTCATGTAGGTCGCCCCAGCATTTTTCAAACCGAATGGCATGACCTGATAGCAGTACGTTCCCCACGACATGATAAATGCCGTCTTTTCTACATCTTCCTCGTCCATTAAGATCTAATGATAACCTGCGTAACAATCCACAAAAGAACCGATCTCATGTTTGGCGCAATTATCAATCAAGATATGGATGTTCGACAACGGGAAATTGTCTTTTGGATTTGCCTTGTTGAGATTTCGATAGTCAACATACTCCCTGTTCTTGCCATCCTTCTTCGATACATGCACAACATTGGCTAACCAGGTGGGATACCGGGTGACCCGAATGACTTTGGCATCGAACTACTTGGTGACATCTTTCTTGATCTTTACACTTATATCCATTTTGAACTTTCTCATCTTCTGTTTGACAGGAGGGAATGCCGGGTCAGTGGGTAACTTGTGAACCACTAAATCAGTGTTTAGACCCGGCATGTCGTTATAGGACCATGCTAACTAAACCAAAAAAAAATGGCCGTAGAAGGCTAGCTTTCAGAATAAGAAAAGGCACCTTATTAGCACGATAGGGGGATGCTTAGACAAGAAAAAAGCATTCAACAAAACTTCATTCTTTCTTAGGAAGGAATGGAAAGATAGGAAGCTTGGAGAGCTAATGGAAAGAAATAGAAATAACAGATCTGCGATAGAAGTCGAATACAATTAAGTAACTAGGGGCAAGATACAGACTTTAGAGCGTCAAGTCATACACAAATCGGAGTGACTTCACTACCTGAAGAAAGAAAGCTGCTTCGGCAGGGTCGAAGAAGACTAAAACGTCTTTGTATTCGAACAGTGCTTTAATTATCTCCTCCCTGAGTTGAGGTTCCAGATGGACACTTATTTTAGTTTGACGGACATTTTCTTGGTCCCCTAGATTAACTGCTTTTGTATCATTCAAATTAGGTTTGGGCTTTTCCTCAAAATGACTTAGTTCCTTACTAATTTCTTCATAGGCCTCATCATCCTCAAATTCCAACTCGTCATCACACTCAATTTCTTGTATTAATATTTCAGAGTTAGATTGGCTTTTAAAACTAGGCCGAAGATTCCTCATACATGTCATGTCATTGATATCAGCATAAAAAGAACTGTACAAAAGAAGAAAACAAAAATAAAATTAGAAGAAATGAAGGAAAAGGAACAATTGCATTTCATTGAATGTAAAGATAACATGGTTTTAACACATCAAACTGGACAGAACATAATATCTGAATTACAGACCCTGGAATAATCCAGACAACAAAATAAAATCAAAACCCACTACCTAGACTCTCTCCAGGTAGGAAGAGGAGTAGTTTCCCAGTTGTTGATTTTTGCACGTGGTCCCACGAATTGCACATCTGCCTTGCTTGACCCTTCCCCAGCCTGAACCATGTTGACCTCTGCGAATAACCTTTCGAACCCCTTCTCCAAGTCTCCATCGACACCAATCAGTGGTCCAGGGACCTTTGACAACAGTTGCTTTCTGATACCCGGCCTGATGAATGACCTAGACAGACGCGGGATTGGCTTTGGCAATGCCCATGCTTTCTGTTTCATTTTTCTAGCTCTTCTCACGTCTGCAACGGTAGGCTTGAACCCCAGACCAAAAGTATCCAGATTCTTTGGAAGAGAAACTGGCTACACAATACCTTGTAGAGATGCACCTAAACCCTTGCCCGGTACGAAACCATTTTTCAACATTTCAACAGCCACTATAACTGATGTCGCAGCCATCTTTGGAGTTAGAGTGCACTTTCCTTCCGGAATTTTCTCTACCGATATTGTGTCGGAAACCTGATAAACCTATGGTCCCTTGTCATCGTCAACCTCTATGAATGGAACGATGGCACTACTGGGCACACCCAAATTATCTTCGCCGTGTACAATAATTTCCTGTCGATCCCATTCAAACTGGACCACTTGATGTAGAGTAGATGGGATTGCTTTGGCCGCATGGATCCAGGGTCGTCCCAACAACAGATTGTACGAAACAGCCACAACGAGCACCTAGAATTCCATAGTAAATTCAACTAGCCCTATTATGAGCTCAAGCACTATGTCCCCGACTGAATCTTTCCCTCCACCGTCGAATCCCCGAACGCAAATACTGTTCTTGTGAATTCTTTCATCCTCCACTTGCAGCTTGTTCAATGTGGAGAAAGGACAGATGTTCGCGCTAGACCCATTGTCAACCAGTACCCGAGTAACCACGGAGTTTTCGCATTTCACCGTCAGATAGAAGGCTCTATTGTACTCGGTACCCTCCACGGGCAACTCATCATCGGAAAAAGTGACTCGGTTTACCTCAAATATCTTGTTAGCTATCTTTTCCAAGTGGTTTACTGAGATTTTGTCAGGAACGTGAGCCTCGTTCAAGATCTTCATCAAAGCACGGCGGTGTTCGTCTGAATGCAATAATGACAAGAGCGAGATCTGAGCTGGTGTCTTCCTTAATTGTTCCACAATGGAATAGTCTTGCGCTTTCATCTTTCTCAGAAATTCTTCTGCTTCTTCCTCAGTCACTACTTTCTTCACCAATATTGGATTATCTTTTGAGGTCTTAGCTTTTCTCAACTCTTCGGGGGCAAAGCATCTCCCTGATCGAGTCAAACCATGAGTCTCACACACTTCTTCTTTAACCTCTTTCCCCTGGTAAGTTACTGTCATTCATTCATAATTCCACAAGACCGCCTTGCTGTTGATCACTGGAAGCTGAGTTACTGGCTTTATAATAACAGGCTCTATGTGAGCACCCTTCACGACCACAACAGGTTTACTTGTAACCCCTGATACCACCACTTTAGCTTTCTCTGGTTTCATTGCAATAGTGCTTGAAGACCCTTTCTCGGCTACCACAGTTGGCTTATTGTCTACCCCTTTCAACTGGACCACTGATTTCCCACTTGTTACCTTTTCCTTTGAACTGGTTTCACTAGAGCGGATCATCATCACCGTCTGCGAGGGTTTCTTAGCCTCCCCTCCCTTGTGTATCAACTCAATAATATGGGTCTCATGGTGAGCTGGTAGCGGATTCTAGTTGATATTTGGTGTTTCTAGGGCCTGAACCTCGATCTGATGAGTATCAATGAGCTCTTGCACAACTATTTTTAGTTTCCAGCATTTCTCTGTGTCATGGCCTAGGGCCCCTGAACAATACTCACAACTCACCGAGCGGTCAAGATTTTTGGGAAGGGGATTCAGCAGTTTGGCCTCGATTGGATTCAACATACCCAACTGTCTCAGTCTATTGAATAGGCTGGTATATGATTCTCCCAATGGAGTGAAAGTCTTTTGCTTCTGCAACCTCTCATTCTTAAAAGCTTGATTGGGCCGAAAACCTGTTCCAGGAGGATTTTTGTAGGCATTTGAGGGTAGATAGTTATTTTGTAGAGCTTGGTATGGATTTTGTGGAGCTGGCACACGCCATTGCGCATGAGTGGGAGGTTGGGTATAGGTTTGTGCATGATAGACAGAAAAATGGGGATCTGGCGGTGGGTAGTAATGTTGTGGCGGGCTATATGGAGTGTGGGGGTAGGTTTGGGGATAGGGTCGAGGCTAGTTGTAGAACTGTGGAAGGTTCCTGGATCCACCCCAAGCTGCCGATTCGATCGTTGCAACATCCTCTTTCTTCTTTTTTCCGAGTACACCCCCAGTACCGTTTTGAATGGCATGGGTGGTTTCTTTGATTGCTGAGTAACTCATGAACTTATTGGACTTGAGTCCCTCCTCAACCATGCCTCCCATTTTCACAACTTCATTAAAGGACTTGCCCACTGCTGACACCAAATGACCAAAATAAGTGGGCTCCAAAGCCTGCAAGAAATAATCAACCATCTCACTCTCTTTCATTGGGGGCTCAACCCTCGTTGTTTGCTCTCTCCAATGGAACCCATATTCTCAGAAACTCTAACCGGGCTTGTTCTCAATCTTCATCAATGACAGACGGTCTGGGATGATTTCAAGATTATACTGAAAATGACAGACGAATGCTTGGGCCAAATCATCCCATGTGTACCACCTGCTATGATCTTGTCTGGTGTACCATTCTAGCGCTGACCCACTCAAACTTTGGCTGAAATATGCCATCAGCAATTCGTCTCTTCCACCTGCTCCTCTCATCTTGCTACAGAATCCTCTTAAGTGTGCTACCAGGTCACCATGCCCATTGTACAAATCAAACTTGGGCATTTTGAATCCTGCTGGCAACTGAACATCTGGGAACAAACATAAGTCCTTATAGGCTATGCTCACTTGACCTCCCAGTCCCCTCATATCTCGGAATGATTGCTCTAAGCTTTTGACCTTTCTGATCATCTCTTCATGCTCGGGATTTTTGGGCGGTTTCTCGGTCTTTGCCGGGATATTAAGATGAGGAGTGTAAGGATATGGTTCTGGAACTTTGAAGGTGGGTTCAGGGGGATAGTACTGGTTGTCGTGAGTTTGGAACAGGGGTTCATTGGAAGATCGGTGTAATGTAGCAGGTGGAGGTGTCACAAAACAGGTGTAATTGGTGGAGGAGGGTATGAGACTTGTTTGGGTGGTGGAGCTTAAGAAGTATGGGAAATGGCGCCATGACATTGTTGGTAGAGGGTAAAGGCTGGAGATGAGTTCACAATGGGAGGCTCTGGAGGTTGGGTTGATGGTGGGATATAAGCAGGATTGGCGGGATAAACCAGTGGTGGATGCCCCTTTGCCCAAGCTTGGTACATTTCAGCCATCTGCTGCTTCAGCTTATACATTTCTTCCCTCATCGCATTAACTTCCATTTCTTCCACCTCTTTTGATGGGTCGACAATACTTGTTTCCGGTTCTTGGTCGACCATATTCAGTCTGTCTTTCGATCGGGTGTTGTAGGAGTGAGTTGCCAGAATGCCAGTCAACTAACTACCTGTCTGGACTTAATACATCAAACAAACAACCTTGTTAGCAATTAGGCTTTAACAGATTGGTAACCGCACATTGGGCATGAATGCACCTAAACAGTTAACCGCCCCTATTAAGTATTTGATCGGTTGCATGCATCATCCCGACCTTTTCTTTCTTTTAATTGCAAACATCCCCTTTTCTTTTTTTCTTTCCTTTCCTTTCATTCTGGCCTCTGTTCTCTCTTTGTTTTTACTCTCTCTTATTTTCTCTTTTTTCTTTCTTGTTTTTCCGCTCTTTCCTTTTCTTTACTCTCTTGTTTTTCCTCTTATTTTCTTTCCCTCTTTTCTTCTCTCTCTTTTTTTATTTGGTTGCGGTCGAATCCTATGGAGATTGCCTACGTATCATGACCCCGCATGAATCAGACCAAGCGTAGTTCTTGTAGATAAGTGCAAAATAAAATATTTTTGGGATTTTTAGTTTTCATAAAATAAAACAACAAATGCTTCCATTACAAGCTCAAAACTAACAAATTCCAAAAGACTAACAGATTTCGATGCAAAGATGAAATACAGACTCCAAAAATAGACATTATATTCCAACAGAAGAAAATACAGACTCGAAAACAATTGGACGGACTCTAGCAGAAAGAAAACTCAACATGACTGACAGACGCTTAACAAAAGGAAATGCAGACTCAAATGAAAAAATCATGAATACATCAATGCTTCTAGTGCCCGCGGGACATCATTCAGTCTCACCGCGGGCCTATATGCAAGCTCCCTTTGAAGTCGATCCAAGTCGTTTATTATCTATTTAACAAATGTCATTACTACTGCAAAGAAGGTAGTGCGAGTCATATCCTCACAAATCTGGCACTTCATAACGATGTAGTCAGCAATGCTTCTAATTCTCTCTCTTATGGCGCCCTTTTCTTGTAACAAACGCCCAATCTGTTGGGCCCTGGCTTCCAAAGTTTGCTCAGCCGCATGATTTTGCTCCTGAAGTTGTTGCAAATCTATTTCTAATTGCGCCAATGCTGTATAACAATGTTCCCTTTCAACTTTGAAGTCTTTAGCCTATTTGATCATTTTGTTTTCCGTGGCGATGAGTCTTTTCTTCAACCCTGCGACCTCATCGTCGTACCTTTCTCTCAATTGCTTAACCAGGCGTACCCGTTCGTCTGCGTTCTTAGCCAATTGTTTTTGAGCCTTGGCTAGTTCATTTTCTGCTTTGTTCAAATCGAAACTGTAGTCACTCACTTTTTGCCTCAGGTTAGCTATGAGCTTTTCATCTTTGTCACTTCGGACTGGATTTTCTGCCGCTACTTTCAATTTCTGAATTTGAGCTCGAAGGGCCTCATTTTCTTTGGCTAGCTTTTTCTTTTCTCCTTCGTCTGCCGCCACTTGCAAGCCATTCTCGAATTGAAGTTCTCTGACTTGCTTTTCCAACTTACTTATGGTAGCCCTGTACTCGTTTTCTTTGGTCAGCCAATATCATTGTACCTGAGCTCCGTCGGCGAATTGCTGGACATGGGGTCTCTTTGTGGGCCTGTCAGGTTCATATTGAGCTCGGGATCTTTTACCATACCAAGTAGTATAACTAGGCTCCACCTAGACTCTGGATAGGTCTCGTACTTGAGTATTAGGCCCTAAGAATCTGCACTGATGCCAAATCCGGCGCACTTTCTCTTCTGGGAAGGCAACTTTTGGATCTAACTCAATGACTTGCTGGCTCAAATCTTCATTATGTGGGATGGTCTGGTATCGGCCCAACTGACGCAAGACTCTGCGCGGAGCATAAGGCTAGATACTCTGCAGACCCATCAACAGTAAAAAACACCTCAGCCGACATATAGATTACTTCGTTGACCGAGAGCCATCCGAATGTCCATTCGATCTTATTTGCGGTCAAAGTTCTCAAATGAGCATGCCATGCTTCCATGCCATCTGGAAACTCATAACCCTCTACTCGCTTTTCATGTTTTTCGATGCACTCGAGGCCAGTCATACCGCAATTCAAGTATCCGGGACGGTGGCAAAGGTGTTCCTCCATCCATATTTGTAACAGCATATTGCACCCTTCAAAGAACTTTGCTCCTTCTCGACAACGAGTCCCATTTGCCAAGATCTCGGTAAATTTCTGCCAAGATCAACGACACTATAGTCCCATTTGCCTTTTTCATCATAAAGTCAGCTATCCCTACTAGCCCGATCTCTATGTTCCCGTCTTTTCTCGGGCAAACCAAAATACCCAGGAACGCCACTATGAAAGCTAATCCTCTCCTAGTTTCCCACTTGTCTTGATTCCCAGCATTAGTAAGACCAGTGTCTGGTGTTTCAAAGCCACGGGGATTCCCGTATCGTCGGTAGAGAAAGTAGAAGGTACAAAATCCTTTGGCCAAATTTCCATCTCGGATGTCCCGACTGATGCTTAACAAGTCCAAAAATTTGTGGGGGGTCACTGTTCTTGGTGCTACCGGGTACTGACTTCTGAGATTCCCTTTGAAACGGGCATAGCCTGCTATCTCTTCTAGCGTAGGAGTTAACTCGAAATCCGCAAAGCGGAACACATTATGGGTTGGGTACCAAAACGATATCAAGGCCTCAATCATGTCTTTTCTGGGCTTAACCTTCAAAATCCCAATAAGACCGCCCAATGTTTTTGTCACAACTTTCCTGTTGTCGTCCCCCAAATCATGCCACTACATATGTAGCTCCAAAGGGATCTCTTCACGGACTGAGAAAGGTTCATTTTGATTTGTGCTCATCCTGCACATTTATTAAGGTGATTTTAATTAAAAGAAAACCATGACTCATTTTGACTTAAGGGAAATGACCATTTTTCAAAATTTCCACAAAACATCCGGCCTTGCCAACACGGCCTTTCAGCACTTCAAAACGAAGATTTTAAGGCTGTGTCAGCTAACCGGCCAAACCCTTTGAAAGTGACAAAAGTGGTTGTTCTTGCAAAAACAGCCTTCTGGCACCCTTTTAGGGACATTCGGCTATTTCTGACAAGAATGGCATCACCCTAATTATTTTCAAATTAAAGTAAAAATTTTAGGCTTTTGGGCTATTTTTGCAAAAAGGAAGTTGGACCCGATGGGGGTTGCCTACGTATCTCACACCCTGTAAGAATCAAACTGGCGTAGTTCGGGCAAATAAAACAAATTATTTTTGAAAAAAAGACTCTTTTTTTATTTATTTATTATTTCATTGGCAAATAAAACTATTTTTGAAAACAAAACTTTTTTCTTTTTTTTCCCTCAAAAATTCGGTAGAGTTTCGACACTATTTGGACATTGGTTTTTTTCCAGAATAGGCGATTAACTCTCATACTGCTATTTCTCTTACCTCAACTTTTCCCAATATTCATAAGTTGGTCAGCATGCAAATCCGAAGCAAATAAATGCACAAGTAGCAAGTAAGATGCATCAGGATGGTCTTTTTTATTTCGGGTGCACCTGTCCTAGACAGACCTAACCCCTATGTTGAGTCTCCAAAGTCAAAATGCACATGATGCAAACAAACGTTCCTACTAGGGATCCGGTATGAGGTCTTGTTATATTAGGTTTAAAACCTGGGGTTTATTGTTCTAGACCTGGCTTACCCGAGCGGACAGCTCGAGCCGAGGGGAGGCAGCGTACCGGGAATACAGAAGCTTCATCGGCTTTGCAACTTGTCCGAACCCGTTCTAAATTTGGAATATGACTCTAACAGAAAAAGAAGTCACACGAAGTGCACACTTCTTCATGATTTAGAAGACTCAGAGAGAAGAGAGATTTCGCCACAGTTTATATACAATTCACGGAATATCAAAGCGGTAAAAGCAATCAATTAGCAAGTAAGGCCCAAATCATGTAACAAAATCAGATAATGGATAAAGCCAACTGTAACAATTATTCTAAGCTCGAATTCTTGAACCCTGAACCAGAGATTTTGGGTTCGATCCCCAGCAGAGTCGCTAGAGCTGTCACACATCCTTTTTTCATTACACCCCGGAAGGGTATAAATAAAGGCGTTTTTCCATTTAAAGGATAGTCGAAACGGGATTTATTGTTAAAAGATTCAGAGTCACCACTTGGGAGATTTATGGTGTCCCAAGTCACCGATTCGAATCCCGAGTCGAGGAAAAGGTTGACTCTGTAATACAGTCCGCGAACTAGAAATCCGGGTAAGGAATTCTATTAACCCGGGAGAAGGTGTTAAGCATTCCCGAGTTCCGTGGTTCTAGCACGGTCGCTCAACTGTTATAATCGGCTTAATTATCTGTTTTTAATCAATTATGAACTTATGTTGATTTTAATTTTTTAAACCGCTTTTAATCATTTAAGGAAAATTGAACGTCGTTTAAAACATGTCTTTGAATCGCGCCACGTGAAATGCACCAGCAATCCGGAAAATATTTTATTCAACGTTTTAGGATTTGGATTTGGGTCACATGAAATGCGCACCCGAGTTTAAGAAGGTAATATTATTAAAAATAATGCGCCTAAAGTAACTAACGCGTTATTAACTTTGCGAGGGTCATGAAAATTTGCTAAATGGCAAACCTCGATTTCTAGGGATTCAAAAGAAATAGTTAAATGATGGCCGCGTATTTGAAAATTTTATTTGGCGCGGCTCACCTCAATTATTTAAAAAAAAAGGAAATCGCACTAAACTTCGGAGATCCGTGAACCATCCATGTTACATAATACGGCTTGCCTTGATTATTAAAGGGTTTGGCTAATTGGCTAGAGGGCGTAAGAAATTATCGAGTCAAATTCGCAAAACCTGCTTAAACTAATTTGACAATGAGGAATTGGGCCAGCTATCAGAACGAGTTGGCCCAACCTATCATTTCTTATTTTTAAATGCTTTGCAGATTCTGGGCCCTAATCGGGCAACGACAAGGACAACCCAGAACGCATAACCCATAAACCAGATCTGATCTTTTAACTCTATAACTGGTCCAGTTTTTAGGCCCAATTCTCAGGCTTTAAAACTTATGCAAAATCAATTAACCAACAATTAACCAAAACCATATGAAAATATAAAGTTACACAAAGCATTTAGTTCAATCAAACTCCCAGGCTTAAGGGACAAGCCCAAATAACCATAACAGGCCACCTTCTCTTGCCAACGACCCTTATATCCTAGGTTCAATGGACTCAACACCCGTAGGGGGTTAAGCTGATGATTCTAGATTCAACATCGAGTCCACACTGACGCGAGGCAGCTTTTAAAACTCAACACACACTGACAAATTGCATTGCCACCCAATAGCCGATACACCCAAAAACTTCGAATACTACTAAAGCATGCCCAGAAATAACTTGTAAAGAAAAACTGACCATAACTTGAAACCTGTTCAATTAGTTAGCTTGTGAATCCTAAGGTTATTTAAACACAACAATCATGCCATGACACATCATATGAATCATATAATAGGAAGACAACTCCAATGTAATCACACTATTTGACAAGATTGCATGCAGACCTAGCTATTTTATTTGATTAGTCAGGTTGTCAACTCAATTCTCATGACAATTCATGATCAAGGAGGATAATGGGATTTCAGATTATCCAAATCAGCATTCAGCTATAGAACTTTGCGAGAAAATTGAATCCCCTGCTAAGTACAAACCCAACTCAACCCCTAGAAGAGTGTAACACACAGCTAGCAGAATGTGATACACTTAAAACAAGTAAAAACTAAGGGAATTAGGGAAAAGGGAAGAAAATAAGACTGAACTACAAGTGAATAGTTTGCTGCTATGCTTTGAAAATGTTGTTTCCATTTCATCTCTCAATTCGAGTCTCATATCAACAGGGATTCAAAGACATGTACTTGAATATAACAAGACAGAACCAGAAACTCAGTTTGTGATCAAGAATAGATGAACAACAGCAGTAAACTAGCAGTGAAAAGCAGTCAACAGAAATCGGACCCAACCCAGCAATGGAATAGTAAATCAACCAGCAGAAACTCAAACCAAAACCTTCAGTCCATTTTCAAACCAGAATATAAAACTATGAAATTTCAGTGGTTTTGAGCTAGAATATGAGGATCAGAGGGACAGAACCAAGCAGAATTTTCAACAATTTTTCTAAAGAACTTAAGGGAATTTTAGATTATTTCAGAAGTTTCGAAGAGAAATAGCCATTTTAGTTTTCTAGGACCCTCTAATTCTGCCTTGAATGACAAGGAAGAGATGCCTTTATAGGCAAGCAAATAGGGCAGACCTAAGGAGATACGTTTTTGCCACTCAGTCCCATTTTAGTTTCCATTTTAGCTTAAACACGGGTCACGGGTCAATTTGGCCCAACTGTTCAATCCTAAATGAATCAGAATAGACCCAAAAAAGCCAACCCTCAATATCAAAGATCTATTCGTCCCAACTAGCAACTAACTGACTACCAAATAACACAAAACAATTACACTTCAGACTAAATGGTTGACTAACTAAAATTTTTGACAACTAACCTAACAAAACTCTGACTATTCATGCATGAATGAATAGATCTAGAACCAATGAAAAATGATTCGAGAAGAGGAGAAGAAACAGAAAATTTGAAAATAAACGAGGGACAGATTAAATCAAAAGAAAGAAAGAAATAAATACCTGAGAAAAGTTCAAAAATAGAAGGGAAGCCTGGGTCTTCAGATCCTCGGATTTTCCGGCCAAATCTGTGGTTAATCGTGTGCTCTTACGAAGAGCACACAAATAAACTCAGATTCAGCACTAAATTTTGCCAAAACTCGACTTGGGATTTCTGGGCTCGTTTTTTATCTAAGATTCGAGAATATGGGGCTACATTCGAGGGAAACGGAGTGGGGATTCGGAATGAGGGGTCAGGGTGGTTCGATGGTGTGATTTTGGTGGCGTTTGGGGGTGGCGCCGCTACCGGAGGCCGGGGATTTGGGGGCGGCTCAGCTAGGGTTTCGGGGTGTTCTGGTGGAGTTGTTGAGAAGAAAGGGTTCCTGGGGGGGAAAGGTTTCGGACACTTATATACCCCCCCCCCCCCCAGGGCCTCAGTTCCGAGCCATTAGATCAAGGGGAGATCAACGGTTCAGATCGCTACTTATCGAAACGACGTCGTTTTATTTTTTTTTGGGGAGGGGATCCGGACCGGGTCAGTAGTGGGTTGGGCCGGGTATTGGGTGGTTATTATTTGGGTTGGGGCAATAAAATCGGGTTTGAGCCCAGATTTCTTTCATTCTTTCTTTTTCCTTTTTCAATTCACAATTCTTTTCTTTTCCCAAAATCAAAATAAATCCTAAATTAATTAATAATAATTTTTTAAACTAAATTAACCTACCCAAATAGATTAATCACTCATTATGGTATTTACACTAATTAATTAAACCCTAAATTTAAAGAAAAATTGCACAATTCAAAATTAAAAGTAAAAATGCAAAATGAATTATTTTTGCGATTTTCATTTTTTATAAAACAAACTAATTTGCTAATTAATCTAAAAATATAAAATTAAATCCTAAATGCAGATGCAACATATTTTTGTATTTTTCATGAATTAAATGAAATAAACGTGCACAGACAAATGCAAATAATTAACAGAAAATGCCACAAAATCCAACAAAATTGCAAACACTGAAAGAAATTATTTTGTTTTGAATTTGTTGGATTAATACATATAGGGAAAAAATTACGTGCTCACACTCGGTATGGTCATTGCGAGTTCCTTGTGATATCATTTAGGCTGACCAACGCACCGACAATATTTATGCATTTGATGCACAGTATATTTTAGCCTTATCTTGATTCATTCGTCATTGTGTTCATTGATGACATTCTGGTGTACTTTGGAGTTGGGAGGATCATGAGCAGCACCTGAGGACTGTGCTTCAGACCTTGAGAGAAAAGAAGTTATATGCAAAGTTCTTAAAATGTGAGTTTTGGTTGGATTTAGTGGCATTTTTGGGTCACGTGGTGTCGAGTGAAGGGATCGAGGTGGATCCGAAGAAGGTGGACGCAGTGTAGAGTTGGCCCAGACCGTCCTCAGCTACATAGATCTTGAGCTTCCTTTGTTTGGCAGGGTATTACCGTCGATTTGTTGAGGGATTCTCATCTATTGCAGCACCTATGACCAGGCTGACCTAGAAGGGTGCTCTATTCAGGTGGACATAGGAGTGTGAGGAGAGCTTTCAAAAGTTTAAGACAACTTTGACTACAACCCAGTATTGGTATTGCCTACAGGTTCAGGGTCTTATATTATTTATTGTGATGCGTCGCGAGTTTGTCTCGGCGCGGTGTTGATGCAGGACCGTAGGGTGATTGCCTAGGCATCCAGACAGCTAAAGGTGCATGAAAAGAACTATCCTATCCATGACCTTGAGTTAGCAGCTCTTGTTCATGCCTTGAAGATTTGGAGGCACTATTTGTACGTTGTCCCTTGTGAGATCTATACTGATCACCAGAGTTTGTAGTATCTGTTCAAGTAGAAGGATCTTAACTTGCATCAGCGGAGGTGGTTAGAACTGCTTAACGATTATGATATCACTAGTCTATACCTTCCCGGGAAGGCCAATGTGGTGGTCGATGCCTTGAGTTGCAGGGCGAAGAGTTTGGGGAGCTTAGCATATTTGTCAATAGCAGAGAGGCCATTGACACTCGATGTTTAGGACTCCCACGGACTCAGTAGAAGTTTGATGCAGTTTGGGTGATTGTGGATAAACTGACCAAGTCAGCTCATTTCATTCCTGTGATGACTACCTATTCTTTCGAGCAGCTGGCTCGAGTTTATATCCGCGAGATTTTCAAACTTCATGGCGTGCCAATATCTATCATCTCTGACCGGGGTACACAGTTTACATCATGGTTCTAGAGGGCCGTACAGTAGAAGTTGGGTACTCGGGTGGAGTTGAGCACATCATTTCACCCTCAGATGGACGGACAATGCGAGCGCACTATTCAGATTCTAGAGGATATGCTCTGTGCATGTGTGATGGAGTTTGGAGGTTCTTAGGATCAGTTTTTGCCACTTGCGGAATTTGCCTACAACAACAGTTATCAGTCCAGCATCCAGATGGCACCGTATGGGGCTTTGTATTGTAGGTGGTGTCGGTCTCCAGTGGGTTGGTTCGAGCCGGGCGAGGCTAGATTATTGGGTACAGACTTAGTTCAAGATGCTTTAGAGAAGGTTAAGGTAATTTAGGATAGACTTCACACAGCTCAGTCCAAACAGAAGAGTTATGAGGACTAGAAGGTTCGCGATGTTGCATTCATGGTTGGAGAGCAGGTCTTGCTCCGGGTTTCGCCTATGAAGGGCGTTATGAGGTTCGGAAAGAATGGCAAGCTGAGCACAAGATTTATTGGTCCCTTTGAGGTTTTGCAGCGAGTTGGGGAGGTTGCTTATGAGCTTGCCTTACCTCCTAGCCAAGCAGAAGTCCATCCAGCATTTCATGTTTTTATGCTCCGAAAGTATTACGGTGATCCATCCCATGTGTTGGATTTCAGCTCAGTCCAGTTGGACAAGGATCTATCTTATGTTGAGGAGCTAGTGATTATTTTGGACAGGCAGGTTCGAAAGTTGAGGTCAAAGAATATTGCTTCATTGAAGGTTCAATAGAGGGGTCAGCCGGTCGAGGAGGCGACTTGGGAGACCGAGCAGGATATGCGCAGTCGTTATCCTCATCTTTTCACCACTTTAGGTATGTCTCTATGCTCCTTCGAGAACAAACGATTTTTTTAAGATAGGGAAGATGTCAAGACCCGACTGGTTGTTTTGAGAGTTATAACCCCAATCCCCTAATTAATACTTCCCCCATATCTTTTTCTGCTTATGTGACCTGCCGGAAGGTTTCGTTTTGGTTTTTGGAGTATTTTGGGATACTTAGTCCCTAAACTGAGGCTAAAGTTTTAGGATTTGGATAGTAAACCAGAATGGAGTTTTGTCGATTCCGTTAGCTCCATTGGGTGATTTTGGGCTTAGAAGCGTGACCGGATTGTATTTTGGAGGTCTGTAGCTGATTTAGGCTTGAAATGACGAAAGTAGAATTTTTAGAGATTTTTAACGGTAATAAACTTTATGTTATATGGGTCGGATTCCAATTCCGGAAGTTGGAGTAGGTCCTTAATATTGAATATGACTTGTGTGCAAAATTTGGGGTCAATCGGACGTGGTTTGATAGGTTTCAACATCGGTTTTGGAAATTTCTTTAAATTTGAATTGGAGGATGATTCGTGATTTTAGCATTATTTGATGTAGTTTGAAAGCTCGACTAAGTTCATATGGTGTTTTAGGTCTTTTTGGTATGTTTGGTTGAGGTCCCGGGGGTCTCGGGTTGATTTCGGGTGGTTAACGGACCTTTTGAACTTCAGACAAGAGAGCAGATTTTCTGGTGTTTTGTTGCAAACGTTTCTTCATCGCGATTGCGAGGGAGGTCTCGTGTTCGCGTAAGGCATCTGGGAGGGCAACTCAAGTTTGTTCTTCGCGTTCGTGTAGAGGAGCTCGCGTTCGCGAAGGTATGGTCAGTGGTAGCATCGCAAACGCGAGGAGTGGAACGTGTTCGCGTAGAGGAAGTGAGGTAGCTGGGAACCCAGGCCTCTTGCCTATGCGTTCGCGATGTTGGTCCTGCATTCGCGTAGGGTTGAGCTGAGTGGTCTTCACGTTCACATCTAGTGTATCGCGTTCGCGATGAAGGGATTTTGGGCCAAGACAAGTTTGTGCTTCGCGAACGCGAGGGTCCTTCTGTGTTTGCGAAGAAAGAATTAACTGGGTAGAATATAAAGTTTCAAAAATGAGGGTTTAGCCATTTTTATCAAAACTTGAGTTTGGGAGCTTGGATTTGGACGAGATTTTGAGGGATTTTATGAGATATCAATTGGGTAATAATTCTACACTTGATTTTAGTTATACCCCACTAATCTATCATTAATTTTATCATTTAATTTTTGATTTGGGGTGAAAAATTGGAAAAAATAGGAAGAAGTTCTTCAACTAAGATTATGGATTTTGATTGGGATTTTGACATCGGATTTGAATAATTTTGGTACGAATGAACTCGTGAGTGAATAGGTGTTCATATTTTGTGACTTTTACCCGATTCCGAGACGTGGGCACGGGGAGACGTTTTAGGGCGATTTTCGAATTTCTTGTTTAAGCCTTGATTTCATTAATTATATTAGTCTATTATAGTTGTATTTATAATATGTAATTGCTTTTGGTTAGATTTGGGTCATTCAGAGCCGGATATTCGTGGAAAAGGCACTGTGACTGATTGATTGAGTTTGATTCGAGATAAGTGGACTTGCCTAACCTTGTGTGGGGGAACTCCCCTTAGGATTTGGTACTGTTTTTGATATGTGAGCGTCGTGTACGTGAGGTGACGAGTATGTACACATGCTAATTGTTGTAAAACCCGGTTTCTGCTAAGTAATAACCTGTTTTCTTCTTATTTGAGTTATATCAACATTTGTTGTATCCTGTTAGCTTAGAATAGCATGTCTACTTGCCTTAATTGTTTATCTGAACTCTGTGCAGCATGTTTAGTGAATTTCCTGCTTTTTCTTGATTTGAACTTAGTCTAAACAGAAGGCTTTCTTGCTGTAACTGTTATTTCCATTGTTTGAGCTACATATTTACTTTGGGACTACGAAATAGTATTCCAGGAGATCCCCCTACATATTTACTTTGGGACTACGGAACGGTATTTCGGGAGATCCCCCCTTGTACATTTATATTTGGGACTACGAGACGATATCTCAGGAGATCCCCTGTTGTTATCTTTGTGTACTGAGTTGTTACCTTTCTATAATTTCATTCTTGTTAAATTTTGGTCTTTATTTTACTGCGATATTTCATTGTCTTTTTTTTATTTATTAAATATATACTAGTAGGGTCTTGACCTAACCTCGTCACTACTCGACCAAGGTTAGGCTTGGCACTTACCTCCTACCAGCCTCGTTTTTAGTTGCACAGTTACTGCCATTTCGGAGACTTCAAGGTACATCTGCCACTTCCGCAGACCTCGGAGTCCCCTTCTATCCCTTCTGATGTTGCTTCCCTTTAATTTATTCTAGTACAAATGTATAGAACAGTTGACAAAGATCTTAGAAGCTTGTGACTTACGGTGTTCCGGGTCTTGGGAGAATTGTGTACCTATTGAGAGTGATTATTGTATATGTCGAGCGGCATCTCAAATGCTTATTTAAATTAACTATAGTTTGCCTAATTACTATTCGTAGTTGTTGTTCAATTGTTACCAGCTTGTATCACTTGTATTCAGATGCACAAAGAATACAACCTGTGTTAATTGTATTCGTTCGCCAATATGTATCAATTGTATTCGTTCTTGTAATGAATACAACCAAGGCAAAATACAGAAATACAGTAAATAAAATACTCTTGTTGAGAGTCAGACTCAAAACCTCTGCTTACTAAGCAAGTGCTCTACCAACTAGGGGTGGGCATTCGGTATTTCGGTTCGGTATTTAAGAATTTCGGTTCGGTATTCGGTTTATCAATTGTGTATACCAAATACCGTACCAAATTATTTCGGTACGATTCAATATTTCTTATTTTGGTTCGGTATGGTTTCAGCACGGTTTCGGTTTAACCAAGACCCATTCAGATTGTTGCAATTCAGTGTCAGAACCAATTGAGGCTGGTGAATTTACACTAGTAATATTTCGCATGCTGCTAAAAAATAGTAAAAAAGAATATGTTTTGCATGCTGCTCAAAAACAGGCGATGATAAAATGACAGCCACTCGTCAAGAATGGATCTGGCATAAGACGGAAGTTGTACATGAGCACTGAGCAGAATATAACTCGAAAAAATATTATTACAAGCATCTCAAGAACATGACAAAGGCCTGAATTCGCATGCAACAAGACATGCATGGTCTTACGAGCATGGAACTGGTACTTGCCAACCAATAAGGCAATAACAAAGATAACTCCAAACATAGGCATAAAACAAGCCAAGCTTAGATACTCTTTTCACCGAACAATCTCAAATGATTAGGAAAGCAACACCATTAAGAACTAAGAATCAAGTGCTAAAAGCTAACCAAAATACTGAAAACAAACTGCATTTTAGTAAGATAGTGTACTTATCAAACAAACAAAAGAAGATATGTTAATCAGTTCGTTCCTGTTGCTTGTGGCTAAGGGTGACTTGTTATTCATGTGAAACAAACATTAATCCTGATATGCCAATGCTACTGCAGTTGTCTTACTGGATTTTCAGATTGGTCATGCCCCTACTCTTCTTTTTTCCCTTTAAGAATCACAAAATCCCAGTTCATATGTTTATGCCTTAGAGTAATTAGATAGAATGTGTATAGATCATCACATCATACTTCTGAGCTAATGATTATACTGGTCAATCATGTCTGATGGTAAGTTTTCAGTCTATCATCTATCAGTACAACAAAAAAAAACGAAACATACCTTTGAAAATTGAAATCGAATCGAGCTCGGAACAGCTGCAGCAGCGTCTTCGACTCTTCGTTTGCCCGGAATTTGTGAGGAGTGAGGAATCGAATCGAATCGAACTCGGAAATCGCCTAATGCCCTAATTGCCTACTCACAATACTCAGTCTGAGTCTGACTATCGTCGTCTATCAGTACTCCTAAGTCCTAACCTAATGAATTAGCCCTAATTCAAATTATTTTAGAGTGGGCTGGGGCGATGGGGCAATGGGCTGTTGTTGGAATTAAAATTATTTTAAGTGGGCAGGGCGATGGGTTGGGGCAGACCGCAGACGGGCAGTGGACTACTGGACTGGGGCAATATATAAGAAAATGTCTTTTAAAAATCGGATTTTCGGTATTTCGGTATACCGAAATTTTAGAATTATAATACCGAGGACCGTACCGAAATACCAAAATACCGAAATTTCAATATCGAATTAGATCGAAATACCGAAATAACCGAAACCGAAATACCGAATTAATTCGGTCCGGTTCGGAATTCGGTTTTTCGGATTTTATGCCCACCCCTACTACCAACTGCGCTACGAGAGCTTGTCGCTCTCTTGTTTTAGTTCAAAACAATTGATCTTTTGTTTAAATACTATAAATGGATTTGCTATGAAGTCAAATATAGTTACAATTGGTAATTTTTGAAAAGTATAGCTACGAATGATAAATACAATGTAAATGTTTGTTGTGCCCGTAAATTTTCCTTTTAAAATAGTATAAAAAATAGAATTAGAGACCTCAAAAAAGCTGAGAAAATCAGCAATCTCACATGCCCTGACCCGAAACAAGGCCGTTCAAAATTGCAAATAAGTGAGGAATTAGGAATTTGGATAAACCCTAGATTAGAACTCTTCTCCCAGCCAGTCAAAGATTCTCAAACTAATAGCCCGCATTAACAGTCCTTACTTTCGATTCTCTATCCATCTCCGTAAAATTCACGCTCCATTTCGCAGCCTTTTTTCTCTTCTCTCATCCGATATAAATTCGATGCAATTTCGTAGGCTCTACACCTCTTTATCAAATTCTAGCCGCGACCCATTTCTCCTCTATCGAAATCTCAAAAACCCTTTTGCTGTTTTTGACCATAACCCACAATTCCTCTCAACTCCAAGAATATTGAAAAAAAGGCCAATTCTTGTAACCAAACGTTTAGTGTCGTCATTTCCTGCTATGGCGGATGCAAGAAGACCCGCCCATGTCCCTATACCACCCCCTGAAACTGCCGATAAGGCCGAATTGTATCGTGCCCTCGAGGCGGCGGTGGGGTCGCCATTTAGTTCAGGTCCATTGGTACCCGACCCTCATCCTTTGATCATTGTGGTTAGTGGCCCAAGTGGGGTTGGTAAAGATGCGGTGATTAAAAGGCTTAGAGAAGTTAGGGAGAATATGCATTTTGTTGTTACTGCGACGAGCCGGGGTAAAAGGCCCGGTGAGGTTGATGGAAAAGATTACTTTTTTGTGAGTAAAGAAGAGTTTATAACAATGATTGAGAGACATGAGTTGTTGGAGTATGCATTGGTGTATGGGGATTATAAGGGTATACCAAAACAGCAAATTAGGGATCAAATGGCTAAAGGATTGGATATAGTGTTGAGAGTTGATATACAAGGGGCAGCGACGTTGAAGAGGATTTTGGGTAAATCTGCGGTGTTTGTGTTTTTAGTGGCGGAGAGTGAAGATGCATTAGTGAAGAGGTTGATTGATAGGAAGACCGAGACTAAAGAGACTTTGCTTGTGAGAATTGCCACGGCTAGGGAGGAAGTGAAGCATATGGAGGAATTTGATTATGTGGTAGTGAACAGAGAAGGGGAGTTGGAGAATTCTGTTAAGTTGATGGAGTCTATTATTGATGCAGAGAAAGCTAAAGTCAGGCAAAGAACTGCGACGATTTAGAGAGTGTCTCCCTTTGAGTCATTAATTTGTTTCTTTGATTAAGTTGAGCTAATGTTATTAAAGTTTTTTTTGTTTTCTATTTCTTCTATGGAATTGTATAACTTTGTCTGGTTATTGCATTTCCATAGGGGACATTTTCATGCAAGGATAACAGATTCTCGATGCAAAGGGTTTCCTTAAGCAAAAGTTGTTTAAGTTTGGTACTTATGTTAATCCTTGTCTAGCTCATTTTTGGTTGAGGCAGAGGAAAGTTTAGTTCCTGTCTTTTGATCCATGACATAGTTATTTGTTATGGTTATCTTTGCATGGTCTTTTTTATTCATGCAACTAGTCTTTTTAATTTGATATTCGTTCATGAGAAACTGTTCTTTGGAGGTAGTGTAAGTTTTGTCCTGAAGGGGATAGGGAAAGAATCAAAGATATTGCTCTTCTTGATTGGCGTAGAACAGCCCACATAAGTTTAGGCTCGACATGGATGGCACTCCATATACCTAATTGTCATCATATTACTTATGCAGTTTTATAACATTGCCTTGTTTTTCTTTGGCATCATCAGCTTTTCCTTTGATTATTGTACCTACTGTCTTTGAAGTTTGAACTGGAAACAACGCGTTTAAGGTGCATTTTGTTGCATTTAGAGGTTGCTTTTCTTTTGTCTTATTTAGCCAAGCATATTGCCCTTTTGATTGAGATGGTGTATGCAATAAAAGGCAAGATAATCTTTCTCGTCTGCTTAAACCTTGGTGGTAGAGTTACCTGGTACATATGTTGTTGGGAGGTAGCAGGTACCCAATGGAATAGTCGAGGTGCATACAAGCTGGCATGGGAACCGCAAAAGAAAAGGAAGAAAAGGCAAGTCATACCTATGTTAATAATTTCGTCGGTTTACTTCTCTGTTCCATTGTGCTCCGGCTGGAATCTGATGTAACTGTCAACAATATTCATCTTGAGTAGTATGGTATGATTTTACCAATTCTGTTAGCTTATCAATCATTATTCTGCATAAAGATAGAAGATGATCCTCTTTATTTGGCTGTTCATTTGAATCCTAAGGGGTCATTTGGTTACCGGGATCAGGATTATAATCTTGGGATAGAATTTGGGATTGTCTGTAGTGGCGGATCCAGAATTTTAAAGTCGTGGGTGTTCACTGATAAAAATTCTGAAAAAAGAGGAAAATAGAGTTTAGTTAGGGTGCTCACCCAATATTTATCTAAATATTTTTATAATTAGCTATACAAATTTACTAAATCTTGTCAAAGATAATGGGTGCTTGAGCACCCAAAATCAGCATGTGAATCCGCCACTGATTGTCTGCCTCCCATGTTTGGTTATTGGTATTAGCTAATACCAATACAAATTTTATACCAAAATGGTGGTACTACTTATCCCATATAGGATGTGGGATAATAATTCCAGCATTATAATCCTTGGATATCCCACTTTGCAACCAAACGACACCTAACAATTCTATCAAAAGTTTAATCTGCTCTTTTACTGCAGTTGTTGGGAAAGAAAGATAATCTTATTCTCATGCTGTGTATTTATGAGACTCTCTTTCGATATTCTTGTCAGTTTGGGATGAAAAATAAGGCTAATTATCTCATTATTCCAGACACCATGGGAAGAGTTAGTTGAATCATTTGGCACTAGAAAGAAAGATGGAGAATTAAGCTAGAGAATAATCAGGTTCAAAGAAAAATTATCTTTTTAACATAAGAAAATCTGATAATTCAAACGAATATCCAATATATCAGAAACAAAAGTTCAAAAGATTTTGGTCCCTTTTATGTGTTAGTTAAAATTAAAACCATAGAGAGTTCTGAAAATTTCACCGCAGAACCCAATGGTGCTCTTTTCTCCTACATCTGTTACTGAGTTTGGTGCCATTGGAGCTAAGTTCCCGAGAGTTTATATGAGCTATATGATCAGAAGAAATCTTGCTGATCTTATGTAGTTGTTGAATAATTCAATTTGTATCGGATGTGTGACCTATAGGTCACGGGAACGAGCCGTCGAATTAGCCAGGATAGGCTGCCTACATCACACCCTCTTGGGTTGCGGCCCTTCCTTGGATCCTGCGTGAACACGAGGTACTTCGTGCACCGGGTTCCCCCCCCCCCCCCACCTTTTTTTTTAAAAATCTGGGATGTGTGAATTAATGATGTGCCATTCTATTGAGACATCATAAGCTGGTGTGATTACTCAACATGTTGCAATTCTTTCTAATTTGCTAGAATTTTTAACTTTATTGCTCCTTGCTATTATAATGGCTATCCTTGTAGTATTGTTTCTTGCTGTCTATGTTGCTATGGCCCCTTGCTACTACTATGATATGTTATTATTGAGTAGAGTCGTGCCTTGAGTGACATCAAACAAATGGCATATATTCGCGTTTTCCGTTTTTGAAGATCAAATCAATGAAAATGGTATATTATTGACATTACAAGTCCATTCATTGTGTTGCCTTTTGTTAGCATAAAAGAACTTTTCAAATTCATGCCAAGAGAAGCCTTTACCTTTTAATGATATTCACTACTTGGCTTTTTGAACAAGAATCGTATTCTTTTAGCAAGAAGGACAATAAAGAATACTAATATCATGATAGGCCAAGTTTCTCCAAGTTGAAAAGCATTTTTTTATTCAAAAAAAATGTTTTTCCCCAAATTTGAAGTGTTTGGCCACGCTTTTAGGAGGAAAAAATGGTGCTTCTAGAAACACTTTTGAGAAAAATACACTTAGAAGCACTTTTTAAAAGTTTTTCCAAACACTAATTGCTGCTTAAAAGTGCTTTTTAAATTAATTAGCCAAACACAAATTATTTCTCACCAAAAGTACTTTTGGAAAAATCACTTTTAAAAAAAAAGAATTTCTTAAAATAAGCTGATTTTTTCAGCTTGGCTAAACGGGCTATAAGATTTGTAATGGTTGTTTTACAATAATCGGAATTTGATAAGGGGAAGCTTCGTTATGAAGAAATGTCAATTCTCTGATTATGAATTCCATGCGTTGTTTAGTACTTCTAATGTAGGCAATGTACCATGCCGAATAAATTTTTTAGTTGTTAGCCATAATGTTTGGTAGGGGAAGCTTCTTTGTGGATAAAAGTCAACTTTATGCTTATTAATGTGCAGTAATATTGGCGACAAATCTAGATGGAACTCTGCATTTTGAAAGTTGAGTGAATTCTGAATATACTCAAGTTATGTTAGAAAAAATAAGAGGAATTTTTAGAAATGACTATTATTTAGTGGCTATTAATTTGCTATAGCTATTATTTACTTAATTACTTTTTATAGCTATGTTTTCACTTGTTATAGAATGTATTCGATGTATTCAAGTTACTGTATTCATGAATACAGTGGCAAAACTCGGCGGAAAACAAGGAAGTCCAGTGTCACGACCCGGATTTCTCACCCTCGGGAGTCGTGATGACGCCTACTAGTGAAAGCTAGGCAAGCCAACCGTTTGAACAATTTACCTTTTCCCATTTTTAATCCTTAATCAATTAGGAACCAACTATTTATAACAGCGGAATTTAAACAAGCGAAAGAAACAACTAAAACCATTTAAATATTTCCAATACAATTTCTTTAGCAAAGACTACCCAGAACTGGTGTCACAACTTCACAGACGGTCTAGGAATACTACAGACAAGGCCCAAAAAAATAAATACAACACTGTTTCTGAATTATATAAATGAAAACAGGATGAAAGGATAGAGGGAGACGCTAGGGCCTGCGGACGCCTGCAGGATTACCTTGGATCTCCGAATGAACTGAAGGCAGTAACCCAAAGCTACGGTCCGTATGCTCCAGTACCGGGATCTGCACACAATGAAGAGTGTAGTATCAGCACAACCAACCCCCTCACAAAATCATACACGACATCACCCGTCGTGCTTTAACACTCTCTCACCAAAATAATGCACGGCATCACCCTTCGTGTTTAACACTCTTACTCACTCAAATAACAATCACAAGAAATAAGGTCAAGGAAATAAATGAAATCACAATAAAATCCCGGCAAGGGAACAATAGTTCAACAATCAAATCCCAGCAAGGGAACAATATCAAAAGCATCAACATTCCGGCAAGGGAGATAACATTAAAAGCAACAACATCCCGGCAAGGGAGACAATATAATAATCCTCTTCTCTTTTTCACATTTACTTCACAACTTGCGCCAATGCTCTATAAGTTTTAATTGCCAATTATACTTCCACAATTTATTATACAACTTGAGCCAATGCTCTTCAATATTCAAATACCACTATTACTTCCACAAGTTTTGCTCAACAATAGAAATCATCACATAAGGTATGAACAACACAAACAAAGTCACATTAAGCATAGTATAAGATTCACGGGCATGCTTGACACCAACGTATAGATAGTCGTCACCATACCTATACATCGTACTCAACAAATAACACATAGCAAATAGGACGCAACTCCTAATCCCTCAAGCTAAGGTTAGACCAAACACTTACCTCGATGCCATGAACACAATTCAAGTTTCAACTATCGCTTTACCTCTTGATTCCACCACCAATTCGCTCGTATCTAGCCACAAGTTACTTAACTATATCAATAAATGCTAAATGAATCAATTCCAATGCATTAAAATAAGTTTTCTAAAGTTTTTCCCAAAAAGTCAAAAATCGCCCCCGGGCCCACATGGTCAAAACCCGAGGTTCGAACCGAAACCCGATTACACATTCCCCCACGAACCCAAATATACAATTTGTTTTGAAATCGGACCTCAAATCGAGGTCCAAATCCCCAAAATTTAAAAAACCTAAGTTCTACCAAAAAACACTCAATTTCCCCCATGAAAACCTTTGATTTTGAGTTGAAATCATGAGAAAAGATGTTAAAGATTAATAAAAACAAGTTAGAAATGACTTACATTCGATTTGGAAGAGTACTTGTCTTTGAAAAATCGCCCAAGAGTGTTTAGGTTTTGAAAGAGTTTGAAAAATGGTTGAAATGCGTTTAAGTTATTATGATTTTGCAGGTTGCAGATGTCGCAATTGCGATCAGTCCTCAGACTGCTATAATCGCATTTGCGATTAATGTTTGCAATTGCAAACTCGCTTTTGTGATGGGATTGTCGCATTTGCGACGACTAGGGAGTTCAGGGCATTTTCGCATTTGCGAAGAGACATTCGCATTTGCGATAAACACGTCAAATTTGCGACCCAAGGCAGCACAGGTCGTCTTCGCATTTGCGATGAAACTTCACATTTGCGAGCCAGGCTTCGCATTTGCGAAGCCTGCAACATACCAACTACAAACCTGCAACTTCCTAAGTCCAAGTTTCACTCCGAGGCCTATCCAAAACTCACCCGAGCCCTTGGGGCTCCAAACCAAACATGTACACTAACCCAAAAACATAATACGGACTTGCTCGTGCAATCAAATCATGAAAATAACATGTAAAACTATGAATTAAACTTCAAAACTTATCATTTTCATCAAGAACATTTAAAGTTCATAACTCTCCAACCGGAGGTCCAAATCATATCAAATAAACTCTGTTTTTACCAAATTTCATAGTTATTATTTAAATACTTTAACAAGTTTGTACCGGGCTCTGGAACCAAAATACGAGCCCGATACCAATGGTTTCAAACATTAATTCTTTTCTTTATTTCATAAGTAATTCACCAAAATAATTTCTTTCAAAAATTGATTTCTAAGGCTTGGGACCTCGGAATTCATTTTCGGGCATACGCCCAAGTCTCATATTTTACTATGGACCTCCTGGGATCGTCGGAACACAGATCTGGGTCTGTTTGCTCAAAATATTGACCAAAGTCAACCATAATCAAATTAACTCTAGAAATTTCTATTTCTCATATTTTCACATAAAAGCTTTTCGGATATACGTCCAGACCATGCACGCAAATTGAGGTAAGGTAAAAATGAGGTTTTAAGGCCTCAGAACAATAAATTTGTTTCTAAAACAAGTGATGACCTTTCGGGTCCTCACATCCTCCACCTCTAAAACAATCGTTCATCCTCGAACGGACATAAGAAGGAAGTACCTGAGTCGGGGAAAGGATGGGGATAACGGCTCCGCATATTGGACTTGGACTCCCAGGTCGATGCCTCAGCAGACTGACCTCTCCACTGAACACGAACAAAAGGGAAACTCTTCGATCTCAACTGACAAACCTGCCGGTGTAGAATAGCTACCGGCTCCTCCTCATAGGACAAGTCCTTGTCCAACTGGACAGTGCTAAAATCTAACACGTGGGATGGATTACCATGATACTTCCGAAGCATGGACACATGAAACACTGGATGCACAGCTGATAAGCTCGGCGACAACGCAAGTCTGTAAGCCACCTCTCCCACTCGATCAAGAATATCAAACGGGCCAATGAATCTAGAGCTAAGCTTGCCCCTCTTCCCAAATCTCATCACGCCCTTCATAGGCGACACCCGAAGCAACACCCGCTCACCGACCATGAATGCCAAATCACAAACCTTACGGTTAGCATAACTCTTTTGCCTGGACTGAGCTGTACGAAGCCTATCCTGAATGATCCTGACCTTGTCCAAGGCATCCTGTACTAGATTCGTACCCAACAACCGAGCCTCTCCCAGCTCAAACCATCCAACCGGAGACCGATACCGCCTACCATATAAAGCCTCATAAGGAGCCATCTAGATACTCGACTGGTAGCTGTTGTTGTAGGCAAACTCTGCTAGAGGCAAAAACTGATCCCACAAACCTCTAAAGTCAATGACACAAGCTCGAAGCATATCCTCCAAAATCTGAATAGTCCGCTCGGACTGCCCGTCCGTCTGAGGATGAAACGTTGTGCTCAGCTCAACCCATGTGCCCAACTCCCGCTGAACCGCTCTCCAGAAATGTGAGGTAAACTGCATACCTCGGTCCGAAATGATAGACACGAGCACACCATGAAGACGAACAATCTCTCGGATATAGATCTCAGCAAACCTCTCGGAAGAATAGAAGACTGCCACTGGAATGAAATGTCCTGACTTGGTCAGCCTATCAACAATAACCCGCACTGCATAGAACTTCCTCTAAGTCCGTGGGAGTCCAACAACGAAGTCCATAGTGATACGCTCCCACTTCCACTCAGGAATCTCAATCTTCTAGAACAAACCACCAGGCCTCCGATGCTCGTACTTAACCTGCTGACAATTCAAACACCGAGCCACATATGCAGCAATATCCTTTTTCACTCTCCTATGCCAATAATGCTGCCGCAAATCCTGATACATCTTAACGCTGCCCGTATGAATAAAGTACCGGGAACTGTGGGCCTCCTCTAAAATCGACTCCTGGAGCCCATCCTTATTATGCACACAAACTCGACCCTGCAGCCTCAAAACTCCATCCTCTCCTAATGTAACCTGCTTGGCACCTCCGTGCTGCACTGTGTCTCTAAGGACACACAAATGAGGATCATCATACTGCCATTCTCGGATACGCTCCAATAATGAAGAACGAGCGATTGTGCAAGCTAGCACACGGTTGGGCTCAGAAACATCCAACCTCATGAACTGATTGGCCAAAGCCTAAACATCCAAAGCAAGCGGTCTCTCATCGACCAGAATATACGCAAGACTGCCCATACTGGCTGACTTCCTACTCAATGCATCGGCCACCATATTGACCTTTCTCGGATGATATAAGATGGTGATATCATAGTCCTTCAATAGCTCCAACCACCTTCTCTGCCTCAAATTTAGCTCCTTCTACTTGAACAAATACTGAAGACTTTTGTGATCCGTGAACACCTCACATGCCACGCCATACAAATAATGCCTTCATATCTTCAACGCATGAACAATGGCTGCTAACTCTAAATCATGGACCGGATAGTTCTTCTCATGAATCTTCAACTGACGCGAAGCATAAGCAATGACCTTGCCATACTGCATCAACACCGCACCAAGTCCAATACGAGATGCATCACAATAAACTGTATATGGCCCTGAACTTGTGGGAAAAACCAACACCGGCGCCGTAGTCAAAGCTGTCTTGAGCTTCTGAAAGTTCGCCTCATACTCGTCCGACCACCTGAACTGGGCACCCTTCTGGGTCAACCTGGTCATCGGGGTTGCAATAAATGAAAACCCCTCCACAAATCGAAGATAATAGCCTGCCAAACCCAAGAAACTCCGGATCTCTGTAGCTGATGCTGGTCTAGGCCAGTTCTTGACTGCCTTTATCTTCTTCGGATCAACCTAATACCCTCTACTAATACAACATGACCCAAGAACGCAACTGAACTCAACCAGAACTCACACTTCAAAAACTTCGCATATAACTGACTATCTTTCAAAGTCTGGAGGACCACTTTGAGATGCTTCTCATGCTCCTCCCGGCTGTGGGAATAGATCAAAATATCATCAATGAAGACTATCACGAACGAATCCAAGTAAGGCCTAAACACTCGGTTCATGAAATCCATAAGAGCTGTTGGGGCATTTGTTAACCCGAATGACATCACCAAAACTCATAATGCTCGTACCGAGTGCGGAAAGTTGTCTTAGGGACATCGGATGCCCTAATCATCAACTAAGGGTAGCCAAATCTCAAGTCAATCTTCGAAAATACCTTGGCACCCTGAAGCTGATCAAACAAATCATCAATCCTCGACAATGGATACTTATTCTTGATTGTAACGTTGTTCAACTGCCGGTAATCTATACACATTCTCATTGATCCGTCCTTCTTCTTAACAAACAACACCGCTGCACCCCAAGGCGAGACACTAGGTCTAATGAAGCCTTTTTCAAGCAAGTCTTGCAATTACTCCTTCAACTCCTTCAACTCAGGCGGCCATACGATACGACGGGATAAAAATGGGCTGAGTGCCCGGGGCCAAATCAATGCATAAGTCAATATCCCTGTCGGGTGGCATACCCAGCAGGTCTGAAGGAAATACCTCAGGAAACTCATGAACAACAGGCATAGAATCAATGGAAGGAACCTCGGCACTAGAATCACGAATATATGCCAAATAGGCCAAACACCCCTTCTTAACCATACGCCGAGCCTTCATATATGAGATAACACTACGGGTAGAATGACCAGGAGTTCCTCTCCACTCTAAACGAGGCAAACCTAGCAAGGCTAAGGTCATAGTCTTGGCATGACAGTCCAAGATAGCGTGGTAAGGTGATAACCAGTCCATCCCCAATATGACATCAAAATCAACCATGTCCAGAAGTAACAAATCTCACGAGTCTCAAGACCCTCAATCACAACTATACATGAACAATGGACACGATCTACCACAATAGAATCACCCACCAGTGTAGACACATATACAGGAGCACTCAAAGAATCACTAGGCATGACCAGATACGGTGCAAAATAAGATGACACATAGGAGTATGTAGATCCTAGATCAAATGGAACTGAAGCATCTCGACTACAAACCAGAACATTACCTGTGATAACTACATCAGAAGCCTCAGCCTCAGGCCTGGCTGGAAGAGCATAACATCGGGGCTGGGCCTCACCACTCTGAACTACATCTCTGGGATGGCCTACTGCTGGCTGACCTCCACGTCTAGCGGCCTGACCTCCACCTCTAACACTTCTACCTCCACCTCTAACACCTCTACCTTCACCTCTAGCTGTCTGAACGGGCTGTGGAACACTCGGTGCTTGAACCATGGCACGGGAACCTTGATGCTGAGAGCTGCTCGATGCTCGAGGGCAAAATCTAGCAATGTGACCCATATCACCACAAGTATAACAAGCCCTCGGCTACTGAGACTGCTGACCTTGACGACCTGAATGACCACCCCGAAAACTCTACAGTGGTGGTGCACTGAAAGGGGCTGGTGGTGCACTATAGGACTGCTGATCAGTATACTACATATGAGAACCACGACCACCTAAAGCACCGTGAGAAACCTGAAGTGCTGACTAAAAAGGCCTAGGAGGATGGCCTCTACCATACGATTCCTTGCCTCCAGACGAGGTGCCACTAAATCTGTCTGAATGACGAGGCCTCTTGCCAGACCCCTGAACATCTCCCTGCAATAGAACCATCTCAACTCTCCTGGCCACATTGCCCGCCTCCTGAAAAGAAATCTCACTCCCCGTCTCCTTAGCCATCTAAAGTCGAATAGGCTGAATGAGCCCCTCAATGAACCTCCTCTCTCTCTCTCTCTCTCTCTCTCTCAGTGGGGAGTATAAGTAGAGCATGACGGGCCAAATCAATAAACCTGGTCTCGTACTGAGTAACAGTCATGGAACCCTACTGGAGGTGCTCAAACTACCTCCGATAGATCTCTCTTTGAGTGATAGAAAGAAAATTCTCCAGAAATAGATGAGAAAACTAATCCCAAGTCAAAGTTGGTGACCAAACTGATCTAGCCAAATAATAATCCCTCCACCAAGTCTTGGCGGATCCAGATAAGTGAAAAGTAGCAAAGTCAACCCCATTGGTCTCCACTATCCCCATGTTCCTAAGAACCTCATGACAGCTGTCTAAATAATCCTGGGGATCCTGAGAAGATGCACCACTGAAAGTGGTAGTGAAGAGCTTGGTGAACCTGTTCAATCTTCACAAGGCATCGACAGAATTAGCTGCTCCATCACCGGTCTAAGCTACCACACCCGGCTGAACTGTTCCAACTAGCTGAGTTGTTGAAGTCTGAAACTGGGGAGCCAACTGCTCTGGAGTGCGAGTAGCAGGAGTCTGGGCTCCTCCTCCAGCCTGAGAGACAGCTGGTGCTACAGGAAGCAAGCCTACCCGGGTGACACTCTCTATAAGGCCCACTAGACGGACCAGATCATCCTAGAGTACTGGGGTAGCAATGAACCCCTCTAGGACCTAAGCCGGGCTCATCGAAACTACCTGGGCCGGAACCTCATCATCAATCTCAACCTGAGGCTCTGCCGCTAGTGCTGCTGCTCTGGGTTGAGCTCTGCCCCTACCTCAGCCTCTAGCACGGCCTCGGCCTTACCCTCTGCCCCTTGTGGGAGCTGCTGTTGGGGGCTCGGGCTGCTGATCAGTGGATGAGGAAGCGTATATTCTCACCATCTGCGAAAGAACATAGTAGAAATTCAATTAGCATTGAGAAACCAAACTACACGACAGGAAAGAATAGATGTGAAGTTTTTCCTAACTCTGTAGCCTCTGGGGGATAAATACAGACGTCTCTATACCGATCACTCAGACTCTACTAAGCTTGTCCGTGAGTTGTGAGACCTATGTAACCTAGAGCTCTGATCCAACTTGTCACAACCCGAATTTTCCACCCTCGGGAGTCGTGATGGCACCTACTAGTGAAAGCTAGGCAAGCCAACCATTTGAACAATTTACCTTTATCCCATTTTTAATCCTTAATCAATTAGGAACCAACAATTTATAACAGCGGAATTTAAACAAGCGGAAGAAACAACTAAAACCATTTAAATATTTCTAATACAATTTCTTTAGCAAAGAATACCCAGAACTGGTGTCACAACTTCATAGATGGTCTAAGAATACTACAAACAAGGTCCAAAAAAATAAATACAACACTGTTTCTGAATTATATAAATGAAATAGGATGAAAGGATAAAGGGACACGCCAGGGCCTGCAGACGCCTGCAGGACTACCTTGGATCTTCGAATGAACTGAAGACAGCAACCCAAAGCTACGGTCTGTATGCTCAAGTATCGGGATCTGCACACAATGCAGAGTGTAGTATCAGTACAACCGACCCCATGTGCTGGTAAGTGCCTAGTCTAACCTTGGCGAAGTTGTGACGAAGCTAGGACCAGACTACCAAATAAATCTGTGCAGTTAAATCATATACAACGGAAAATAAAAGCAGGAGTGTACAGTTAAGAATGAGAGGGGGAAACATGCTACGGGGAAACATCAAATGATAATAGAAGGACAATAGGTAAATACAAGGAACACCATAACTCAATTATCAACAAGAATAAGAAATCAAACAAGTGCACGACATCACCCTTCGTGCTTTAACTCTCATCCTCACCATAAGAATTAATATAATCTGCACGACATCACCCTTCATGATTTTACTCTCGTCCTCACCATAAAAACAATATAATCGGTACAGAATTATACATCGTGCGGCACGGCATCACTCTTCGTGCTTTTAAACTCTTCCTCACAAAATCATACACGGCATCACCCTTCGTGATTTAACACTCTTACTCACCCAAACAACAATCACAAGAAATAAGGGCAAGGAATAAATGAAATCACAATAAAATCCTGGCAAGGAAACAATAGTTCAACAATCAAATACCGGCAAGGGAACAATATCAAAAGCATCAACATCCCGGCAAGGGAGATAGCATTAAAAGCAACAACATCCCGGCAAGGGAGACAATATAATAATCCTCTTCTCTTTTTTACATTTACTTCACAACTCACTTCACAACTTGAGCCAATGCTGTATAAGGTTCAATTTCCAATTATACTTCCACAATTCATTATACAACTTGAGCCAACGCTCTTCAATATTCAAATACCACTATTACTTCCACAAGCTTTGCTCAACAATAGAAATCATCACATAAGGCATGAACAATACAAACGGAGTCACATTAAGCATAGTGTAAGACTCACGAGCATGCTTGACACCAACGTATAGATACTCGTCACCATGCCTATACGTCGTACTCAACAAATAACACATAGCAAAGAGGACACAACTCCTAATCCCTCAAGCTAAGGTTAGACCAAACACTTATCTCGATGCCACAAACACAATTCAAGTCTCAACTATCACTTTACCTCTTGATTCCACCACCAATTCGCTCGTATCTAGCCACAAGTTACTTAACTATATCAATAAATGCTAAATGAATCAATTCTAATGCATGGAAATAGGTTTTCTAAAGTTTTTCCAAAAAAGTCAAAAATCTCCCCCGGACCCACATGGTCAAAACCCGAGGTTCGAACCAAAACCCGATTACCCATTCCCCCACGAACCCAAATATATAATATGTTTTGAAATCGGACCTCAAATCGAGGTCTAAATCCCTAAAATTTGAAAAACCTAGGTTCTACCCAAAACACTCAATTTCTCCCATGAAAACCTTTGATTTTGAGTTGAAATCATGAGAAAAGATGTTAAATATTAATAAAAACAAGTTATAAATGACTTACAATCAATTTGGAAGAGTACTTGTCTTTGAAAAATTGCCCAAGAGTGTTTAGGTTTTGAAATGTGTCTAAGTTATGATTTTGCAGGTTGCAGATGTCGCAATTGCAACCAGGGTTCGCAATTGCAAACCCCTCAGACTGCTATAATCGCATTTGCGAACTCGCTTTTGCGATGGAATTGTCGCATTTGCGACGACTGGGGAGTTCATGGCATTTTCGCATTTGCGATATCGCTTTTGCGATAAACACGTCGCATTTGCGACTCAAGGCAGCATAGGTCGTCTTCGCATTTGCGATGAAACTTCGCATTTGCGAGCCAGGCTTCGCAGACCTGCAACATACCAGCTAAAAACCTGCAACTTCCTAAGTCCAAGTTTCACTCCGAGGCCTATCCAAAACTCACCCGAGCCCTCAGGGCTCCAAACCAAATATGTACACTAACCCAAAAACATCATACGGACTTGCTCGTGTAATCAAATCATGAAAATAACATGTAAAACTATGAATTAAACCTCAAAACTCATCACTTTCCTCAAGAACACTTAAAGTTCATAACTCTCCAACTGGAGGTCCAAATCATGTCAAATAAATTCCATTTTCACCAAATTTCACAGTTATCATTTAAATACTTTAACAAGTTTGTACTGGGCTCCGGAACCAAAATACGGGCCCGATACCAATGGTTTCAAATATTAATTCTTTTCTTTATTTCATAAGTAATTCAACAAAACAATTTCTTTCAAAAATTGATTTATAAGGCTTGGGACCTCAGAATTCATTTCCGGGCATACGCCCAAGTCTCACATTTTACTGCGGACCTCCGGGGATCGTCGGAACATAGATCCGGGTCCGTTTGCTCAAAATATTGACCAAAGTCAATCATAATCAAATTTTAACTCTAGAAATTTCTATTTCTCATATTTTCACATAAAAGCTTTTTGGATATACGACCGGATCATGCACGCAAATTGATGTGAGGTAAAAAGGAGGTTTTAAGGCCTCGGAACACAAAATTTATTTCTAAAATAAGTGATGACCTTTCGGGTCATCACATTCAGCTTAACATAGATTGTATTCATATGTATTTGCGAGTTGTATTCGTGAATACAATAATAAAAATCTGCGGAAAAAAGGTCTCCAGCTATTTAAAAATGGTAAGGGAATCAATTAATACGATAGACTCTCAATATAATCCAACAAACTCAATTATAACAAACAAAATTTGTATTTCTAGTTATAAAAAAGATTTTCTGCCGAAAAATACCCCAAAAACAGAGTAATATTCAGAGATTTAATCCATCCTTTCTTTTTTTAGTGGTATCTTTACTAAAATATTTTTTAGTGGTATCTTTACAAATCAATTTATATATTGAAATTATATAATTACATTGAATATAGTTAAATACATATAATACATTGAATACATGAAGTATAGCAGGTCATCTATAGTGCAAAACATATAAATACATATACATATACATATATATATATATATATATATATATATATATATGAATACATAAATTATATTAATTAGAAAAACATATGAATACATTCTACAATATATTGAATATATACTGCTGGACAAAACAGTGAAACAAAGTGAACCTTTGAAATTATATAATTACATTGAATATAGTTAAATACAATGAATATATTGAAAAAGTAGAAAAAACTAAAGACAGTGAATACAATGAAATACATGAAATACAGCGAGATACATTGAATATAATGAAAATAAAGTATCTTTTCCCTTAACCCCTGAATCATCATCCATAAGTTTTCTTCTCTTTTTCGTATCAGGAAGTGTTGATTCTTTCGAAGATTTCTCAAATTGGGCTTGTTTCGATGTCGGGTAACCCTCTTGTGAGTTGTTGAATTAGCCATTGGAGATGAAATTTCGAGTTTTCTGGTGAAAGCATAACAATGGTGATTATTTCTAAAAAATTAGTAAAGAGAAACAAAAGAAGCAATGTACCAGCGAAAATCTAACAACTTTAACACTTACCACAACTTTTTGAAGCAAAAAAATTTGAAAATTTCGCGAGCCAACGAAGATGAATTAGTGGAGAATCGTGGTTTTATTCATGGAGAAGAGACTGGCGTTGAGAGAGAGAGAGAGAGATGGTGGAGAGAGATTGTGGTTTCTGAAGTTGTATACTATACGGCGGTCTTGTGAGAGAAAGAACACAAAGTAGGAGAGAGAAAAATATTACCCATCGTATTTAATGGCTAAACGTTAGGAAGTGGCCATATATACATATTTTGCTATAAAACCTAAAAGGTAGCTATAGAAAAT
Source organism: Nicotiana sylvestris (assembly GCF_000393655.2). Classification (NCBI taxonomy): domain Eukaryota; kingdom Viridiplantae; phylum Streptophyta; class Magnoliopsida; order Solanales; family Solanaceae; genus Nicotiana; species Nicotiana sylvestris. The sequence continues at coordinate 153,260,468 of NC_091061.1, read as the reverse complement.
AATATTCCATAAGGATATTTATTTATAATAAATAAGGTGTAAAACCTTGCTATAGGAGGTAAAATTTCCAAAAAATAATGGGATGAAATGATATGGTTTCGATAGTGTAATGTCCTTAAGGAATTTAAGCTTCCCACTTTATTGCTACAGAGATAATAACAGAATTCCTCCAGGATTTTACAAAGTCACTGAAATTCGAGTTTCAACAATTAACTCGAATTTCCCACAAGAACAGAATATTTTTGAGTTGTAGAAATAAGTAGAAGAGAAAAAAATAAAAATATGATGTTGTATTTCGTTTTGGAGATGTACAATTATTTATAATACCTCTGGAAGTCTGTTAAAATTAATAGACTCATCCTTTCACACCAGACACCTTTTAAAAACCAATAATCACCTATTCTGAATTTCAAAATTAAAAAAATGGTAAAACGTTTTGTGAAATTAACTTAAAGAAAATGTTTTTAATTAATTAATAAAATAATAGGTGACTAAAGTATTAATTTCAGGCTACTTAATTGGCACAAAGGTCAAGTGTCCAAGTGCCCAATCTTGACTATTAACTATATAGTCAAATTCTAATTTTCCTTCCGAATATCCTTTAAAATATTCAAACTACTATATAAGATAAGGATGTACTTTTAAACATTTCTTCCTTTCTTTATTTTTCAATGAGAGATAAAATATCTTATTCTTAAAATACTCCCATAGAACACTATCTAATCCAACAATTTATACTAGTTATTCACACACATATTTCGACCACAAAATTCTGAACCATACTGGGCGCTGTTGCTTAAATTGGTGCCATGTTGAACATTGAGCTGTTAGCTATATAACTGCAGCGATTTCTATAAATATATTATAAGCTCTCAAGCCAGGTTTTGTTCTCTCGTATGTAATCAATTTATTGACTAATAATTTTTTTTTTATGAAATAAAAGAATGAACATGTCGCATTAAAATGCTACTCCTTCCATCTCATATTATCTGTCATGGTTCTCTTATATATGCCCCTTAAGAAAAATTAGTTAAAATGAGATTTTGACTATTTTATCCTTATTCATGTCTTAATATTTAATCTTTCTTCATTGAATATTTTCTCAATTTATGCGTCAGATGGTAGAAGTTGTTAGGATTTCGGTGTTTATTGATTGCATTTGTGTAATATACATGATAACGTGTTTAAGAAAACAAGGTTGACTTATTGAAATTTGAACAAAGTTATTCATAATTGAGGTGTTTGTAGTCTTCAAAGAAAATTATTATTAAGAGTGAAAAAGAAAAAAATAATTAATTTTGTTTTGAACTTCTAAAATAACAAATAATTTAAGATAACTATTTTTAGTAACCACGACTGATAATATGAGACAGAGGAAGTAATTACATGGATCCACATTTGGAAAGAGCTACACATCTTGGTCTTTTGATGGGAAATTGTTAATTATTGCTAGTTATTCGTGCTTTAATTTCGACCTATCACCTCCTTCACCGTAAATTAATTTTAGTTGTTCTGATATGAACTATAAACTCATAATTAGTTTTGCAATTATGCTAGATCAGCCTTGACATGTGGGACATGGTGTCATTGGTTTTGTCAACTGCTAGTACTGAATACAGTAGTTTAATAACTAAAACATCATACAAGAAGCAATAGAAAGAAGTTTCCTCTTTATCAACTTGCATGTTTACCTTCCAAATCTATTCATCATAGTGACTGGTATAAATATAAGATACTTTTGGTTCGCAGAATAAATCTTCTTACTATTTATTTTTATTTTTCTGTTTTATCTAAAAAAGCAAAAACGTTGCGAGAAGAGTTACAAAGTCAATTTATGACATATCCATGATATATCGAAGATTAACCACATATGGTAAAGTATATTATATAATAATATAAACTTACAAAAAACCCGTACCCATTTTGCACCAAATTTATAAATTCAAGGCATGTGTATTGCATGTAAACATTTATTTTTTAACTATGATTAAGTTATATGTGTTCTAATCACTTTAATTTGCAATAGATATGGTTAAATTGTTTGATTTGCATTGTAAATACCATTTGCAGGTAACATTTTTTTTTTTGTAAACCAGTGACCTCGATATTATCAAACCTCAACATTTGCCGTTGAGTTAATTTTCATTCCTTATCTATTTTTCCAATAGAAGCATTCCACCAATTAATATAAGATGATATTTTGTTAGCCCAAGTAAAGGAGAGTTTTGAAGATTGACAAAGGAACTCAGATATGGATCAGGTCCATCTTAGTGAAGTACAGATATGGTCAACTCAAGCATGTGAGATGCACGTGAAGGAGATAAACCTAACTTAATAGAAGTGATATCTCTTGATCCTGATCGAAAAGGTTGCATGTTGGATAAGGAGAGAGACTCCTTACTCAAAGTGAATACAGTTTAAGAGAAGGATAGAGTTAGAAGTTGAGATCAACTAGAACTCTTCCACCAAGGAAGAGTAGCATCACAATTCTAGTCAATCTCTATTTACTAACTCTATAAATATCAGTGTTGTTCTCTTTTACAGGTAACGCACATAAGCAGAAGTTAAATGTGAATTAAGAGCAAAATAGTAAGGCAATTTTGCAAGCAATTTATGTGTGATACGAGTGTGCAAACCTGAAGCTACATGAACCAGATAGAAGAACCAGTTCCAAGTGTCTGTCTTTTATTCTAGTTCAATTGTAGTAGGTGTTTTTATATTGTACCTTTCAGCTTTATCTAGAAGCAATTGTATTAGGTACTCAGAGTTTTCAAGTTAGAGTTAACTTGAAGTTGTCGCAACAGTTGAGGCTGTGTGCTACAACGGGATTAGAGTTAGTCCTAGGTATACAAAAGAGTTTATGTAAATGCAGTTTTTGGCTTAGTGATTTTAGTGGAGAGTTTGGGAAAATCCTACTGGAAAGTAGGTCGTGGTTTTTTCACCTTTTAAGCCAAGTGTTTTCCACATAAAATCTCTATGTTCTTTAATTTCTGTACTTATTATTCCGCAACAGTAGTAGTTGGAACACATAGAAGAACCAGGTCCTTCTATACTCAGGTTAAGCAAAAAATTGGATATCACACAAATCACCCCCCCCCCCATGTGTGGTATTGAAGTATAAAACATCAATTGATATCAGAATGGGTTATCCTTGAAAAGGCTAACACCTTAGGAACAAATCAAGATGAGTGCACCACCTGAAAACTGGGAAGGACAATCCACTGCTAGGGCTCCACTCTTCAATGGCCAGTACTACTCCTGGTGGAAAAACAGGATGAAAGATCACATCATCGGAGAAGACTATGAGTTATGGGACATTGTCACTGATGGTCCACTGGCTACCACAAAGAAGACTGCTCAAGGAGTAGAAGTGCCAAAAACAAGAGGTGACTACACGACTGAGGACTTGAAAAAGTGGGAAAAGAATGTTAAGGCCAAGAAATGGCTTGTGTGTGGACTTGGTCCAAATGAGTACAGCAGAATTCAAAGTTGTACTACTGCTAAGGAAATTTGGGATACCTTGCAAGTGGCTCACGAAGGAACTCCTCAAGTGAAGAGATGAAGAGGAACACTGTTGTACTCTCAATATGAGAATTTCACCATAAAGGAAGGAGAAACCATCCAAGAGATGTATACAAGGTTCACAATACTAACAAATGAACTTAAGTCTCTTAGAAGGATTATCCTTGAAGAAGACAAGGTTGAGAAAATTCTGACAAGGGTTTTGCTAGTTACTTGGAAAGCAAAATCACTACTATTCAAGAATCAAAGAACATTACCACTCTCAAGTTGGACGAGTTAATTGGATATCTCACTACCTATGAACTTAGAAGGCAAACCATGAAGATGGATGCACCCAAGAAGGAAAGAAGTATGGCTCTCAGAATAGCTGAAGGTGCAGATCTAGAGGAGGATGAAATGACTATGATTACGAGGAATTTCAAGAAGTATCTAATGAGAGGAAAAGGGTTCTTCAAGAAGTGCAACTTACAACAAACCAAGGGTCCCTGAAAAATAGACCAACGAGGGTTGTTTCAAAAGTGGTAAGACAGACCACATGATCAAAAACTGTCCTCAATGAGAAATTGAATGGAAGAAGGAAAGGGTTGGACGAAGAAACAGGAAGAAGGAACCGGTTCATCCTAAGAAGAATAAAGGATCGACAAAGGCTATGGTTGCTGCTTGGGGAGAGAGCTCAGATGAGGATTCAAAAGATGAAGATGTAGATGAACAAGCACTTATGGCAATTGGAGAATCCGATGAGGAATCTGAGGTAAGTATAATTTATCTCAAAGACAAGATTAAATTTTTGTCTAAAGAAAGGCTGTCTGAGTTACTCCTGGATTTCATTGATGAATCTGAGGATCTAAACAATGAAAAAGAACAGTTGTCTAAGGAGTGCGTAATTTTGAAAGCTAAGTGCAAAAATCTGGAACTTAGGGCTAGTGAAAGAGATATTAAAAATGCCGAGTTAAAGAACCAGGTTCATGAACTTGACACCACTGCCCTAGAGCTGAGATCTGAAAATTTAAAACTAAAATTAGGAACAGGTAAAAAAAAGTTGATCACACACAACTCACTTTAGAAGAAAATATAGGAAAAATAAAAAGATGAGTTGTACAAAGATGAGCATATAAGAGTCCTAAAAAAAGATCTAAGCAAGGTCAAGCATGAGCTAGACAGAACCTGCAAATGGAATAGGTCCTCTGATGCACTTTCATGGCTACAAGAACACCATAGTAGCAATAAGAGAGGACTTGGCTATGGGATCCCTGCACCTAAGTGGGATCCCAAAAGCAAGTACATCATTCTTCTTGAGAACAAAATCTGCACACACTGTGGAAAGACTGGTCACTATAAAAGTGAGTGTACTGCAAAAGAAAAGGCCAGTCAAAAGAACAAAACTTTTGTTCAAGGAAAATATAGGCTTCCAGGATGGGTTAAAAAGAATTTAATTTACCCATTTGCCTATAGAAAGGGACCCAAACTAGTTTGGGTTCCTAAAACTAACTCCTGATTTCTTTTTACAGGTCCAAGTGAAAGGGGGCAGCCAAATATGGTACATGGATAGTGGTTGTTCAAAGCATATGACTGGAAACAAGAACCAGTTCCTTTCACTTGAGGACCTAAAAGGAGGTAATGTCTCCTTTGTAAATGCCAAGAAAGGTGAAATCATTGGGGTTGGAAAGGTAGGTAAGACAGACTCACACTCCATTGAGAATGTCTACTTGATAGATGACTTGAAATATAGCCTAATCAGTGTATCATAACTATGTGACAGAGGTAACTTGGTAGCATTCACCTCTACCAAATGCTTTGTGATAAATCTTACCACTGACAAGATTGTTTTGCAGGGAAAAAGAGTAAACAATATATACATTGTAGATTTGTCCACTCTTTCAGAAAATGAACTCATTTGCTTGAGTGTGTTGGATAATGATCCCCTCATTTTGGACATGCAAGTCTAAGTCAACTCAACAAATTAGTCTCCAAGGACCTGGTGATAGGTCTGCCTAACATCAAGTTTCAAGAAGACAAAGTTTGTGAGGCTTGTGCAAGGGAGAGCAGGTAAGATCCTCTTTCAAAAGCAAGAAAATGGTGAGTGCCACCATAATGATGGAACTGGTCCATATGGATCTTTGTGGACCAATGAGAACTCTGAGCAGAGGCGGTAAGAGATATGTTATGGTGCTTGTTGATGAATACTCTAGGTTTACTTAGACATTGTTTTTAACATCTAAGGATGAAGCATTTGACATGTTTACTTCTTTTGTTAGAAAAACTTAGAAACAACTAGGTAATCAACTTGCATCAATTAGGCCTGATCATGGAACTGAATTTGAAAATGCTAAGTTTGCTGAATTTTGTGATGAGCATGGCATAGATCATAATTTTTCTGCCCCTAGGACTCCACAACAAAATGGAGAGTTGAAAGAAAGAATAGAACACTTGAAGATATGGCTAGGACTATGCTGCTTTCTAGTAAACTGCCCCATAGCTTCTGGGCAGAAGCTGTAAATAATGCATGTTACATCATTAATAGGTTACTTAAAGGGAGAAAATCAAATATATCTCATCTTAGGGCATTTGTATGCAAGTGCTTTGTGCACAATAATGGAAAGGACTCCCTAAGTAAGTTTGATCCCAGAAGTGAAGAGGGGGTATTCTTGGGATATTTTTCACATAGCAAAGCTTATAAAGTGTACAACAAAAGAACGATGTGTGTAGAAGAAAGTGTACATGTAGTTTTTGATGAAACTAACATTCTTTCTTAGAGACACGAATATGAAGATAAAGTTATTGGGCTGGTAAAAGATTTAATGAAGTCACAGCCCAAGCTGAAGCTGCACCAAAAGAAGGAACAAATGATGGAACGGGTTTTTCCATCCAAGGCAACATGACAGGGGGAACTGAACAAAGAAGAACTGAATCTAATTCCCAAATGGAACCTGTCTATGAGCCTATTCCTCAACACCAAAACATGGGAGAAATATCAAACAACAACCAGTTGGTTGTGAAACCTTACAAGTATCAAAGTTCTCATCCCATTGAGAACATAATTACTGATCCAACTTTTGGAATTAAAACTAGATCTCAATTAAAGAATCTGTGTGCTTTTGATGCTTTCCTATCTCTTATTGAAACTAAAAATGTTGTTGTGGCTTTGCAGGATGCAGACTGGGTAAATGCAATGCAAGATGAACTCAATCAGTTTGAAAGGAGTCAAGTTTGGCATATAGTTCCAAGACCCAAGGACAGATTAGTAATTGGCACTAAATGGGTCTTCAGAAGCAAACTTGATGAAGATGGAACTATTACAAGGAACAAGGCAAGGTTGGTGGTTCAAGGTTATAGCCAAGAGGAAGGCATAGACTATGATGAAACCTTTGCTCCAGTTGCAAGGTTGGAAGCAATAAGACTCTTCATAGCCTTTGCTGTATACATGGAATTTACTCTTCACCAGATGGACATCAAGAGTGCCTTCCTAAATGGCTACTTAAAGGAAGAAGTGTTTGTCAAACAACCTCCATGGTTTGAAAGCAACGAGTGTCCGGATCATGTATACAAACCAGACAAGGCACTCTATGGACTCAATCAGGCTCCTAGAGCATGGTATGAACGACTATCCAAATTCCTGCTTGAACATGGCTACAAGAGAGGTAAAATTTATAGCACTCTATTCTTGAGGAAAAAAGGTAAGGATCTTCTTGTAGTACAAATATATTTTGATGACATAATTTTTTGCACAACCACTGAGAAACTAAGTAAGGAATTTGGTAAACTTATGGGGAGTGAATTTGAAATGAGTATTGTCACGCCTCCTTTTTCCTACACCCGAAGGTATATAAGGGAGTTTTTTCAATTAAAGTGACATTATTCGAAATGAGATTATTTAATTATTTTAGAGTCGCCACCTGGGATAATTTATGGTGTCCCAAGTCACCGGTTAAAATCCTGAATCGAGAAAGTTGACTCTTATTTAATGGTCTACGAACACAGAAATCCGGGTAAGGAATTCTACTAACCCAAGAGAAGGTTTTAGGCATTCCCGAGTTCTGTGGTTCTAACACGGTCGCTTAGTGATTTATACTTGGCTAAAATTGCCTAATTACTTATTTTAAAACCTATGTGCATTTACCTTTTACCGCTTTTAATCACTTGATTTGTTTGTAATTAAAGAATTGAGTTACGCGTACGTATACTCTTTTCTTTTGGCGCGTCAAAAAATCATGTCACGCAAACGTGTCCACAATTAATAACGCTTGGTTTATTTATATTAAGAAAGGTTTGGTTGAAGTTGCGCGAACGCATCCCTCGAGTTACTTTTTGGAATTAAAATCACAATTATGTTACGGGAACGTATACATAATCACAATACTAGTCTAAATCGAGCCTAAAGCAAACTACGATGTTCTTGAATTATTATTATTATTCCTAAATTAGATAACCACATGGACAAATCAACCGATGATATTCATGACTAATCAACCATCTATTGCGTTAATCTTCTTTTTCTTATTTTGAATTACAAGCAGCAGTAGTAGTGGTATCAATTAGGTAAGTAATTAAGTATGACTATTTTCCTTTTCTTTTTCTTGAGATCATACAAATATACATCCCCACATATGAATTACTACAATATAATGAACAAGTACGGATCAACATAGTGCAGATGCTTTTGTACCAAAGTCTCAATGTAAAATTAATTAACAAAGAGGCCACTAAAATAAAATATATGAGATGAATTATTGGGATTAAATTAAAATCTTATTCTAACACTTTTTTTCATTTAGTGATCTTTCAAAATGGTCCTAACGTGAAAATGGATCATACAGACCCATAATTGGTACTAAAAGCAAAAAGCAAAAAGCAAAAGCAAAAAGCAAAAAAGCAAAAAGCAAAAGGCAAAAAAAAAAAGCAAAAAGCAAAAAATACTACTAATATTTTAGCCACTTTTAATATTTCCGAAAAAAATTCAAAGTTATTTAAAACACATCGTAAACCACGCTACATAAAATGTACTCGTGGTTCACGACACATTTTATATAACATTGTTGGAAATTAGAACCGGGCCACATGAAATGTACTCCCGAATTTTAGTAGTCATGATAATTATATAATTAACGTGCCTAAAGCAAACTAAAAACATTATTTACTCTATATTACTTATATACACATATCAAGAACAACAGTAAATTAAAGAGTGATTAAATCACAAAACAAGGCTGCAAAATATACTTTTTATTCTCGAGCCAACTTTGTACTACAGCTCTGTGAAAATTGCCCCTTGTAACATGAATTATACACTTCCTTCAAAGATGATTTATTTACCACAATGGACAAAGGATTAAAACTAGAAAAAAGATAATTCACTAACAGTGGTACTTACTATTACTCAACCAAAAAGAAGAACTCATTTCCTAACTTAATACAAATAGTTAAATCCATTCAACGAGGAAGTCTTATAGTGTAAAAATTATTGACTAGTGCTAAAACTGTACGAAAATGAATGGCAGTCATAAGATAGTCCCTTTTATGTTTGTTCAACCTAGCTAGGAGTATTTCGTCCACTCCTAAAAGCTACCGTACACACAAAATAAAAGATGAAGCACCCATACCATGCGAATTACATGAACAAAACCAATACAGAGAAGCAAAATATAATCAAGATCTTTCACCAAATAAGTAAAATGAATATGAGATAAAATAAACACAAGGAAGAGAACCTGTAGTATTGCAAAGCAAAGTACTTATTTGATATGATGATAACAATCCTCCTCCAACCTATACATCAAATCATTAGAACTATAACCAAACATCACCGATCTCATCGACGGAACCTCAGACGACGACCACCTCAACGACGGCTTGGATTTTCAAAGACCTTGGGGCTGTTTCGTGGCGTTAAAGGGTGGTTTAGGAGCTAGCTTCAGGTTGAAACAGCAATGGACGAGAGATGGGAGACGACGACAGTGCGGACGAAGCTGGTGAGAGATCTGGCGGGTATGCAGCTGAAGCAGTGACGTTTCACATGGGTTTTTCGACTGTGATTACACGCTGGAATTTCATTGTATTTTAGTTGGGTTTTGGATAGGACTTTGGGGTGTTATTCAGGTGGAAAAGATGATCTCTCATGGCCCTTTCATGTTGGATGTTAAGCTCTAGATGTAGAATTTTAGGAGGAAGAAGATCATCTTTTCGTTGGCTGCCTCTGTATATCTAGTATATATTGAGAGTATCTATAGTGTATATAGAATGTATACTTACCGTATATCGAGTGTATACCCTCTGTCTCCGTTAATAAGAAGCCATCCCTTTTTTTCCATTTCTGTATTTTGAACTTCTCTTCTCGTTTCTTCTTACTTGAATTATTATTTTTCTTTTTTCCCTCTCCCCTTTCACTAAGTCTTTGTTGTCTCTTTATAGAGAAGAAAATTGGTATTTTTTTTGTTCCTCCCATTTGGAGTGGAGAACGTGGGTTTTGAGTGGAGGAAAATGGGAATTGGCTTAATGGAATTATGAGTGGAATGGAGTGGGGATGTGGGATTGTGAGTGGAGAACAAAGTGGGGGACAAGAAGTGGGGAACAAAGGAGATGGATGTGAGGAAATAAAAGAGAGGGGGGGGGGGGGGGGACCAGCGTAGGGGACAAGGGAAAGTGGGAAAGATGGGTGAGAAGTGAGGTATTGGAGAGATAAGTGGGAAAAAATTCAAATACGGTCAAAATTAGGTGTTCACAGCTGCCCCTCTTTGCTCGGAAACATGAAGAGTTTTCGGGCAAAGATAAAGTGAACCATGTGCCTAATTTTTGACCATATCGTTATTCAAAAGTGGAATAAAATAAAAAGAAAAGGTGCAACCGAGTCCTGGTTTTGGACAGCCTACATATCCCGGGTTATAAGGGAATCAGGTCGCGTGTAGTTCAGAAGTGGATGAAGTGATAGAGTGATGAGTTCGAGAGCCGATTGAGGTGCCGTCGAGATTACGGTCCGCAGTTCCTGTTATTACATCAAAATCAAATGAAAAAGACTAACTAAGTCTTTCAACTACGAGTTACAAGATTCCTATCTATAAGTCTTCTGAAGCTTGATCTTGAGTCTTGAATGGTTCTTCATGCAGACTTTAGATTTGAACCTTGGCGCTCGTTAGCTACAGGTGCTAGCTCGTTCTTCTTCAGCTTTTCGGATCAAACTGGGCATGCAGTACTTGTGACCTCTGCCATGTCTTGAGCAGCCCACATCTTTCATCAACTTCTGTATTTGGATTAACTTCTTGCCTTTCTCTCTTTTTTCTTTACTGTGACTAACTTCTGTTGATCGCCTCGGACTGTTGACTCGCGTTCTTGCCACGAGCTTCTTTTGTTGCTGACTTCAATTGCAATCTGAGATGCTTTCCCTTTTCAGGTGGATGCCCGATTACCAAAACTTGGATTGTATTCCCTTGCTCTCCAGGCGGGCTCTTGACTGCTAAACTTGAATGTATTACCATGCTCTCCAGGCGGGCTCCTGACTGCTAAACTTGAAATGTATTCTCATGCTCTCCATGGGGGCTCCTGACTTCAAAATAGACAAAACAAAGAAAATTTTCTGCCCCAGTTTGGGTATCTGGGCACATATGTAAGTGTAAAACGAACTACATTACCAAATATCAATAAGCATTTGAAAGCTAAAACTTGAATTGTACTCTCTTGTTCTCCAGGCGGGTTCCTGACTGTTGTGCTTGAAAGTATTCATATGCTCTCCAAGCGGGCTCCTGATTGCTGAACTTGAAAGTATTCCCATGCTCTCCAGGCGGGCTCCTGACTTCAAGATAGACAAACCAAGAATTTGAAAGCTAAAACTTAAATTGTACTCCCTTGTTCTCTAGGCGGGCTCCTGACTGCTGCGCTTGAATGTGTTCCCATGCTCTCCAGGCGGGCTCCTGATTGCTGAACTTGAATGTATTCTCTTGCTCTCCAGGTGGGCGCCTGATTGCTGAATTTGAATGTATTCCCTTTCTCTCCAGGTGGGCGCCTGATTATTGAACTTGAATGTATTTCCTTGCTCTCCAGGTGGGCACCTGATTTCAACAAAATAGACAAAAACAAAGCAAATTTTCTGCCCCAATTTAGTAGCTGGGCACATATGTGAGTGTAAATTGAATCATGTTACCAAATATCAATAAGAACTTGAAAGCTGAAACTTGAACTGTACTCCCTTGCTCTCCAGGTGGGTGCCTGATTGCTGAAACTTGAATTGTATTCCCTTGCTCTCCAGGTGGGCGCCTGATTGCTGAAACTTGAATTGTATTCCCTTGCTCTCCAGGTGGGCGCCTGATTGCTGAAACTTGAATTGTATTCCCTTGATCTTCAGGCGGGCTCCTGACTTCAAATAGACAAAACAAAGAATTTGAAAGCTAAAACTTAAATTGTACTCCCTTATTCTCCAGGCGGGCTCCTGACTGCTACGCTTGAAAGTATTCCCTGCTCTCCAGGCGGGCTCCTGACTGCCGACTTGAAATGTATTCCCTGCTCTCCAGGCGGGCTCCTGACTGCAACATAGACAAAACAAGGAAAAAATTTCTGCCCCAGTTTGGTGGCTGGGCACAGATGTAATTGTAAAACTAAATCATATTACCAAGTATTACTAAGGATTTGAAAGCTATGTCTCATTATTCAGGGAGGTACTGACAACTCTTAACTAAACGCTAATTTAAAATCTAAGTTATATCTTCTAAAGGTGTGACTTCTGCTAAATCTTGTTATCTAAGAGGGTCTTCAAACTACTTCCCATTATCCAGGAGGGTCCTGAAAATCAAATGTCAATTTTTATCTTAAGGGTGACAACTTTCATGGCTGAATTATACTGCCCTACAGCAGAGTTTATGCTAAATTGTTGTTATCTAATCGAAATCTTAAAGCTAAGTCCCATTATTCAGGAGGGTCCTGGAAACTCCTAATTAAATCCTATCTCGGACATGCAAACTTGTAAGCTAACTTATATTCTTTTGGGATACATTTATGCTAGATTATGCTATTTCTAAACATTTAAACTAGGTCCCATTTTCTAGGAGGGTCCTGAAAATCAAAAATCAAACCTGTTTGGTGACTGCCTTTCTCCACGGAGGGTTTCTCCGAAACAACCGAAATTTCCTGCCCCTGTTTTAATCAAAGAAAAATTTTGTCAGTTTAAAATGTGGTGGTTGGTTTGTGGCCTTGACTTTGAGGGCGATTGCTCCTTCACTTCCTATGATAACTGATTTCCACTCGAGGACCTTACTTGCTTATAGACTAACCACTTTCTCTGTCATCCTTATCACAGAAAACACCCATTCTCCGTTCAGACCCAATTCCCTTTATCTATTGCATTGCTCATGAACTGACATTTACCAACTTTTGTGTTTCACCGAAAATACCTTTGATCCGTCCACCTAACACCCTCCATCTGTTGCATCGTGCTCTTGTGTTGGCGTGTACTGCACCTTTGTGTTTCTCATGAATTCCAAAGCACGTTAATTGTCATCCACTTAGTGTGCATGTTATTTTTTCCTGACTTAAGTCACTGGCCTTGGCCTTGAAGTCCACTATTCCCTCACTTGTCACGATAACTTTGATTTCTGCTTGGAAGACCTTGTAGATACCGGATTTTTGACCTCCCCGAGGATTTTCACATTTTTTAGCATAAATATGTAATTTAGGTCTAATATACCTATTTTGACTATTTTTGCTTTATTTCGTTACAAAAAGAAAAATTACAAAAAATATATACATAAACTTTTAGTTTATGTATTTCTCATAAAATTGAAAAATACAAAAAATAGTACCTTATTTTGTACTTTACATAATTTTGAAAATTACCAAAAAATAGTTCTATTAATATTTTGTAATCATTTTTATTTTTTGAAAAAATACAAAAATATTACTTTATATTTTATCTTTATATAAAAACGAAAATTACAAAAAAATAGTTTTATTAATATTTTGTAGCTATTTTTAATCTCGAAAAAATATTAAGAAAATAATAATATAGTTTTGTTTTAAATAATTAAGTCTTATTTTTGGTAGTTATTTTGCTTACATAGGACTAGTTAAGCAACGTTTTCTTATTCTCGGATCCGGGCAAAAGAATAATATTCGGGTTCAAACTACCCATTTTTAGGCCTAATTTCGGACCTAGCCCATAATAATCCGAGTCCACCACACGTGGGGAACACGGACGGAACACCGTACACGGGGAACCCCACCACGCGTGGGGAACACAAGCCTCGAACCCCACCACGCGTGGGGCTCATTTTTCTGAACAAATGGGCATTAATACACGGACAAAAGAATTTGGAAGGGGACTTTTGATTTTTTGAACGGAAGAAAATTTTTGGAGACTGTTCATCTTCTTCTTATTCAAAAGAAGAAGAAGAAACCCTAACGATCCCGGCCCCCACTCCTTCCACCTCCAGTAAACCACCAAACGACCCTTCAACCAGCTCCCTCCGTCGTCGTCACTGCCCGTCGATCACTGCCCAAACAGCCCGTCGCACTCCCCACCGTGAAACCACCATAAACAGACCCAAATACCACGTCCAAACCCACCACGACCACCGTCAACCTCCAGCTCCCCCCCCCTTCGTCGTCAATGTCCAACCAACGACCAAACAACCAGCGAACACCACCACCCAAACACCAGCACCAAACAGACCCAAACTCCATCGCAACCACCGGCCCCGTCGAGCAGCAGCTGTTGCTGCTGCTGCTGTGTCACCTTTCCGACCAGTCCGTCACCCATAATCATCGTCACTCCTCCTCCTAGCTCCCTCTATCGTCGCTACAAACAACCCCAACTCCACCACCCGTCACTGTCCCTATCCCCCAGCCCGACAAGCAACGCACAGCTGCTCCTTCCTCGCATCCAAACGACCCCTTTTTCTGCTTCATCCTCCTCGCGTCGACACCGTCCAAACGCCCGTCAGCAGCCCCCCTCGCGTCGACCTTACTGATGTCGACGTTGTTTCATCTTTCGCGAGCAGCTGTGGGTTGTTGCGATCCTTCTTGGCCGAGTTTTCTGTTTTCCGTCGAGGTCGACTTTGGTTCGTCGAGGTCCGGTACGTCGAGGTTGTTGTCCGAGGTTTCGTTGCAGGTCCAACACATCGGACGTTAATCTCAAGTAGGTTATCTCTGCCCGTGTCCTTCATGTTTGCTGTTTAGTAATATGTATAGGTGTTTGTTGAAATACAATCCTAGTTCATGCAGATAGTACGCGAAATTGCGCGAGACATATATACATGATGATTGCGAATTGCTATTTTTGATAATTAACTCCGTATGGTATTGAAATTTGGCCGTGAATTTCTTTTCCGTTGTTTCGTTATTTTAAGTAGCTATTTGACATTTTGTTTCTTCATGTTTAAATTGTTGTTATCCAAATATTTGTCATAATAGAGGTTTGCACATATTCTGAAAGGTGTTAATTATTTAGTTTGTCTTAATAGTTGTTTATACATGTGGTAGTAATGTTGAAATTATAGTAGCAATTTTAATTCCACGGAAAAATACTCGCTTCATCAAATAAGTTCAATTTATAACCCATGATCTCGCGAAGTAGCAAAAAACGTAGTTATTTTAGCCTTGTCCTGTTTCTAAAAGAAAAAAAGAAAAATAAATAAATAATAAAAATGAGACGAGCCTCGCCAAATAAAAAATACAAGCTGCGGGGCCCTCTAGATGTATATATTAAATACTTAGATTCCGGGACGGGCCGTTTAGCAAATTTCACGGCCCTACCCAAAATAATAACGCGCTAGTTGTTGTAGGCGCGCCTTCAATAATTTATTCTCCTTAAACTCGGGTGCACATTTATGTGACCCAAATCCAAATCTCAACGAAGTCGAAATGTGTCTCTAATCACGGGTACATTGATTGTGACGTGGTCGGAGATGCATTTCCATGACGTTGCAAATTCCTTTAAAAAACAAGAATGAGATGAGCCTCGCCGAATAAAAATACAAATTGCGGGGCCCTCAGTAAATACTTGTGTTAAAATTATCTAGAATTCAGGAGGGTCGTTTAGCGAATTTCACGGCCTTCCCCAAAATAATAACGTGATAGTCTCTTTAGGCGCGTGTTTAATAGTTTACCTTTCTTAAGCCTGGGTGTGCATTTCATGCGACCCGAATCCAAATCCCAAAACATCAAATAAAACGTGTTCCGGATTGTGGGTGCATTTCATGTGACGCAGTCCAAAGACGTGTTTTAAGCGATGTTCACATTTCTTTTAAAAACAATAATAATAAAGCGGTTAAAAGATAAAATTTGCACATAAGTTCATATTTGTATAAAATCAGATAATCAAGCCGAATATAACAGTTGAGCGACCGTGCTAGAACCACGGAACTCGGGAATGCCTAACACCTTCTCTCGGGTTAACAGAATTCCTTATCCGGATTTCTGGTACGCAGACTGTAATATGGAGTCATTCTTTTCCTCGATTCGGGATTAAAATTGGTGACTTGGGACACCCTAAATCTCCCAAGTGGCGACTCTGAAATAAATAAACCAATCCCGTTTCGATTGTCCTTTAATTGGAAAAACTCCCTTGCGCCCTCTCGGGTGCGGAAAAAGGAGGTGTGACACCTCTGGCGACTCTGCTGGGGATTATTTACCCAGAACCACTGGTTCAGGGTTAGAATTCGAGCTTAGACAAATTGTTATATTCGGTTTTATCTGATTTTTACATGTTGAGCCTAATGTGCTAAATACTGCTTTTACCGCTTTGATATTACTTGAACTGTACATATAAACTGTGCTGAAACCTTTCTCTCCTTACCTCTGGGGAGAAGCTCGCTGGACGAGACTCCCTATTCTGTTAATGTCAATACCTGAAATAAGAAAGAGGTCGGACAAGTTACAAAGCCGGACGATCTCGCGGGTCCCCGGTACGTAGCCCCCTCCTCGGCTCGAGTTGTCCGCTCGGGTACACAGTCTAGAACGTATACCCAGGTTATAAACCCAGTATGACAAAACCGCTGCTGGAAATTAAACCCAGAACCGCTGGTTCAGGGCTCAAGGATCCGAGCTTAGAATAATTGTTATTATTTGGCTTTATTTATTATCTGATTTTATTATTATTTGTTTTAGCCTAAATGTGCAAAATGCTACTTTTACCGCTTTGATATTATTTGAACTGTATATAAACTGTGCCGAAACCCTTCTCTTCTTACCTCTGGGGATGTGCTTACTGGTTGAGACTCCCTATTCTGTTAGTGTCGTACCCTAAATAAAAGAGGCTCGGAAAGTTTCTAAGCCGGCTGGCCTTTTGGTTCCCGGAAAGGAGCTCCTTCCTCAGCTCGAGTTGTCCGCTCGGGTACACTGTCTAGAACACCGACCCAGGTTTTGAACATAGAATAACGTGACTTCATGCCGGATCCCTAGTAGGAACGTTTATTTGCATCATGTGCATTTGACTTAGGGGACTCAACACAGGGGTTGGGTCCGTCTAGGACAAGCAACCTGAAAATAATAGACCATCTTATGGCATCCTATGTGCTACATGTTGTATTTATTCAAGGGTGAATGGGTCATTTGGCGGACCAATGATATTTGCGGACAAATGACACTCCTTATCATGCTGATCACGTTAAATAAGAAAGTTGCACGATTTTTTAGATAAGCATGCTATTATATTAATTAAGCACATGGGGAACATTGTGGAATTCAAGAAGCCTTGGTATTCCACATGTCCCCCACGCTTCATTTTTGGGAAAAGGCACATGGGGAACATTTGTGGAATCCAAGAAGTCTTGGAATTCCCTATGTCCCTCATGCTTCACATGTTGGGAAAAACGCATGGGGAATATTTGCGAAATCCAAGATGTCTGGAAATCCTTATGTTTCCTATGCCACATTTTTGAAAATAATAATAAATATAAAAACAAAGCATGAAAATTCAAAAGATTTTGTATGTTTTCATCATTTTCCACGGATTAAAAAAACGTGAAAAAATGAGAAAATAACAGTGTAGAGATATAACTACTTATTTTTATAAGAAAAAAAAACGAATGTCCGAGTAGTATCGAAACTCTGCCGAAATTTTGATAAAATGAAAAAAATGTCTTATTAGTTAGTTATATTAAAAGCAAAGGAAAAATAGAAAAAAAATCATCATTGTTCTGTCAAAAAATATAGAAAAGAAAATAGTTTGCTTTGCCATGAAAATGAAAATGAAAAAGAGTCTGGTTTTTAAAATGTTTTATTTTATTTTATTTTGTTTGTCTATGAAAATGCCAAAAATAAAATAAAAAGAGTCGGGCGTTGAACGTGATTTTATTATTTGTTCCAAAATAAATATATATATATAATCCAAAAAAAAAAATCAAAAGAAAATTCAAAGTTCAAAAAAATATTTTTTTATGCATTTCTTTTATTAAAGGTAAAATTCCAAAAAAAAAAATTCTTTTTTCTTCAGAATAAGAAAAACAAATGAAAAAACGAAAAAAATTATTATCTTCCTTTTGAAATTCTCAAAGTTCGAGTCAAAAGAAAAGGAATTCTTAGAAGTCGTTCTTTCAAAAAAAATAATAATAATAATAATAATAATATATATATATATATATATATATATATATATATATATATATATATATATATATATAGTTTATTTACTCCCTTCTCGTTTGCCCGAACTACGCGGGTTTGATTCTCACCGGATGTGAGATACGTAGGCAACCCTCATCGGGTCCAACCCCCCTTTTGCTAAAATAGCCAAAAACAAATAAATAAAAAAAGCATGTCAAATTTTGATTTTTGTCATAAAGAAGTCGGGTGACGCTGTTTTGTCAAAACATAGCCGAATGTTCCCGAAAGGGACGCCGGAAGGCTGACTTTGCATAAACAGCCACCTTCGGGTCATTTTTAAGATTTGGTCCAGTTGACCCACACAGCCTTAAAAATCCTCGTCCCTGAGACAAGGAAAGGCCGTGTTTGCAATATTGACTTTTCTAAATTCGAAAAATGATAAAAAGAGTCATAAATGAGTCAGGTGATGTTGTGTTGTCATAAATAGCCAAATGTTCCCGAAAGGGACGCCGGAAGGCTGACTTTGCATAAACAGCCACCTTTTGGGTCATGTTTAGGATTTTTGGTCTAGTTGACCCACACAGCCTTAAAAAATCTTCGTCCCCGAGGCGCTGAAGGGTCGTATTTGCAACACCAGATTTTATTGTAATTTGAAAAGAAAAAAAACAAAGAGTCAGCGGTCAGGTGAATACCATTCAAATTTTGTCATAATAAGCTGAGCCAGCTTCGGTCGCGTCTTAAACCGTTCTTGCCGAAATAGCCTTAGAGTATCTTTCAGTTGTCGAAAGGTTATTTTCGTAAAAGAATGGACAAGTTTGTAAAGCGTCATAAAATAATCCTCCTCGGCCTCAAAATTCATGTGAGAGTTGGAAAGGGCCACGTTTGCAAAAACAACCATTTGGTTAAAATTAGCAAATGGAAGAAGGAAGTTGGCCATTTGTTTTTGAAGTTTGTAAACCTTTTGATTAAAATAGGCGGGTTGTTTGATTTTCAAGTTTGTAGGTCATCTTTAAACCTTTGAAACCCAGTTTGTTTTAATATGAAAAGTGAAAAGAAAAAATGTTCATTATTGTTTATCTTTTATTGGTCCGAACTACGCAAGGTCTGATTCATGCGGGGTCATGATACGTAGGCAATCTCCAGAAGATTCGACCGCCATTAATAAAGAAAAAGAAAATACAAAATAGAATAAAATACAGGGGTTCCCAAAGTACTTCAAAGGGGCAAATAAGCAAGTCGGGATGACGCATGATGTTTGAAGCAAAGCATGTTAGAAACGGTTAACTGCCTAGGGGCATTGCATCCTCAATGTGTTGTTATCAAATCTGTTAAACTCTAAACGCTAACAAGTTTGTTTTTTCCGAATCGCAAACAGTTAGTGGTTAAAGAATTCTGGCAACACACCCTTACCAAACTAGATCCAAAGGATCGATAACAACAAGCATGACTACTTCAGAGAATAGTACCGAGAAAGAAAGGCCGATGAGCCAGTTGTTAAAGGAAGCAATGGAAAAGATAGAAAGGATGGGACTAGAGATGAATGCAATGCAGCTAGCTCTAGCCAAAGCACAAAAGAGCCCTGAGCCGTTGGGGTACATGCCGGAATACCCTCACTCTGGCCCTTCAACAAGCCTCCCGAATCCATGTTATCATCAGGAAAGAAGCCCCCATGATTCCCAAGCTCCACCACCCCATCAACCTCTCTCAACACCAAATGTTCCCACTTTTGTGGGACCCACATCAGCCACCCTGCAAAGAACGACCAGCGAGCCATTGTTTCAGGCTCCTGATACGCAATACTATCCCCCTGAGCCCACATTTCATGCACCAGAACCCCATACCTACAACCCACACTTAGAGTTACCGACAGAGATTGAAAAGCCGGTTAAAATCCCCGAACAAGATGAGGTGATGAGGAAGTTCAAGAGCCTGGAGCAGTCCTTCAGGAACCTGCACGGATTGGGCAACCAGGTCAGCATGGCCTACAAGGATCTATGCCCTTTCCCGGACGTCCAACTCCCGGCTGGGTTCAAGATGCCTAAATTTGATTTATATGAAGGGCACGGTGATCCCATGGTGCATTTGCGGGGATTCTGTAGCAAAATGAGAGGGGCAGGTGGCAAAGATGAGCTGCTGATAGCTTATTTCGGCCAAAGTCTGAGTGGATCGGCACTAGAATGGTATACCAGGCAGGATTCCAGCAGATGGTACACTTGGGATGATCTGGCGCAGGCTTTCGCAGGTCATTTTCAATACAATCTCGAGATAGTCCCTGACCGCCTCACATTGCTGAGGACTAGAAAGAAGCCTGGGGAAAGTTTTCGTGAGTTTGGGTTCCACTGGAGAGAACAAGCGGCCAGAGTTGATCCTCCCATGAAAGAGGGAGAAATGGTGGACTACTTATTGCAAACATTGGATCCAACCTACTTTGGTCACTTGGTGACAACGGTTGGGAAATCCTTCAATGAAGTGGTAAAGATAGGGTCATGATAGAGGAGGGCCTAAGGTCTAACAAGATCCTAAATTACTCAGCGCTCAAGGCAACGACCCAGGTTATTCAGAGCGGCACGGGAGGTGCGCTCGAGGTTGCATCAGTCGAAGCAGGTACTGGGTCCAAATTCAGAGGTCCTTCCTCTCACTACCAGCCCAAACCCAGTCATCCAAATTATCCACGCACTCCATACAACCTTCCACAACCATACTACCCACCATCAGAGCCACTCTTTTCAGCCCATCATGTCCAAGCCTGCCTCCGAGCTCCATATAATCCGCCTCAATATTATCCTCCAAACAAGGTCCGGTCGCAGGGTCAACCATCAGGTCACCCCCGCTGGCGAGAGCCAGCACCACATAATGCATTCTTGCTTTCACAACGTTTCCAAGCACCCAACGACCCTAGAAAACAGGGGCATGGGGGAAAACAAAGGCAAGGAAACAATTTCACGTCAATTGGGGAGTCCTACGCAAGTTTGTTTGAAAAGCTAAAGCTTTCAGGACTGATTGAGCCGCTCCTTGGATATACTCCAGATCCATATGCAAAAGGGTTCAATCCTGCTGTACGATGCATGTACCACTCTAATGTCCAAGGACATAGCATTGAAGACTGTCGTTTTTTGAAAAAGGAAATCAAAAGAATGATTCAGGAAGGGGAAATTGTGATCGACGATAGTGACAGGGAGCAGGCGAATCATCTTGAGAACTTGTTGATTGATGTTGATAATACTGAAGTTGGGGATGGTCTTGGCAATGTTGGTATAGAGCTCAATGGCTAAAATGTCATGCTTTGCAGTTGGAAGATACTCCATTTTGGGTCAGCCGGAGATGCCGTGCTTGGATAGTTGGAAAGACACTCCATTTTGGGTCAACCGGAGAGGATCTTTGATGGTCTATTTTGTTGTCATTTCCGTTGTTCGGATTATTAGGATTGTAATTCGGATTTGTTTTGTGTCAATATCTTTCCGCTTATCTTTCCGTTTTGTCATAGCGGTTTGTTTAAGTTTTGTCCAAGTTGTTTAGGATTTTATTCCGGTTTGCTTTGTTTTTAAAACCATTTGTTCAGTCCAATGCAAAAAATTCAGTCTTTGATTATTCCCAGTCATCTTTCTGTTTAGTCATTATGTCATTTTTATTCAGCACCGATTCTAGTGACATGACATGCGCACACACTTTGGGCCTAGTCTTTAAAGTTAATCATAAAACCCCGAAAAGGTGATCAGACTATTTAAAGGAAATAAGAACGGTTTGAGATTATTCAGAGCCGGAGTCATGTGGAACTGGGGCAAGTGAAACACAAAGAAAAACCGTTAAAAGCAAGATTCGCCAAATTGGCATGAAGGCCGTTCAAGATAATGAGGGTGAGAGTGTCACCCAACGATGCTTTTGAAATGACAAGGAAAAATAAAATGTTTAACATAATTGTCAAGTCCGGCACCATCGGAAGAGACTATAAATCTATGTTCAAATTGTGTTGTTTGCACTTGGCATGTTTTGAAGACTGGAATGACGAAGGCATTTTGATCTGCTACCTAAACACTTTATCCTTCGTTAACCCCTTTTGAGCCTTATTGTTTTCTTTCGTACCCCTCGTTCGGAATCAGTAAAAATGACTAGAAAACGCAAGCATATGGCATGAAAAAAAACAACAAAACGAAAAAAAAAAGAAGAGAAAAATGAAGAAAAAAAAAGAAAAGAAAAATGATAACAAAAAAAACAACAAAAGAAAGTCGGAATGAAAAGAGGAATTGGGAACTATGTTTGACCTGATTCCTCAAAGAGGATACGTAGGCGCTTCACGGCTCGGTCATAGTTTTGAAAAATGAAAAAAAATCAATTAAAATAATCCCCAAGCAAGAAACTAGGGCAAAAGTTGAGTTTGTTGTAAATAAATCTAGTTCCGAAGGTTGTAATTAATAACCCAAAATTAATTCATTTTTGAGCCTTTAATACCCTTTCTTTCTAGCCCTGTCCAAAACCCACATTACGGTCCAAAGAAAGACCTTCTGATCAGTCTTCAAAAGATGCCAAGTCAGACAAATGAAGAGTCTTACTGATGAACATAACATTCTGTTCCACAGCAGAAAGGACTCTAATCTCCAGCAGAAAGAGTCATGCCGGCGACACTCCAAATCCCCAGCTAGAAAGTGATACAAATGAGAGAGTCTTATCGGTGAAAACCTTCACAGGCACCATAAGGCGATGAAAGCTGAGAGAAAACCCAAAAATGAGAGAGGCTTGATAGTGAAAACCCTTCGGGCACTACAAGTCGGATAAGATTGGGAATCAGATGGGGAATCGCCAATTGAAGATCTTGAAAGATGATTGACGGTAGAGGATAGGCCACATACGCATGTCATGGCCATTAGAGTCGGTATCTGCGTTTGATAGGTTTTTATTTATAGTTTCTTTTGTAAAAGAGTCATCGTTTCCTTTGTCTTTTATTTTGTTTCTGTTATCTTTCTCCTTTCATAAAAAATTTCCCCAATAGAGTCTGTCCGGTCAGAACAAGTATGAAATGACTTCAAAATATGCCATCAGCTTTCCAAGATGAGATCTGACTAGTATATCCGAATGGTATAGTCAGCAAGGAACAAGCGCGAGGTCAGTGTCAAAAAAGATATCCCCAGCAAAGGGAATTGACAAAAGGATTGACGAGCATCAAGAGGGATATCCTTGCCAAAACCAAGGTTATAAACCTCAAAGACAAGGCCCGTGAACAAAGCAAGGAGAGCAGTGAGCATGATTTGGCGAAATCCATACTAGACTAAAAGGTCGGGGAAATGCCAGTTTCCAAGCTATGCCACAAAAGAAGAGGGATATCCCCAGCAGGAAGGGATTATCCCCAGCACATAATATCATCCCCAACAAGTCGTGGAGCACAGCGCAATGAAGGAGAAAGGGAAAGCAATCCCAATAGGAGTATCACAGCCAACCACCATGTTTTAAACTAACAAATTTTGTTTGATTTGAAACAGGTAAAGGAAATGGCATTGATGCAGAAACGCATGCCACAAGGGATATTATCAAACTGGGGCAGAAAATTTTCCTTCCATTTAGAAAATTTTCTGGAAGTCAGGTACCCCCAGCTGATAACATTTTACCCCCCAACAGGTAAGTAAATAATCCCCACCAAGTTTTCCAGGTAAGACATTTTCAAGTCTTAAGGATATTTTGGGTTCATCCGCCCTCGAATAGGATATGTCGGGTTCATCCGCCCTCAAACAGGATATGTTGGGTTCATCCGCCCTCAAACAGGATATGTTGGGTTCATCCGCCCTCAAACAGGATATGTCGGGTTCATCCGCCCTCAAATAGGATATGTCGGGTTCATCCGCCCTCAAACAGGATATGTCGGGTTCATCCGCCCTCAAACAGGATATGTCGGGTTCATCCGCCCTCAAACAGGATATGTTAGGTTCATCCGCCCTCGAATAGGATATGTCGGGTTCATCCGCCCTCGAACAGGATATGTCGGGTTCATCCGCCCTCAAAAAGGATATGTCGGGTTCATCCGCCCTCAAACAGGATATTTTGGGTTCATCCGCCCTCAAATAGGATATGTTGGGTTCATCCGCCCTCAAATAGGATGTTATTTTCAAAATTATTGATGAAGACAGGCGCCCACCTGAATAACGAGAGGAATACATTTCTGTCTTTTCATTTATGTTCCAAGCGCCCACCTGTATAACGAGAGGAATACATTCCAGTCTTTACTTTTCAAGTGTTGAAACCAGGCGCCCACCTGTATAATGAGAGGAATACATTTCAGTCTTTAAATTTCATACCAGGCGCCCACCTGAATAACGAGAGGAATACTTTTATGTCTTAGTTTAGACAGGCGCCCACCTGAATAACGAGAGGAATACTTTTGTCTGTGCATTTCATATTTTAGGCGCCCACCTGTATAACAAGGGAATACATTCCACGTCTTTACCCATAGGAGATGCATTTCCTCCTAAGTTTGTTTTAGTTTCATCCAAAGGAGATGCATTTCCTCCTAAGTTTGTTTTAGTTTCACCCATAGGAGATGCATTTCCTCCTAAGTTGGTTTTAGTTTCACCCATAGGAGATGCATTTCCTCCTAAGTTGGTTTTAGTTTCACCCATAAGAGATGCATTTCCTCCTAAGTTGGTTTTAGTTTCACCCATAGGAGATGCATTTCCTTCTAAGTTGGTTTTAGTTTCACTCATAAGAGATGCATTTCCTCCTAAGTTTGTTTTAGTTTCATTCATAGGAGATGCATTTCCTCCTAAGTTTGTTTTAGTTTCATCCATAGGAGATGCATTTCCTCCTAAGTTTGTTTTAGTTGCACTCATAGGATATGCATTTCCTCCTAAGTTTGTTTTAGTTTCACCCATGGGAGATGCATTTCCTCCTAAGTTTGTTTAAGTTTTTACCCATAGGAGATGTATTTCCTCCTAAAGTTTATTTTACCCATAGGAGATGCATTTCCTCCTAAGTTTATTTCACCCAATAGGAGACGCACTTCCTAAGTTCAGTTGTACCAATAGGAGACGCACTTCCTAAGAAGTTTCACCAATAGGAGATGCACTTCCTAAGAAATTTCACCAATAGGAGACGCACTTCCTAAGTTAAGTTTCACCGATAGGAGACGCACTTCCTAAGTTAAGTTTTACCAATAGGAGACGCACTTCCTAGATCCATTGTACCAATAGGAGACACACTTCCTAAGAAGTTTCACCAATAGGAGACACACTTCCTAAGAATAGTTGTACCAATAGGAGACGCACGTCCTAAGCAAGTTTTACCAGTAGGAGACGCACTTCCTAAGATAAGTTTCACCAGTAGGAGACGCACTTCCTAAGATAAGTTTCACCATTAGGAGACGCACTTCCTAAGTCAATTTCACCAATAGGAGACGCACATCCTAAGTAAGTTTCACCAAGAGGAGACGCACATCCTAAGTTAGTTTCATCAACAGGAGACGCACATCCTAAGTTAAGTTTCACCAATAGGAGACGCACATCCTAAGATAAGTTTCACCATTAGGAGACGCACTTCCTAAGTCAATTTCACCAATAGGAGACGCACATCCTAAGTAAGTTCCACCAAGAGGAGACGCACATCCTAAGTTAGTTTCACCAAGAGGAGACGCACTTCCTAAGAAAAGTTTCACCAATAGGAGACGCACGTCCTAAGGAGACGCACTTCCTAAAAATAGTTTCACCAAGAGGAGACGCACATCCTAAGTTAGTTTCACCAACAGGAGACGCACATCCTAAGTTAAGTTTCACCAAGAGGAGACGCACTTCCTAAGTAAGTTTCACCAAGAGGAGACGCACATCCTAAGTCAGTTTCACCAATAGGAGACGCACATCCTAAGAATAGTTTCATCAATAGGAGACGCACTTCCTAAGAATAGTTTCACCAATAGGAGACGCACTTCCTAAGCTAAGTTTCACCAATAGGAGACGCACATCCTAAGGAGACGCACTTCCTAAGAATAGTTTCACCAAGAGGAGACGCACTTCCTAAGAATAGTTTCACCAAGAGGAGACGCACATCCTAAGTTAGTCCTAAGATAAGTTTCACCAAGAGGAGACGCACTTCCTAAGAATAGTTTCACCTATAGGAGACGCACTTCCTAAGAATAGTTTCACCAGTAGGAGACGCACTTCCTAAGCCAAGTTTTACCAATAGGAGACGCACTTCCTAAGAATAGTTTCACCAATAGGAGACGCACTTCCTAAGTTTAGTTGTACCAATAGGAGACGCACTTCCTAAGTTATTTCACCCAATAGGAGACGCACTTCCTAAGTTAGTTTTACCCAATAGGAGACGCACTTCCTAAGAAAAGTTTCACCAATAGGAGACGCACTTCCTAAGTTTATTGTACCCACAGGAGACGCACTTCCTAAGTTTATTGTACCCAATAGGAGACGCACTTCCTTAAAGTTTAGTTTTGCCCATAGGAGACGCACTTCCTAAGTTTACTTTTATCCCATAGGAGACGCACTTCCTAAATTAAGATTTCACGCATAGGAGACGCATTTCCTAAATTATTTTCATTCATAGGAGACGCACTTCCTAGTTCAAAATCATTAAGGTTTCACCCATAGGAGACGCACTTCCTAAGACTATTTAACCCCTAGGAGACGCACTTCCTAAGTTTAATTTCGTGCATAGGAAACGCACTTCCTGAATTAAGTTTACTTTAGGAGACGCACTTCCTAGTTTGGCTTTTTCAGGTTATACTTTTACTTTAGGAGATGCACTTCCTAGTTTGGCTTTTTCAGGTTATACTTTATTTCAGGAGACGCACTTCCGGAATTGAGATTTCACCCTTAGGAGATGCACTTCGTAGTTTGATTCATTTTGAGTTCGACCATAGGAAACACAATTCCTAGTCTAGTTCTTTGAAGTTTTCACCCTTAGGAGACGCACTTCCTAGTTTAGCTCATTCCGATTCAACCATAGAAGAAGCACTTTCTAGTTTGAGTCATTGAGGTTTTTTTAGCAGACACATTTGCTAGCAAGAGTTTTGGTTTTACTCGTAGGAGATGCACATCCTAGTCTAGTCTTTAGTTTACTCTCATCATTGCATCAGTAGTGTAAATGAGTTACAATTTTGCTAACGACTCACAAATCTTCCCAGAACAAACTGGGTTAGGAAATTTTGTTTGTTTGTTTGTTTTGGTTGTCAGGGACCCGCCTGTAGAACGGAGGTTGTTGTATGTCGAAGATCGAAGAAGTCAGGAGTCCGCCTGTAGAATAGAGGAACATTTTTCAGGATCAAGCAGTGACCCACTGGAAAGCAGAAGGTTACAACAGAAATCCCCAGCATTCAATCCAAGTTAGAAATAGTAGAAGCTCGCCTCAAGAATGCGAGTCAATAGTCTAGGACGATCAACAGAAGCTGGTCACAAAAACAAAACAAAAAAGAAGAGAAAAAAGGCCAGCATGGAAAAAAAAAGAGAAAAAAAAAGAAAAGAAAAAAGAACCCAAAATACGGAAGTGGAGAATAAATGTGGTCTGCTCAAGAACTAGCACCTACAACTAGCAAGTCAAGGTTCAAATCCAA
Source organism: Nicotiana sylvestris (assembly GCF_000393655.2). NCBI lineage: Eukaryota > Viridiplantae > Streptophyta > Magnoliopsida > Solanales > Solanaceae > Nicotiana > Nicotiana sylvestris. The sequence continues at coordinate 153,232,888 of NC_091061.1, read as the reverse complement.
AGTCTGTATGAAGCACCATTCAAGACTCAAGACCAAGTTTCAGAAGACTTAAAGATAGGAATCCTTGTAACTAGTAGCTGATAGGCTTAGTTAGTCTTTTTCAGTTTTCATTTTTGTTGTAATGACAGGACCGCGGACCGGAACCTCAACGGAACGGCACCTCGATCGGCTCTTCACCTCGGTACACTCTACCATTTCTCTCATTTCCGAACTACACGTGGCCTGATTCCTGTAAAACCAAGGATATGTAGGCAGCTCAGACACCAGGGCTCGGTCACATTCCCTTCTTTTCCTTAGTGTAGTCCGTCCAAGTAATGGTCGGGTCAAAAACATGTCTAGTCGTTCTTTGTCGGAAAACTCTTCGTGTTTCCAGTCAAAGAGGGGCAGCTGTAGACACCGGATTTTTGACCCTCCCCGAGAATTTTCACATTTTTAGCGTGAATATGTGAAATTGGGTCTAATATACCTATTTTGACTATTTTTGCTTTATTTCGTTACAAAAAGAAAAATTACAAAAAATATATACATAAACTTTTAGTTTATGTATTTCTCATAAAATTGAAAAATACAAAAAATAGTACCTTATTTTGTACTTTACATAATTTCGAAAATTACCAAAAAATAGTTCTATTAATGTTTTGTAGTCATTTTAATTTTTGAAAAAATACAAAAATATTACTTTATATTTTATCTTCATATAAAAACGAAAATTACAAAAAAATAGTTTTATTAATATTTTGTAGCTATTTTTAATCTCGAAAAAATATTAAGAAAATAATAATATAGTTTTGTTTTAAATAATTAAGTCTTATTTTTGGTAGTTATTTTGCTTACATAGGACTAGTTAAGCAACGTTTTCTTATTCTCGGATCCGGGCAAAAGAATAATATTCGGGTTCAAACTACCCATTTTTAGGCCTAATTTCGGACCTAGCCCATAATAATCCGAGTCCACCACACGTGGGGAACACGGACGGAACACCGTACACGGGGAACCCCACCACGCGTGGGGAACACAAGCCTCGAACCCCACCACGCGTGGGGCTCATTTTTCTGAACAAATGGGCATTAATACACGGACAAAAGAATTTGGAAGGGGACTTTTGATTTTTTGAACGGAAGAAAATTTTTGGAGACTGTTCATCTTCTTCTTCTTCAAAAGAAGAAGAAGAAACCCTAACGATCCCGGCCCCCACTCCTTCCACCTCCAGTAAACCACCAAACGACCCTTCAACCAGCTCCCTCCGTCGTCGTCACTGCCCGTCGATCACTGCCCAAACAGCCCGTCGCACTCCCAACCGTGAAACCACCATAAACAGACCCAAACACCACGTCCAAACCCACCACGACCACCGTCAACCTCCAGCTCCCCCCCTTTGTCGTCACTGTCCAACCAACGACCAAACAACCAGCGAACACCACCACCCAAACACCAGCACCAAACAGATCCAAACTCCATCGCAACCACCGGCCCCGTCGAGCAGCAGCTGTTGCTGCTGCTGCTGTGTCACCTTCCCGACCAGTCCGTCACCCATAATCATCGTCACTCCTCCTCCTAGCTCCCTCCATCGTCGCTACAAACAACCCCAACTCCACCACCCGTCACTGTCCCTATCCCCCAGCCCGGCAAGCAACGCACAGCTGCTCCTTCCTCGCATCCAAACGACACCTTTTTCTGCTTCATCCTCCTCGCGTCGACACCGTCCAAACGCCCGTCAGCAGCCCCCCCCCCCCCGCGTCGACCTTACTGCTGTTGATGTTGTTTCATCTTTCGCGAGCAGCTGTGGGTTGCTGCGATCCTGCTTGGCCGAGTTTTCTGTTTTCCGTCGAGGTCGACTTTGGTTCGTCGAGGTCCGGTATGTCGAGGTTGTTATCCGAGGTTTCGTCGAAGGTCCAACACATCGGACGTTAATCTCAAGTAGGTTATCTCTGCCCGTGTCCTTCATGTTTGCTGTTTAGTAATATGTATAGGTGTTTGTTGAAATACAATCCTAGTTCATGCGGATAGTACGCGAAATTGCGCGAGACATATATACATGATGATTGCGAATTGCTATTTTTGATAATTAACTCCGTATGGTATTGAAATTTGGCCGTGAATGTCTTTTCCGTTGTTTCGTTATTTTAAGTAGCTATTTGACATTTTGTTTCTTCATGTTTAAATTGTTGTTATCCAAATATTTGTCATAATAGAGGTTTGCACATATTCTGAAAGGTGTTAATTATTTAGTTTGTTTTAATAGTTGTTTATACATGTGGTAGTAATGTTGAAATTATAGTAGCAATTTTAATTCCGCGGAAAAATACTCGCTTCATCAAATAAGTTCAATTTATAACTCATGATCTCGCGAAGTAGCAAAAAACGTAGTTATTTTAGCCTTGTCCTGTTTCTAAAAGAAAAAAAAAAGAAAAATAAATAAATAATAAAAATGAGACGAGCCTCGACAAATAAAAAATACAAGCTGCGGGGCCCTCTAGATGTATATATTAAATACTTAGATTCCGGAACGGGCCGTTTAGCAAATTTCACGGATCTACCCAAAATAATAACGCGCTAGTTTCTTTAGACGCGCCTTCAATAATTTATTCTCCTTAAACTCAGGTGCACATTTATGTGACCCAAATCCAAATCTCAACGAAGTCGAAATGTGTCTCTAATCACGGGTACATTGATTGTGACGTGGTCGGAGATGCATTTCCATGACGTTGCAAATTCCTTTAAAAAACAAGAATGAGATGAGCCTCGCCGAATAAAAATACAAATTGCGGGGCCCTCAGTAAATACTTGTGTTAAAATTATCTAGAATTCAGGAGGGTCGTTTAGCGAATTTCACGGCCTTCCCCAAAATAATAACGCGATAGTCTCTTTAGGCGCGTGTTTAATAGTTTACCTTCTTAAGCTTGGGTGTGCATTTCATGCGACCCAAATCCAAATCCCAAAACATCAAATAAAACGTGTTCCGGATTGTGGGTGCATTTCATGTGACGCAGTCCAAAGACGTGTTTTAAGCGATGTTCACATTTCTTTTAAAAACAATAATAATAAAGCGGTTAAAAGATAAAATTTGCACATAAGTTCATATTTGTATAAAATCAGATAATCAAGCCGAATATAACAGTTGAGCGACCGTGCTAGAACCACGGAACTCGGGAATGCCTAACACCTTCTCCCGGGTTAACAGAATTCCTTATCCGGATTTCTGGTACGCAGACTGTAATATGGAGTCATTCATTTCCTCGATTCGGGATTAAAATTAGGTGACTTGGGACACCCTAAATCTCCCAAGTGGCGACTCTGAAATAAATAAACCAATCCCGTTTCGATTGTCCTTTAATTGGAAAAAACTCCCTTGCGCCCTCTCGGGTGCGGAAAAAGGAGGTGTGACAGACCTCGCTTGTCACTGGTTAACCACTTTCTTTGTCTCATCACAGAGAATACCTTTGACTCGTTCACCCAACATCCTCTATCTGTTGCACTGTTCACGAATTGAAATATACCAAATCTTTGTGTTTCTGATGGACCCCAAAGCATGTTGATTGTTACCAACTCAGTGCGTTTGTTGCTCTTTCCTGACCTATGACATTGTGGTGTGCTAGCCAGATCTCGTTTTGTGCAATTTGAAAGCTGGTGGCAAATTTTGAAGTCATTTCTCACTTGTTCTGACCAAACTGACTCAGGAAGAGGAAGTAAACAAGACACAAGGAACAGAGTAAAGGACAAGGGAAAGAGGTGATTCCTAACAAGAAAACTACAAAGTAGAAACCTATCAGATGTGGATGCCAACTCTAATGACCATGACATGCACCTGTGGCCTATTCTGTCAAAATAAATCTTATGTTCAACTCTTGTTATACCTCTGAACCATGAAACTGGGCTTCAATGCTCTGATTATCCAATCTGATTCACAATCCTTATTCGACTTGTAGTGCCCGAAGGATTTTTCACCATCGAGCCTCTCTCATTTGATTCTTTCTCTCAACTTTCAGTCGCCTCAAGGTGCCCGTGAAGGTTTTTACCAGTAAGACTCACTCATTTTTATTTCTCTCAACTCCCGTCGCCTTACGGTGCCTGTGAGTGTTTTCACCGATAAGACTCTCATTTTCATTATTGTTTTTTTGCTTGGACCATAGTGTTGCCCCTGATATGAATCACCTCTATTTGCTCGACTTGGCATCTCTCGAAGACTAATCGGAAAGTCTTTCTTTGGACCGTAACGTGGGCTTTTGGATGGGGTTAGAAAGAAAGGGTATCAAAAGGCTCAAAACAACTCATCATGGGTTCAAAATTACAACTTTCGGAACCAGATTCCTTACAACAAACACAATTTCTGCCCTAGTTTCTTGCTTGGGAACTTTTGGATTTTTATTTTGATGAGACCGAACTGTGAGGCTGCCTACGTATCCTTAAAAGGAATCAGGTCGAACATAGTTCATGACATAGGAATTGCTCTGTTGTTGTGATTTTTCTTTTCTTTTCCTTTCTTTTCTTTCTTCCTTTTCTCTTTTTGTTGTTTTGTTGTTTTTCTTTCTTCTTTTTCCTCTTTTTTTCTTTTTCTTCTTTTCTCTTTTTTTTTCAATTTTCATTTTTCTTCTCTCCCTTTTCGTTCTATTCTTTTCTCCTTTTCCTTTACTTATCTTTCACGCTTGTGTTTCTGATCTTTGCAACTGATCCCGAAAGAGGGGTATGAAAGAAAATAAACAAGGCTCAAAGGGGTAACGAAGGATAAGGTGTTTAGATAGCAGAACAAAATGCTTTTGTCATTCCAATCTTCAAAACATGCCAAGTACAAACAACCCAATTAAACAAACCAAAGAAAACATTCGTAACATCTTTTGATTGCGCCAGACTTGATGACCATATCCACACATTCGCCTTCTACATCTTTTACATACAAAGCACCATTGGACAACACTCTCACTCTCATTACCACGAACGACTCCTGTCAATTTGGGCAAACTTGCCTTTAGCTTCAATCTGATACGGTATGATACATTTCAATAAGGTTTCTTTATGCTCTATCTACCCCAGTTTCAAACAATTCGGGTTTGAAGTGATCTCAAAATGCCTTTACTTATTTCCCTCAAATGTCCCTACATCTTCAACATTGTTTCATTGCTTCGTGATTAAACTAACCTTTAAAACCAGGCCGAGAATTATGCGTGCATGTCATGTCACTAGAGTCAATCAGGAAAGAACTATAAAAGAAAAGAGAACTAAATGAAAATGAGTAGAAATTACAGAAAATAGAAAATTACATTAGACAGATGGTAAAAGGGTTTGAACAAAACAAACAAACTAAATTGGGGTCACAAACCTAGAACAAACCTAGACAACACTAGACGGGCTACCATGACTAAACAAACTAGGCAAAATAAAAGGATAGAAGAGTTTGAGCCACGAGACAATGTCTGGATTAGAACCCTGAAATAACCCGGACAACAGAAATGACAACAAAATAAACCACCAAAACTCCTCCCTGGCTAACCAAGACATGAGCGTCTTTCCAATTGCCAAGCTCGGCATCTTAGCCACTAAATTTCGCATCAACATTACTAGGATCTTCACAAACTTCCATCACATTGTTCTTAACAAATTGCTTTTGGGTTCCCTTTGCTGGCTCGTTCTTAAGATCAACCTCTGATAGCACTGAAAAATTTGCAGCGTGTGGGCCTTCGAGGATCTCAGAAGAATTTTCATATTCCTTTTCAAAACAAATCATACTCACCAGATGCGTCTCATTATGCACAGGCGATGGACTTTGGCTAGTGTTTGCTGCATCTGGATTTTGTACGACAATATCACCTACATCAATAAGCTTCTGAATTGCTTTCTTCAGATTCCAACACTTCTCTATGTCATGCCCCGGGGCATCTGAGCAATATGCGCACCTTTTGAGAAAAATCAAACTTCTTTGGAAGATGATTTGGCATTTTTATCTGGATCGGCTTCAACATGTCCAATTGTTTCAACTTTTGGAACAAACTGGCATATGACACTCCCAATGGGGTGAAAGCCTTTTCTTTTTTCAGCAACCTCTCATTCTTAAATGCTTGATTGGGCCGGAAATCTGATCCAGGGGGTTTTTGGTAGGCTCGTGAGGGTGGATAGACATTTCGTGGAGCTGGGTACTGAGAGAGCGATGTACGATTTTGGGAGTTTCGTGGAGAGAAGTGGCATTGGGGAGGATCATCTGGTGCGTCAGGATATCCCCGGGGACGATGTCGAGGCTGGAAGTGTTGATCGGTAAAGCCCATCAGATCATCTTTTCTGTTTCTCTTTCTTCCACCCAAGCTTACTGGGATGTTTTGAATGTCTTTTGAATAACTCATGATTTTGCCTGACTTGATTCCCTCTTCTACTAGCTCCCCCATTTTTAACACATCTTTGAAAGGCTTTCCCAAGGCCGGGATCAAATGACTGAAGTAGGTGGGCCCCTGGGCTTGTAGGAAAAGCTCAACCATTTCTTCTTCACCAATCGGGGTATTGACTCGAGCAGCCTGCTCCTTCCATCTGAGTCCAAATTCTCTAAAGATTTCCCCCGGCTTCTTTTCCATTCTGGATAGGGAGGAGTGGTCTGGGGTAACGCCCGATCTGTATTGAAAGTATCAAACAAAATCTTGAGCCATGTCACCCAATGTAGGCCACTTACCAACATCTTGACGAATATGCCAGTCCAAAGCTGCCCCAGTCAGGCTCTTACTGAAATATGTCATCAACAGGTCATCTTTATCCCTAACGCTTCTCATTTCACTGCAATAGAACCTCAGGTGGGCTATCGGATCTCCATATCCATCATACAAGTTAAATTTTGGCACTTTGAACCTCGCAGGCAGGCGAACGTCAGGGGACACAGACAGTTCTTTGTAAGTCATGCTACCCTGGTCTTGCCTTCCTTGTTTGTTCTTCAAGGATTGTTCTATGCCTTTCAGCCTCCTGGGTATCCCACCTTTCCCTTCTCTTCCTGTGAACCTTTCATTTTCAACATGAAGCTTATCCCGAGGGCTCTTCTTGTATGGGTCAGAAACCTTGTAGGCAACCTCTACGGGGTAGTTTTGGTCATGAGCTTTGAGTGGATATTCATTGTTGGGAATAGTGGATATGACTGGAGGGCACTTTTGGGAAAAGATAGTTGGAGGACGAGTGATGGAGCTACTAGGGTGGTTGGGGAAGCTGTGATAAGCGGGTAGATCTGGAGAGTATGGAGGATCATCTGGCATTGTGTCCGGAGTTTGGGTAAGGGCAGCATCTAGGAAGCTAGGTAGTGGCGGGGGTGGTGCCTTCCCAGTCATCCAAGCCTGATACATGTCCGCCATGTGTTACCATAACATCTTTACCTCTTCAACCAACCCATTGTCCTGTTCAACCAACTGCTTTCGGGTACCGGTATCAACCAACTCAGTTCTGTTGTTGTCTGCCATTGCCTTTTGACTTTGTGTTGTAGAGAAGAGTTACCGCTTTAAAAACCACAAACCAACCACTCTTCTGCTATGAATATAACAAAATGAGGCCATCACGTTAGCGTTAGGGCATTTAACAACAAAAATATCACATTGCGTGCAATGCACCTAGCCACAATTAACGGTTCTAGAATGACTTCGAGGGTCATAAGGTCACTTGGCATCATCCCAATTTGTTCATTTCAACCTTCGTTTTCTTTGCTTTTCTAGAACTTGCTTGATCATCACTCCTTTCTTTCCTCTCATTTCTCACGTCCCATAATTTCACCCTTTTTTTTTAATTGTATAAATAAAATGATCTGATCGAACCCTATGTAGGTTGCCTACGTATCATGACGCCGCATGAATCAGATCTTTGCGTAGTTCTGGAAGAACGGAAATAAAGTAAACAAACTGACATTCTCCTTTTTTTTTCTTTACCTTAACGACTACTCGGAAGAGAAAAGAGAAATAAAAGCAGCAAATCCCCCTTCTTTTTTATTTTATTTTCCAGACTTAATGTTCTATGACCTATTCTAAACTCAATCTTAACGGGCATATATTTTGTTTTGTTTATTTATTCTTTTGAAACAAATACTCTATTAAGGTAATATCCTAGAAGAGAAAAATATTTTTTGATTATTATTTATTTATTTTTAGGAAGAAAATTTAAAGAATAAAACACATAAAAATGTTTTGAATTTTCATTTGATATCTTGACGCAAGATTTTGAAACAGGCAATATTTTTGGATTTCAATTTTGATTGCCTAAAAGAGAAACTCTGAAAGTAAACCAAAGATAAAGTATGTTGTCTTTTTTTATGTACAATATCCTAAAGTTCTAATGGAAATAAAAAGAATTTTTTTTCCATTTTTCACTAATTTCAAAGAAACACCTCAAAAGAAAATCTTTTTGGATTTTGGAATTAACACCTTAAAGAAAGCTTTTAAAGAAGTACTAAAAGATTTTATTTTTTTTAATTTTGGTCCTAATATACTTAAAGGAAACATAAAAATAACTCTTTTTAAGTCCTAGATATTAATTGCCTAAAGGAAGAACAACCTCAAAAAAAATCTTTTTTTTTTCATTTCTAGAATTAGTAATCTAAAGAAAACTTATAACGGAAATATAAAATGCAACATCTCTTTTTTTGGATTTTTGAGTTACAACATATTTTTTCAAATATAAAGCAAAAAATACAATAACTAAAGACTTGACATTACTGTACAAAAACTAGAAAGTAAAAGACGACATAAAATGAAGAACAAACTCAAAGCATAAAAATAAAACAAATCTCCTTAAGCAACTCCTGACTGAGCGATCCTGACTAGATGGTCACGGGGTGTCTGTCATGCTCAAACTCCGGTAAATAAATCCACACCTGTATGAGAAAACTTTAAACCAACACTATGTGAGACAATAACACTCCCTACTGGACACATGCAAGACATGATTGAGGCTATTTTTGCAAAATGGCTTATTTGGCCAAAAGGTGGCTAGAAGTGCAAAATTTGGCTAAGACCCCGCAAAGCCAAGAACCTAGGATTTACTAGGAAGACCGGACCCTATGTGGGTTGCCTACGTATCCCGCCGCGAGAGACGAGAATCAGGTTCGCGTAGTTCGGGCAACTTGGATACGGGCGATAATTAAAAAAAACAACTAAATTAGAGAAAACATATTTTTTGCTTTTTCTTGAAAAATGATGAAACATGCAAAATCTTTTAAGATTTTTTTTTTTTGATTTTCTAATTTTCGGAAAATGATGAAAAAGTGCAAAATCTTTTTTTTATGAATTTTCAAACTCTTTTTTTTAACAACATAATTGGGCCAACTCGCTTTATCTCCACACTTCACTCTCTCTTTTTCTTTTCTTTTTTTTCTTTTTTTCTTTTTCATTTTTCATTTGCCCTCAACTATCATTGGTCCGCCAAATGACCCTTTTACCCTTGAATGAATGCAACATGTAGCACATAGGATGCATCAAGATGGTCTGTTATTTTGGGTGCACCTGTCCTAGACGGACCCAACCCCTGTGTTGAGTCCCCAAAGTCAAAATGCACATGATGCAAGCAAGCGCTACTACTAGGGATCCAGCATTAGGCTATGTTATACTAGGTTTGAAAACCTGGATTTATTGTTCTAGACCTGGCTTACCCGAGCGGACAACTCGAGCCAAAGCGGGGGCAACGTACCGGGAGCACGAAAGTCTACCCGGTCTAGTTACTTGACCCAACCTCGTTCTACTTGGTATGACTTCTAACAGAAAAGTGGGTCACGCGCACGTGTGCACCATAAATTCAGAAGACTCAGAAAGTAGAAGGATTTCGTAACAGTTTATATATACAGTTCAAATAATATCAAAGCGGTAAAAAGCAACATTTAGCACATTAAGCCCAAACATGTGAATAAACCAGATAATAAATAAAGCCAAATATAACAATTATTCTAAGCTCAAATTCTTGAACCCTGAACCAGAGATTCTGGGTTAGATCCCCAGCAGAGTCGCCAGAGGTGTCACACCTCCCTTTTCCTACGCCCGAAGGTATATAAGGGAGTTTTTCCAATTAAAGTGACATTATTCGAAATGGGATTATTTAATTATTTCAGAGTCGCCACCTGGGATAATTTATGGTGTCCCAAGTCACCGGTTAAAATCCCGAATCGAGGAAGTTGACTCTTATTTAATGGTCTACAAACACAGAAATCCGGGTAAGGAATTCTGTTAACCCGAGAGAAGGTGTTAGGCATTCCCGAGTTTCGTGGTTCTAGCACGATCGCTTAGTGATTTATACTTGGCTAAAATTGCCTAATTACTTATTTTAAAACCTATGTGCATTTACCTTTTACCGCTTTTAATCACTTGATTTGTTTGTAATAAAGAATTGAGTTACGCGTACGTATACTCTTTTCTTTTGGCGCGTCAAAAAATCATGTCACGCAAACGTGTCCACAATTAATAACGCTTGGTTTATTTATATTAAGAAAGGTTTGGTTGAAGTTGCGCGAACGCATCCCTCGAGTTACTTTTTGGAATTAAAATCGCAATTATGTTACGGGAACGTATACATAATCACAATACTAGTCTAAATCGAGCCTAAAGCAAACTACGATGTTCTTGAATTATTATTATTATTCCTAAATTAGATAACCGCATGGACAAATCAACCAACGATATTCATGACTAATCAACCATCTATTGCGTTAATCTTCTTTTTCTTATTTTGAATTACAAGCAGCAGTAGTAGTGGTATCAATTAGGTAAGTAATTAAGTATGACTATTTTTCTTCTTTTTTTTCTTGAGATCATACAAATATACATCCCCACATATGAATTACTACAATATAATGAACAAGTACAGATCAACATAGTGCAGATGCTTTTGTACCAAAGTCTCAATGTAAAATTAATTAACAAAGAGGCCACTAAAACAAAATATATGAGATGAATTGTTGGGATTAAATTAAAATCTTATTCTAACACTTTTTTTATTTAGTGATCTTTCAAAATGGTCCTAACGTGAAAATGGATCATACAGACCCATAACTGGTACTAAAAGCAAAAAGCAAAAAGCAAAAAAGCAAAAGGCAAAAGGCAAAAAAAAAGCAAAAAGCAAAAAATACTACTAATATTTTAGCCACTTTTAATATTTCCGAAAAAATTCAAAGTTATTTAAAACACATCGTAAACCACGCTACATAAAATGCACTCGTGGTTCACGACACATTTTATATAACATTGTTGGAAATTAGAACCGGGCCACATGAAATGTACTCCCGAATTTTAGTAGTCATGATAATTATATAATTAACGTGTCTAAAGCAAACTAAAAACATTATTTACTCTATATTACTTATATACACATATCAAGAACAACAGTAAATTATAGAGTGATTAAATCACAAAACAAGGCTGCAAAATATACTTTTTATTCTCGAGCCAACTTTGTACTACAGCTCTGTGAAAATTGCCCCTTGTAAAATGAATTATACACTTCCTTCAAAGATGATTTATTTACCACAATGGACAAAGGATTAAAACTAGAAAAAAGATAATTCACTAACAGTAGTACTTACTATTACTCAACCAAAAAGAAGAACTCATTTCCTAACTTAACACAAATAGTTAAATCCATTCAACGAGGAAGTCTTATAGTGTAAAAATTATTGACTAGTGCTAAAACTGTACGAAAATGAATGGCAGTCATGAGATAGTCCCTTTTATGTTTGTTCAACCTAGCTAGGAGTATTTCGTCCACTCCTAAAAGCTACCATACACACAAAATAAAAGATGAAACACCCATACCATGCGAATTACATGAACAAAACCAATACAGAGAAGCAAAATATAATCAAGATCTTTCACCAAACAAGTAAAATGAATATGAGATAAACTAAACACAAGGAAGAGAACCTGTAGTACTGCAAAGCAAAGTACTTATTTGATATGATGATAACAATCCTCCTCCAACCTATACAGCAAATCATTAGAACTATAACCAAACATCATCGATCTCATCGACGGAACCTCAGACGACGACCACCTCAACGACGGCTTGGATTTTCAAAGACATTGGGGCTGTTTCATGGCGTTAAAGGGTGGTTTAGGAGCTAGCTTCAGGTTGAAGCAGCAATGGACGAGAGATGGGAGACGACGACAGTGCGGACAAAGCTGGTGAGAGATCTGGCGGGTATTCGGCTGAAGCAGTGACGTTTCACATGGGTTTTTCGACTGTGATTACACGCTGGAATTTCATTGTATTTTAGTTGGGTTTTAACTAGGACTTTGGGGTGTTTTATGGGGTGTTTTTCAGGTGGAAAAGATGAGCTCTCATGGCTCTTTCATGGTGGATGTTAAGCTCTAGATGTAGAATTTTTAGGAGGAAGAAGACCCTTTTTTCGTTGGTTGCCTCTGTATATCCAGTGTATATCGAGAGTATCTCTAATGTATATAGAATGTATACTGACCTTATATCGAGTGTATACCCTCTGTCTCCGTTAAGAATAAGCCATCCCTTTTTTTCGTTTCTGTATTTTGAACTTCTCCTCTCGTTTCTTCTTACTTGAATTATTGTTTTTCTTTTCTCCCTCTCCCCTTTCACTAAGTCTTTGTTGTCTCTTTATAGAGAAGAAAATTGGTAATTTTTTGTTCCTCCCATTTGGAGTGGAGAACGTGGGTTTTGAGTGGAGAAAAATGGGAATTGGCTTAGTGGAATTAGGAGTGGAATGGAGTGGGGATGTGGGATTGTGAGTGGAGAACAAAGTGGGGGACAAGAAGTGGGGAACAAAGGAGATGGATGTGAGGAAATAAACGAGAGTGGGGGGGACCAGCGTAGGGGACAAGGGAAAGTGAGAAAGATGGGTGAGAAGTGAGGTATTGGAGAGATAAGTGGGAAAAAATTCAAATACGGTCAAAATTAGGTGTTCACAGCTGCCCCTCTTTGCTCGAAAATATGAAGAGTTTTCAGGCAAAGATAAAGTGAACCATGTGCCTAATTTTTGACCATATAGTTATTCAAAAGTGGAATAAAATAAAAAGAAAAGGTGCAATCGAGTACTGGTTTTGGAAAGCCTACTTATCCCTGGTTATAAGGGAATCAGGTCGCGTATAGTTCAGAAGTGGATAAAGTGATAGAGTGATGAGTTCGAGAGCCGATTGAGGTGCCGTCGAGATTCCGGTCCGCAGTTCCTGTTATTACATCAAAATCAAAAGAAAAAGACTAACTAAGCCTTTCAACTACGAGTTACAAGATTCCTATCTATAAGTCTTCTGAAGCTTGATCTTGAGTTTTGAATGGTTCCTCATGCAGACTTTAGATTTGAACCTTGGCGCTCGTTAGCTGCAGGTTCTAGCTCGTTCTTCTTCAGCTTTTCAGATCAAACTGGGCATGCAGTACTTCTGACCTCAGCCATGTCTTGAGCAGCCCACATCTTTCATCAACTTCTGTATTTGTATTAACTTCTTGCCTTTCTCTCTTTTTTCTTTACTGTGACTAACTTCTGTTGATCGCCTCGGACTGTTGACTCGCGTTCTTGCCACGAGCTTCTTTTGTTGCTGACTTCAATTGCAATCTGAGATGCTTTCCCTTTTCAGGTGGATGCCTGATTACCAAAACTTGGATTGTATTCCCTTGCTCTCCAGGCGGGCTCCTGACTGCTAAACTTGAATGTATTCCCATGCTCTCCAGGCGGGCTCCTGACTGCTAAACTTGAAATGTATTCTCATGCTCTCCAGGGGGGCTCCTGACTTTAAAATAGACAAAACAAAGAAAGTTTTCTGCCCCAGTTTGGGTATCTGGGCACATATGTAAGTGTAAAATGAACCACATTACCAAATATCAATAAGCATTTGAAAGCTAAAACTTGAATTGTACTCCCTTGTTCTCCAGGCGGGCTCCTGACTGATGTGCTTGAAAGTATTCCTATGCTCTCCAGGCGGGCTCCTGATTGCTGAACTTGAAAGTATTCTCATGCTCTCCAAGCAGGCTCCTGACTTCAAGATAGACAAACCAAGAATTTGAAAGCTAAAACTTAAATTGTACTCCCTTGTTCTCCAGGCGGGCTCCTGACTGTTGCGCTTGAATGTGTTCCCATGCTCTCCAGGAGGGCTCCTGATTGCTGAACTTGAATGTATTCTCTTGCTCTCCAGGTGGGCGCCTGATTGCTGAATTTGAATGTATTCCCTTTCTCTCCAGGTGGGCGCCTGATTGCTGAACTTGAATGTATTCCCTTGCTCTCCAGGTGGGCGCCTGATTTCAACAAAATAGACAAAAACAAAGCAAAATTTCTGCCCCAATTTAGTAGTTGGGCACATATGTGAGTGTAAACTGAATCATGTTACCAAATATCAATAAGAACTTGAAAGCTAAAACTTGAACTGTACTCCCTTGCTCTCCAGGTGGGTGCCTGATTGCTGAAACTTGAATTGTATTCCCTTGCTCTCCAGGTGGGCGCCTGATTGCTGAAACTAGAATTGTATTCCCTTGCTCTCCAGGTGGGCGCCTTATTGCTGAAACTTGAATTGTATTCCCTTGCTCTCCAGGCGGGCTCCTGACTTCAAATAGACAAAACAAAGAATTTGAAAGCTAAAACTTAAATTGTACTTCTTTGTTCTCCAGGCGGGCTTCTGACTGCTACGCTTGAAAGTATTCCCTGCTCTCCAGGAGGGCTCCTGACTGCCGACTTGAAATGTACTCCCTGCTCTCCAGGCGGGTTCCTGACTGCAACATAGACAAAACAAGGAAAAAATTTCTGCCCCAGTTTGGTGGCTGGGCACAGATGTAATTGTAAAACTAAATCATATTACCAAGTATTACTAAGGATTTGAAAGCTATGTCCCATTATTCAGGGGGGGTACTGACAACTCTTAACTAAATGCTAATTTAAAATCTAAGTTATATCTTCTAAAGGTGTAACTTCTGCTAAATCTTGTTATCTAAGAGGGTCTTCAAACTACTTCCCATTATCCAGGAGGGTCCTGAAAATCAAATGTCAATTTTTATCTTAAGGGTGACAACTATCATGGCTGAATTATACTTCCCTATAGCAGAGTTTATGCTAAATTGTTGTTATCTAATCGAAATCTTAAAGCTAAGTCCCATTATTCAGGAGGGTCCTGGAAACTCCTAATTGAATCCTATCTCGGACATGCAAACTTTTAAGCTAACTTATATTCTTTTGGGATACATTTATGCTAGATTATGATATTTCTGAACATTTAAACTAGGTTCCATTTTCCAGGAGGGTCCTGAAAATCAAAAATCAAACCTGCTTGGTGACTGCCTTTTTCCACGGAGGGTTTCTCCGAAACAACCGAAATTTCCTTCCCCTGTTTTAATCAAAGAAAAATTTTGTCAGTTTAAAATATGGTGGTTTGTTTGTGGCCTTGACTTTGAGGGCGATTTCTCCTTCACTTCCCATGATAACTGATTTCCACTTGAGGACCTTACTTGCTTATAGACTAACCACTTTCTCTGTCATCTTTATCACAGAAAATACCCATTCTCCGTTCAGACCCAATTCCCTTTATCTATTGCATTGCTCATGAACTGACATTTACCAACTTTTGTGTTTCACCAAAAATACCTTTGATCCGTCCACCTAACACCCTCCATCTGTTGCATCGTGCTCTTGTGTTGGCGTGTACTG
Source organism: Nicotiana sylvestris (assembly GCF_000393655.2). Classification (NCBI taxonomy): domain Eukaryota; kingdom Viridiplantae; phylum Streptophyta; class Magnoliopsida; order Solanales; family Solanaceae; genus Nicotiana; species Nicotiana sylvestris. The sequence goes on along the minus strand of NC_091061.1, from coordinate 153,217,305 downwards.
CACCTTTGTGTTTCTCATGAATTCCAAAGCACGTTAATTGCCATCCACTTAGTGTGCATGCTGTTTTTTCCTGACTTAAGTCACTGGCCTTGGCCTTGAAGTCTACTATTCCCTCACTTGTCACGATAACTTTGATTTCTGCTTGGAAGACCTCGCTTGTCACTGGTTAACCACTTTCTTTGTCTCATCACAGAGAATACCTTTGACTCGTTCACCCAACATCCTCTATCTGTTGCACTGTTCACGAATTGAAATATACCAAATCTTTGTGTTTCTGATGGACCCCAAAGCATGTTGATTGTTACCAACTCAGTGCGTTTGTTGCTCTTTCCTGACCTATGACACTGTGGCGTGCTAGCCAGATCTCGTTTTGTGCAATTTGAAAGCTGGTGGCAAATTTTGAAGTCATTTCTCACTTGTTCTGACCAAACTGACTCAGGAAGAGGAAGTAAACAAGACACAAGGAACAGAGTAAAGGACAAGGGAAAGAGGTGATTCCTAACAAGAAAACTACAAAGTAAAAACCTATCAGATGTGGATGCCAACTCTAATGACCATGACATGCACCTGTGGCCTATTCTGTCACAATAAATCTGATGTTCAACTCTTGTTATACCTCTGAACCATGAAACTGGGCTTCAATGCTCTGATTATCCAATCTGATTCACAATCCTTATTCGACTTGTAGTGCACGAAGGGTTTTTCACCATCGAGCCTCTCTCATTTGATTCTTTCTCTCAACTTTCAGTCGCCTCAAGGTGCCCGTGAAGGTTTTCACCAGTAAGACTCTCTCATTTTTATTTCTCTCAACTCCCGTCGCCTTACGGTGCCTGTGAGTGTTTTCACCGAAAAGACTCTCTTATTTTCATTATTGTTTTTTTGCTTGGACCATAGTGTTGCCCCTGATATGAATCACCTCTATTTGCTCGACTTGGCATCTCTCGAAGACTGATCGGAAAGTCTTTCTTTGGACCGTAACGTGGGCTTTTTGGATGAGGTTAGAAAGAAAGGGTATCAAAAGGCTCAAAACAACTCATCATGGGTTCAAAATTACAACTTTCGGAACCAGATTCCTTACAACAAACACAATTTCTGCCCTAGTTTCTTGCTTGGGGACTTTTGGATTTTTATTTTGATGAGACCGAACTGTGAGGCTGCCTACGTATCCTTAAAAGGAATCAGGTCGAACATAGTTCATGACATAGGAATTGCTCTGTTGTTGTGATTTTTCTTTTCTTTTCCTTTCTTTTCTTTCTTCCTTTTCTCTTTTTGTTGTTTTGTTGTTTTTTCTTTCTTCTTTTTCCTTTTTTTTCTTTTTCTTCTTTTCTCTTTTTTTTTCAATTTTCATTTTTCTTCTCTCCCTTTTCGTTCTATTCTTTTCTCCTTTTCCTTTACTTATCTTTCACGCTTGTGTTTCTGATCTTTGCTACTGATCCCGAAAGAGGGGTATGAAAGAAAATAAACAAGGCTCAAAGGGGTAACGAAGGATAAGGTGTTTAGATAGCAGAAGAAAATGCTTTTGTCATTCCAATCTTCAAAACATGCCAAATACAAACAACCCAATTAAACAAACCAAAGAAAACATTCGTAACATCTTTTGATTGCGCCAGACTTGATGACCATATCCACACATTCGCCTTCTACATTTGTTACATACAAAGAACCATTGGACAACACTCTCACTCTCATTACCACGAACGGCTCCTGTCAATTTGGGCAAACTTGCCTTTAGCTTCAATCTGATGCGGTATGATACATTTCAATAAGGTTTCTTTATGCTCTATCTACCCTAGTTTCACACAATTCGGGCTTGAAGTGATCTCAAAATGCCTCTACTTATTTCCCTCAAATGTCCCTACATCTTCAACATTGTTTCATTGCTTCGTGATTAAACTAACCTTTAAAACCAGGCCAAGAATTATGCGTGCATGTCATGTCACTAGAGTCAATCAGGAAAGAACTATAAAAGAAAAGAGAACTAAATGAAAATGACTAGAAATTACAGAAAATAGAAAATTACATTAGACAGATGGTGAAAGGGTTTGAACAAAACAAACAAACTAAATTGGGGTCACAAACCCAGAACAAACCTAGACAACACTAAACGGGCTACCATGACTAAACAAACTAGGCAAAATAAAAGGATAGAAGAGTTTGAGCCACGAGACAATGTCTGGATTAGAACCCTGAAATAACCCGGACAACAGAAATGACAACAAAATAAACCACCAAAACTCCTCCCTGGCTAACCAAGACATGAGCGTCTTTCCAATTGCCAAGCTCGGCATCTTAGCCACTAAATTTCGCATCAACATTACTAGGATCTTCACAAACTTCCATCACATTGTTCTTAACAAATTGCTTTTGGGTTCCCTTTGCTGGCTCGTTCTTAAGATCAACCTCTGATAGCACTGAAAACTTTGCAGCGTGTGGGCCTTCGAGGATCTCAGAAGAATTTTCATATTCCTTTTCAAAACAAATCATACTCACCAGATGCGTCTCATTATGCACAGGCGATGGACTTTGGCTAGTGTTTGCTGCATTTGGATTTTGTACAACAATATCACCTACATCAATAAGCTTCTGAATTGCTTTCTTCAGATTCCAACACTTCTCTATGTCATGCCCCGGGGCATCTGAGCAATATGCGCACCTTTTGAGAAAAATCAAACTTCTTTGGAAGATGATTTGGCATTTTTATCTGGATCGGCTTCAACATGTCCAATTGTTTCAACTTTTGGAACAAACTGGCGTATGACACTCTCAATGGGGTGAAAGCCTTTTCTTTTTTCAGCAACCTCTCATTCTTAAATGCTTGATTGGGCCGAAAATCTGATCCAGGGGGTTTTTGGTAGGCTCGTGAGGGTGGATAGACATTTCGTGGAGTTGGGTACTGAGAGAGCGATGTACGATTTTGGGAGTTTCGTGGAGAGAAGTGGCATTGGGGAGGATCATTTGGTGCATCAGGATATCCCCGAGGACGATGTCGAGGCTGGAAGTGTTGATCGGGAAAGCCCATCAGATCATCTTTTCTGTTTCTCTTTCTTCCACCCAAGCTTACTGGGATTTTTTGAATGTCTTTCGAACAACTCATGATTTTGCCTGACTTGATTCCCTCTTCTACTAGCTCCCCCATTTTTAACACATCTTTGAAAGGATTTCCCAAGGCCGGGATCAAATGACTGAAGTAGGTGGGCCACTGGGCTTGTAGGAAAAGCTCAACCATTTCTTCTTCACCAATCGGGGTATTGACTCGAGCAGCCTGCTCCTTCCATCTGAGTCCAAATTCTCTAAAGATTTCCCCCGGCTTCTTTTCCATTCTGGATAGGGAGGAGCGGTCTGGGGTAACGCCCGATCTGTATTGAAAGTATCGAACAAAATCTTGAGCCATGTCACCCAATGTAGGCGACTTACCAACATCTTGACGAATATGCCAGTCCAAAGCTGCCCCAGTCAGGCTCTTACTGAAATATGCCATCAACAGGTCATCTTTATCTCCAACGCTTCTCATTTCACTGCAATAGAACCTCAGTTGGGCTACCGGATCTCCATATCCATCATACAAGTTAAATTTTGGCACTTTGAACCCCGCAGGCAGGCGAACGTCAGGGGACACAGACAGTTCTTTGTAAGCCATGCTACCCTGGTCTTGCCTTCCTTGTTTGTTCTTCAAGGATTGTTCTATGCCTTTCAGCCTCCTGGGTATCTCATCTTTCCCTTCTCTTCCTGTGAACCTTTCATTTTCAACATGAAGCTTATCCCGAAGGCTCTTCTTGTATGAGTCAGAAACCTTGTAGGCAACCTCTACGGGGTAGTTTTGGTCATGAGCTTTGAGTGGATATTCATTGTTGGGAATAGTGGATATGACAGGAGGGCACTTTTGGGAAAAGATAGGTGGAGGACGAGTGATGGAGCTACTAGGGTGGTTGGGGAAGCTGTGATAAGCGGGTATATCTGGAGAGTATGGAGGATCATCTGGCATTGTGTCCGGAGTTTGGGTAAGGGCAGCATCTAGGAAGTTATGTAGTGGCAGGGGTGGTGCCTTCCCAGTCATCCAAGCCTGATACATGTCCGTCATGTGTTGCCTTAAAAGCTTTACCTCTTCAACCAACCCATTGTCCTGTTCAACCAACTGCTTTCGGGCACCGGTATCAACCAACTCAGTTCTGTTGTTGTCTGCCATTGCCTTTTGACTTTGTGTTGTAGAGAAGAGTTACCGCTTTAAAAACCACAAACCAACCACCCTTCTGCTATGAATATAACAAAATGAGGCCATCACGTTAGCGTTAGGTCATTTAACAACAAAAATATCACATTGTGTGCAATGCACCTAGCCACAATTAACGGTTCTAGAATGACTTCGAGGGTCATAAGGTCACTTGGCATCATCCCAATTTGTTCATTTCAACCTTCGTTTTCTTTGTTTTTCTAGAACTTGCTTGATCATCACTCCTTTCTTTCCTCTCATTTCTCACGTCCCATAATTTCACCCTTTTTTTTTTAATTGTAAAAATAAAATGATTTGATCGAACCTTATGTAGGTTGCCTACGTATCATGACGCCGCATGAATCAGATCTTTGCATAGTTCTGGAAGAACGGAAATAAAGTAAACAAACCGACATTAGGCTATGTTATACTAGGTTTGAAAACCTGGATTTATTGTACTAGACCTGGCTTACCCGAGCGGACAACTCGAGCCAAAGCGGGGGCAACGTACCGGGAGCACGAAAGTCTACCCGGTCTAGTTACTTGACCCAACCTCTATCTACTTGGTATGACTTCTAACAGAAAAGTGGGTCACGCGCACGTGTGCACCATAAATTCAGAAGACTCAGAAAGTAGAAGGATTTCGTAACAGCTTATATATATAGTTCAAATAATATCAAAGCGGTAAAAAGCAACATTTAGTACATTAAGCCCAAACATGTGAATAAACCAGATAATAAATAAAGCCAAATATAACAATTATTCTAAGCTCAAATTCTTGAACCCTGAACCAGAAATTCTGGGTTAGATCCCCAGCAGAGTCGCCAGAGCTGTCACACCTCCCTTTTCCTATGCCCGAAGGTATATAAGGGAGTTTTTCCAATTAAAGTGACATTATTCGAAATGGGATTATTTAATTATTTCAGAGTCGCCACCTGGGATAATTTATGGTGTCCCAAGTCACCGGTTAAAATCCCGAATCGAGGAAGTTGACTCTTATTTAATAGTCTACGAACACAGAAATCCGGGTAAGGAATTTTGTTAACCCGAGAGAAGGTGTTAGGCATTCCCGAGTTCCGTGGTTCTAGCACGGTCGCTTAGTGATTTATACTTGGCTAAAATTGCCTAATTACTTATTTTAAAACCTATGTGCATTTACCTTTTACCGCTTTTAATCACTTGATTTGTTTGTAATAAAGAATTGAGTTACGCGTACGTATACTCTTTTCTTTTGGCGCGTCAAAAAATCATGTCACGTAAACGTGTCCACAATTAATAACGCTTGATTTATTTATATTAAGAAAGGTTTGGTTGAAGTTGAGCGAACGCATCCCTCGAGTTACTTTTTGGAATTAAAATCGCAATTATGTTACGGGAACGTATACATAATCACAATACTAGTCTAAATCGAGCCTAAAGCAAACTACGATGTTCTTGAATTATTATTATTATTCCTAAATTAGATAACCGCATGGACAAATCAACCAACGATATTCATGACTAATCAACCATCTATTGCGTTAATCTTCTTTTTCTTATTTTGAATTACAAGCAGCAGTAGTAGTGGTATCAATTAGGTAAGTAATTAAGTATGACTATTTCTCTTCTTTTTTTTCTTGAGATCATACAAATATACATCCCCACATATGAATTACTACAATATAATGAACAAGTACGGATCAACATAGTGCAGATACTTTTGTACCAAAGTCTCAATGTAAAATTAATTAACAAAGAGGCCACTAAAACAAAATATATGAGATGAATTGTTGGGATTAAATTAAAATCTTATTCTAACACTTTTTTTATTTAGTGATCTTTCAAAATGGTCCTAACGTGAAAATGGATCATACAGACCCATAACTGGTACTAAAAGCAAAAAGCAAAAAGCAAAAAAGCAAAAGGCAAAAGGCAAAAAAAAAAAGCAAAAAGCAAAAAATACTACTAATATTTTAGCCACTTTTAATATTTCCGAAAAAAATTCAAAGTTATTTAAAACACATCGTAAACCACGCTACATAAAATGCACCCATGGTTCACGACACATTTTATATAACATTGTTGGAAATTAGAACCGGGCCACATGAAATGTACTCCCGAATTTTAGTAGTCATGATAATTATATAATTAACGTGCCTAAAGCAAACTAAAAACATTATTTACTCTATATTACTTATATATACATATCAAGAACAACAGTAAATTAAAGAGTGATTAAATCACAAAACAAGGCTGCAAAATATACTTTTTATTCTCGAGCCAACTTTGTACTACAGCTCTGTGAAAATTGCCCCTTGTAAAATGAATTATACACTTCCTTCAAAGATGATTTATTTACCACAATGGACAAAGGATTAAAACTAGAAAAAAGATAATTCACTAACAGTAGTACTTACTATTACTCAACCAAAAAGAAGAACTCATTTCCTAACTTAACACAAATAGTTAAATCCATTCAACGAGGAAGTCTTATAGTGTAAAAATTATTGACTAGTGCTAAAACTGTACGAAAATGAATGGCAGTCATGAGATAGTCCCTTTTATGTTTGTTCAACCTAGCTAGGAGTATTTCGTCCACTCCTAAAAGCTACCATACACACAAAATAAAAGATGAAACACCCATACCATGCGAATTACATGAACAAAACCAATACAGAGAAGCAAAATATAATCAAGATCTTTCACCAAACAAGTAAAATGAATATGAGATAAAATAAACACAAGGAAGAGAACCTGTAGTATTGCAAAGCAAAGTACATATTTGATATGATGATAACAATCCTCCTCCAACCTATACAGCAAATCATTAGAACTATAACCAAACATCATCGATCTCATCGACGGAACCTCAGACGACGACCACCTCAACGACGGCTTGGATTTTCAAAGACATTGGGGCTATTTCGTGGCGTTAAAGTGTGGTTTAGGAGCTAGCTTCAGGTTGAAGCAGCAATGGACGAGAGATGGGAGACGACGACAGTGCGGACGAAGCTGGTGAGAGATCTGGCGGGTATGCGGCTGAAGCAGTGACGTTTCACAAGGGTTTTTCGACTGTGATTACACGCTGGAATTTCATTGTATTTTAGTTGGGTTTTCGCTAGGACTTTGGGGTGTTTTATGGGGTGTTTTTCAGGTGGAAAAGATGAGCTCTCATGGCTCTTTCATGGTGGATGTTAAGCTCTAGATGTAGAATTTTTAGGAGGAAGAAGACCCTCTTTTCGTTGGCTGCCTCTGTATATCCAGTGTATATAGAGAGTATCTCTAATGTATATAGAATGTATACTGACCTTATATCGAGTGTATACCCTCTGTCTCCATTAAGAATAAGCCATCCCTTTTTTTCGTTTCTGTATTTTGAACTTCTCCTCTCGTTTCTTCTTACTTGAATTATTGTTTTTCTTTTTTCCCTCTCCCTTTTACTAAGTCTTTGTTGTCTCTTTATAGAGAAGAAAATTGGTAATTTTTTGTTCCTCCCATTTGGAGTGGAGAACGTGGGTTTTGAGTGGAGGAAAATGGGAATTGGCTTAGTGGAATTATGAGTGGAATGGAGTGGGGATGTGGGATTGTGAGTGGAGAACAAAGTGGGGGACAAGAAGTGGGGAACAAAGGGGATGGATGTGAGGAAATAAAAGAGAGTGGGGGGGACCAGCGTAGGGGACAAGGGAAAGTGGGAAAGATGGGTGAGAAGTGAGGTATTGGAGAGATAAGTGGGAAAAAATTCAAATACGGTCAAAATTAGGTGTTCACAAGTATGATGGGTGAGCTTAATTTCTTCTTTGGCTTACAAATTAAACAAAACTCAAATGGAACCATGATCCATCAGCAGAAATATGCAAAAGACCTGATTAAGAAGTTTAAAATGGAAGAATCAAAGGAAATAGATACTCCTATTACAACAACCACAAATTGGACATAGATGAACATGGTTCATCTATTGATCAGAAGCTGTATAGGGGTATGATTGGTTCACTTTTGTATCGTATTGCTAGCAGGCCTGATATTGTTTTCAGTGTAGGACTTTGTGCTCGATTTTGAGCAAATCCAAAGGAATCTCACTTGACTGTTGTCAAAAGAATATTGAGATACTTGAAATGCACTACTGATCTTTTCCTTTGGTATCCAAAAGGTAGTAACTTTAACCTAGTGGGATATGCTAATGCTGACTATGTAGGTTTCCTTGTGGATAGGAAGAGTGCCTCAGGTATGGCACATTTCCTGGGCTCATGTCTTGTGTCACAGACTACTAAAAAGCAAAATTTAGTGCCCTAATCTACTGCTGAAACTGAGTATGTTGATGTTGCTTCTTATTGTGCTCAATTGTTGTGGATCAAACAGCAGTTGATGGATTTTGGTATTGAAGTTGGTTGCATCCCTATTTTCTGTGATAACACTAGTGCTATTAGTATGACTAAGAACCTGGTTCATCATAGGAGAACTAAGCACATAGATGTTGGACACCATTTTTTGAGGGACAACTATGAGAAATGATTGATTACTATAGAATTTTGTGCTACTGATAAACAAATTGCTGACATCTTTACAAAAACACTGAGTAGAGAGTACTTTGAAAGGAACATGTTAGAATTAGGGATGATTAAGATCACCTAATGGGACCAGTTCAGAATGCACAATGAAAAAATGAAAAAATAAATAAATTTTTGTTTAGAAAATCTGCAAAGTGTGTAAATATCTAGATTAATCTTTGCTCAGTCTCATACTATAACTAGTATACTCCTATGCCATGTGTTAATATAACTCACTGATCTCTAACAAATTTTCTCTATTTTGGCAAATTGAGGCATGATCAAGAGGATTCTTAGTGAAGAACCTGGTTCATCAGTGTTGGTTCATCTGAATAGCGAGATATGTTTTCAACACTCTGCACAATTTGAAATATTAATATCTAAACCATGAGCAGAGTCCTACCCAAGTCCAAAATCTCAAAATCCTATCCAATTAATTTTGAACCAGTTCCGCCTTAAACTAGAATCCTCACTGTGTTAAAATGCCTAGATACTAGGGAAGCCTAACCGCCTATTCAAACTGAGATTTCAGGGTGATTAGACTTCTATTTGACTACCAAAAGTTGTCATTATGTATTAATTACACCTCCTCTTTTAAATTCATCATCATCACCACTGCCACTCCCCCAAAATTTCCATAACCGTCAAAATATTTCTCTCTTCTCTTCTCTTCGCTTCCAAAATTCTGCACATCCATCTCCTTTCTCACAAGAATCCAGAGAAAATGACTAACCCCCAAGACAATCCTGGTACATCTCCTCCACCTACACCCTCCGATTCCTCCACTACTCCTCAACCCAGCACAGCCCCCCAACCTAGGAGAAGGCAAGTGAAGATGTTTGCTCGCAGAACTGTGGTTATATGTGCACTTTCCAAGAAAGTAAACGCACAATTGAAGGCTAGTCAAGCCTAAGATTCTAAAAATTCTGATGATTCTTTCAAGTCTGCGAGTGAGGGGGAAGGAACTGGGTCTTCTGATTCTGAGCAGGCAACATCTGTGCAAAATCCCTCTTCTGAGGTAAGTTTCGTTCTAGTTGAAAATTTGGACAATCGTTTTGTTTTGGTTGGGTCTGTTATGAATGTGGAAACGCCTGAGTCAAGGAGGAGAGGAGGTAAAAATAAAAGTTAAAAAGAAAAGGAGAGTGAGGGTGTGAGTAGTAATGTAAGGGAAAAAGGGAAAGAAGTGGTTGATTCCTCACCCACCTCTAAAGCGGTTAAACTGGCAATTTGTGGAGCTGAGCCAGAAAAGGTGGTAGAGAGTAGCAAAAAAACAGGGGGAAGTGGTTCAGGTGAGGCTGTTGAAGGGCTGGTCAATCTTAGTTCACATGCAGATGAACCCGGTTCATCAATTGAGGAAACTCTAGCAGAGCTTCTAAAGAAAGTGGGTGAAAGCTACAACCCCAAAAAAAGGAGAACTCCAACACCAAAAGCTCCCAGCACTGTAAAAACTACCAAGAAAAGGAAGGCTACTTCTTCAACAACTGCTGAGATTCCTCTACCAAAAGGAAGGGCCACAAGGAGTAAGTTGAAGCAGAGTGAGGATGAGTTACAAAAGGCTATGGCAGAAAGCAAGAAGAAAAGAATAGACAAAGGGAAAGCTAAGGTTGCAGAGCCTGTTGAGGTTGTTGATGTGGATGTGATGGACCCGGTCCATCAAGATGAACATGTGATAGTGGATGTGGATGTAGAGGTTCAGACCCCTAAGCTCAAGAAAACCAAGACTTCTTTAAAGAAGTCTTCATCTGTTTTCAAGGCTGCTGAACCTTCTTCTTTGGCTAAAAGAACAAGGTCTTCTGTGAAAGCCAAGCAAGTTAAGGTTACTAAGGAATAAGATTGGAGTGGTGAAGAAGAGGGTGAATCTGACTATGAACAAGATAAGCTAGCCAAGTTTGGCAAACGAAGAATCTTGAAGTGGAGACTTAAACGATTTGGAGGAACTAATGATGGTTCGATTGGTTGATGCTCTAGTTGTTCAGGGTTGGAAGGACATGGTCATTCAGTTGGATGGCATGCTGGAAAGAAATGAGATTATTGAGTTCATGACCAATGCAGAAGTCAAGGATGGTAGAGTTACTAGCCATGTGAAAGGGGATCAAGTGACTTTTGATGCAAAAGAGCTGGGTGAAATCCTTAACATTCCTTCTGAAGGGTATGATGACTACACGAGGCAAAAATGGCCAAGTTTGGACTCCCTTCCTACTACCCTTTCCATTACTAGGAAGTTCTGTGATGTCACAGAAGTGAATGAGGCGAAGATTGTGCATAAGAGTGAAATGAAGCCATGTCACAAAGTCCTGTTTGAATTTGTCAACAAGTGTTTGCTGCCTAGGTAGGAAAGAAGACATATTGCTAACTACATAGATTTGGTTTTGATGGAGTGTCTTGAAAGTGGAAGGCAGATCAACTGGCCTACATTTATGATCAAGCTACTTGATAGGGTTATCAATGGCTCCAAGGCCCATTCCACCCCTTATGATTTTATTCTCACCACTGTTCTTGATCATTGTAAGGTGCCACTAAAGAAGTGGGAGATGACCATAAGCAAAGACCATTTTGGAATCAATGCTCTGGTTGCTTGTGATTATGAGGTCAATGCCATTCCTAATGAACTTGGTTCATCTAAAAAGACACCTATCAATAGCAAGGTTAGAGCTTTATTGTAGGAGAGTGGGGCAATGGATGCTAAAATAGCTAAGCTGAAGACTCGGTTGGCAGAGGTTGAACTGAGAGAGATGCTCTCAGAACTGAGCTCACAAAAGAAAAGGAGAAGAATGATGGTATTATTCAAGACATGTTGCACCTTCTCCAAGCCAAAACACAACCCTCTAGTTCTTCCAAGCCTTAATTTCTTTAGCCTTTATTTTCTGAACCTTGTCTAGACCTTTCAGTGACCCGGATTAGGGATTTTTCTTGTTTTGCTCATGTTTTAACTGTTTTTATTTCTTTTTGTGGATTGTGGTAGCATCATATTCTCTATCAATGAAGTCTGCTACTTTTACGCTTGTTGATTGTTTGTTTTTCCTTGATAGTTTGAATATGTATAGTTGATTACTGATGATTAATCCATGAATGCATTTGCAGTTGCCCGGTGGCCATGAGTAATTTTTAAAATCTGAGAATCACACTTTGTTTATGCAACTTTTTGATGATGCCAAAAGGGGGAAGAGATATTGTGCTTTATATTCTAAACCTAATGAACCTGGTCCTTGGTGATAAGTGAAAAATTTCTAACTTTGCATTGATGATTGAGCTGAGCTCTGAAAGGGCCTAAGTGAGTGAAAAGCACAGAGTTTGTCATCATTAAAAAGGGGGAATTTGTTGGCCCAAGTAAAGGAGAGTTTTGAAGATTGACAAAGGAACTCAGCCATGGACCAAGTCCATCCTAGTGAAGCACAGATATGGTCAACTCAAGCATGTGAGATGCACGTGAAGGAGATAAACCTAACTTAATAGAATTGATATCTCCTGATCCTGATCGAAAAGGTTGCACATTGGATAAGGAGAGAGACTCTTTACTCAAAGAGAACACAGTTTAAGAGAAGGATAGAGTTAGAGGTTGAGATCAACTAGTACTCTTCCACCAAGGAAGAGTAGCATCAGAATTCTAGTCAATCTCTATTTACTAACTCTATAAATATCAGTGTTGTTCTCTTTTACAGGTAACACACATAAGCAGAAGTTAAATGTGAATTAAGAGCAAAATAACAAGGCAATTTTGCAAGCAATTTATGTGTGATTCGAGCGTGCAAACCTGAAGCTACATGAATCAGATAGAAGAACCAGTTCCAAGTGTCTGTCTTTTATTTTAGTTCAATTGTAATAGGTGTTTTTATATTGTACCTTTCAGCTTTATCTAGAAGCAATTGTATTAGGTACTTAGAGTTTTCAAATTAGAGTTAACTTGAAGTTGTCGCAACAGTTGAGGCTGTTTGCTACAACGGGATTAGAGTTAGTCCTAGGTTTACAAAAGAGTTTTTGTAAATGCAGTTTTTCGCTCAGTGATTTTAGTGGAGAGTTTGGGAAAATTATACTGGAAAGTAGGTCGTGGTTTTTTCACCTTTTGAGCCAGGTGTTTTCCACGTAAAATTTCTGTGTTCTTTAATTTCTATACTTATTATTCCACAACAATAATAGTTGGAACACATAGAAGAACCAGGTGTCCTTCTATAATCAGGTTAAACGAAAAATTGGACACCACACAAATCACCCCCTCTTGTGTGGTATTGAAGTATAAAACATCATATATATATACATCTTCGACTCTCTTTTAATTTGTTATAGGAGTATAAATTAAACGTTACAATCCGCACCGTTTGCCATCCCTACCCAAAAGTAATCAAAATTTCCAAGGCTTCTTGTTATTTCCAAATCTGACGATTGGGATATTGCCGCCATGCCTTGTAGCAAGGAGTTTTTTCAGCTTCACACGTTTAGACAAAAAGGATGTTCAAAAGATCTTTGCCGGCTTATATTTTAGTTATTATTGCATTTTAATAGTCTATATAAAAGGAGGAAGGGTTAAATTCTACTTCGTTTTTTATGAATAAACAGAAATATGGCGAAAGTTTTCTTCGTTCTCCTTCATATCACTGCGTTGTTGCTCAGTGTCCAGCAATTCGGTGGTAAGTCAAAGATGTTGCTTCCTTTTTTTCTTTGTTTATCATATTTTAATTTTTATGTAAGCTAAATTTACGTCAAATTTACATAAAAAAGAAAAAAAGAAAAAAAAAAAGGAGAAATCATTTTCTAGGGTTGGTGTTCTAGGGTAAATAATTGCACTCTTTTTACCTCCTAATTATATTCATGTTAACTTACGCTATAGTAGTGTGTACAATTAATTTTCCCAGTAAAGAAGGAATAACACTATTCACGATCGGTGGCGGACGCACGTGGTGACAAGCGGGTTCAACTGAACCCGCTTCATCAAAAAATAATATTGTGTATATGTATAAATTACGATTAAAGTTGCGTAAATTTTGTATAAATATTTTATTTGAACCCACTTGATAACTATTATTTTATGACTAAAGTTATGTACTTTTTGATTGAACCCGCTTGCACAAAATTTTGGGTCCGCTACTGTTCACGATTTATGCCACTTAAAACATTTTCAAAAGAGAAAATTAAAACAAGAAGTTACATAAATTTTTTGTTATTCTTTATTACGAACTTCTTTACAAATAATAACACTCTTCACTAATAAAATTAGTCACAACTTTGTTTTCGACACAAATAGACACGGCAAGAATTTTAGCCTCCTCCAAACTTTTTGGATTGACGTTTTCAACGGACGGAAATTCTTAGCAATTGCGATTGTTGGAACGACCGCAAGTAACAATGTAAATGTCAAATAAAAATAAACCTATTGATAACGTAGAATATTAGTGTAAAATTTCTTTATATAGTCAGTACTATATATATAAGTTAAATACTTAAATCTTTATTAAAAAAATTTAATTTATGTGCATTAACAATTTATAATTAAATATTTTATACGATCATACTAAGATCATGACATATAACAAAAAGTAATTGTCTATAGTAAACCTATGTTAATGACCTTGAAATATAACGTAAAACCAGATAAAATACATTGATAGTAAAGCAATCCTCCTATATATCTCCTCCCAATTTTGTGTGTGTATGAGAATCTACTTTTTCAAGTAACGAGTTTTACTTATTAGAACAGTTATTTATTTTTACTATCTTTTAGATAATTATAATAGTGTAAAAATTCTTTTACACTATTCATGTATAGCTTAATTCTTTTTGGAACCTCTGTCTCAATTTTAGCTATTCAAAATTATTTCAGATGGAAAGAAGGTAATGATGGAGTATATTGGAGCAACAGGCAAGCCAATAACATTTGATGATGTTCCAATAGATGAGGGCATTGATTTTCATTTCATTCTCAGCTTTGCCATTGATGCAGACCATTTAGGGAACCCACAGAATGGTACCTTCTCACCATATTGGGCATCAAACCTAACCCTAGACTCAGTTGCATCAATCAAATCGAAATACCCTAATGTTAAAGCTTTGCCTAGCCTTTCAGGCTGGAGTCACTACAAGAAAGTAAGGATACGATGACATTAAATAAATATCCATAATGATGTCTAAATGTCACAAATTCATTCACCAACATTTAATTTACATTTGTATCAAATATCACTAATTTTGGGGTCGGAAATTTTCCGACATTTGCATAAATGTCAGTAAGAAATTTGCGACATTTATTTATGACATTTTTTGAAACGTCACTTAAAATTGTTGACATTTAGAATAATGTTGGTAAAAAGATTATGACATTTATTTACAGCTTTTAAAAAATGTCGCTTTATAATTTACGACATTTTAGTAACTGTCAATAAAATATTTACAACATTTAGGTGAATGTCAAATAAATTAGTGACATTTATTAAATCTTCTGAAATGCCACTTTAAAATATGCATATCAAATTTCTAAAATATGAATAATAATCTTTTATTTAGTTTTTCGTCGTGTCTCATACATATTAATTTGATTTGTACATTCAAAAATGTCAATCTTTACACACAATGTAACAAATATGAAAAAGAAAAAATTTCTTCTCACCTTGTATTTGAAGAACATAGTAAAACTGACATAATAAGGGTTCTCCTTACAAGTTAAGAGTTCAAATCAAATGACCTGTTATATCTCAAATAAAACGTAATTCAAACTAAATCATAAAAGATAACGTAATTTTAACATGAAACTATGTCAAATTCACTCCTAATCTGAACGAATTCCCTTAAATTCAAGAACAAATTCTACAACAAGGTTTTATGGATCTATCTTTCCACAAGCCAAGTATTCCTTGCCAATAATTGATCTTACATCCTTCAGAAGTTCTGCAAAGAATCACATAAAGTTGAAAAAGTACCATATGTGTTACATGTTTTTCCAAACTTACCCACTTTTTTTGGTCCAAAGTTCATTTGTTTCGTTCTTCTTAATTTTGTTAACCTGAAAAAGAAATATTAGAAAGGTTACTTTGATAGTTTATAGACTTTAAATTGAGTGTCGAGTACAAGATAAAATCAATAAGACAAAGCCTATATAGCCTCAGAATGTCGCACACTTCTACAAAAATAACATAAGAACTTTAAATTACAAGCAAAAGTCTAGAGGCAACATTGATAGCACATTTATACTACATCTCCTTCTCTGACAACATTGTAAAAGTTCTTTTGAACTAAAAGCTTCACTATTCACAAATCAAAAGATATCATCCAATATAGACCCATCAATTCTTAAACTGCTAACAGACAAGTGAACATAAATTAAAAAAATAGCTGTGAACACCTAATTTTTGATAATATTTAATTTTTTATCACTTTTTCTATGTAAATATTTTAGGGGTTTTAACCTACAATTTTTAGCTTTGTTACACTTTTTATTATAGGGTAAAAATACAAAATTTAAAAGGTGAATTATTACCATTAATATTATTTTATTTTTATTTTTATTTTAAAATAATAAAAAAATTCCGAAAAAATATTAATTTTTTTTTAATTTTTAGGAGTGATTTAAAAAATAAGAAAAAGGGAAGTATTGAATAAAAAAAATAAAAGTAAAAGTAGGTGGAATTCTCTTTTAAAAAGTAAAAGAAAGTAGAAAATTAAAAAAATAAAAGTAAAGTTTTGTGGAAATTTTAAAAAAATAAAAAGTAAAAGAAAGTTGGAATTAAAAAACAAATATAAAGGTATCTGAAAATTAAAAAAATTTAAAGTAAAAGAAAGTAGCATTTTTAAAAGAAAAGCAAAAGAAAGTGGATTGTTTTTTTAAGAAAAGTTAAATAAGTGGAATTCTCTTTTAAAAAGTAAAAAAAGTGGGATTTTAAATAAGATAAAAGTAATTAAAGTTGGAATTTAAAAAATAAAAGTAAAGAAAGGTGGAATTTCTTTTTATAAAAAAAATAAAAATAATTTGTAAGTGGGATTTCTTTTAATTAAAAAATAATAAAATAATAAAATATTTTTTAAAAAAAAAACTGAAAAATCTCGAAAATTTTGCTATAAATAGAAGAGAAAATTTGAGAAGAAAAACAAAAGAGGGGGAGGAGAGAAATTTAGGTTGATAATTTTCATTAAATTTTTCTTTCAATATTTCGGGCCTTGAATCTTGGGTTTGAAGAAGAGTTGATAGAGATTTTGTTGTTGCTGCTGTATTGACTCTACAACTTTCAGATTTTATTCATTTGAATTCACTCTCTTGTAGGTATGTAATTCAAGCTCTTGAGTTAAAAAATGTCAGAGCATCTTTATTGAAGCAGAAGCAAATTGATTTGGTTCTTTTGATAAAGTTTCTTTCGTATTTAATCTGTTCGCATGAATGATGTTTCTTTGATTGAGTGAATTGAGATTTGCAAATGTTAACGTTATTTTAGTATGTTCATGACTCTGTCTCATTTTTTTTTCTTTTTTTTTTCTTTTTTTTTTCTTGGCTCATGACTTGTAATTAGCAGGTATTGTTTTGTTTACATTTAGATTTCAAGCTCATGTAGCACCATGTTCATATTTTGAAATTTAAAGAAGTATGTGAAGTTGAACAATTTGTCAACATTAAGATGTAAAAAAAAATAGATTGCGTTAGTGGAAGGATCTTATCTTCAGTTTATGTTATTGGCTGCATATTTTCTTAAATTAACCATGTGAAGATTCAACTTCCTCTGCTTCAAAATGGTACTGTAGAAGTTATAGTGGTGATACTACAACTTTCTCTTTAGCATAGTATTAAATAAATTAATTACTTTAAGTGTTCTTTGTTATAATCAAGTTTAAAATGCATTTTTGTATGTCCATGTTTGTTTTGTTCCTTCTAGTTAATCCGAATAGTTCTCAGCATGGTTTTTTTTTTTTTGTGCTCATATGGTCATTTAAGATTCATTATTTTGTTATAAAATTTTGTTAGTTTCTTTCTAGAATTTGAAAACGAAAGTCGGTCTTTTTGAAGATGACATGGAGATGAACCCAAAGCTGGCACCTGTCTTTTGTTATTTTCACATAAATGTCAACTCCACCTTTCTGAATTGTAGTATGTTATAACAAAAGGCTCCAGTGATATACATGTAGCTAACTTATTTCTTTAGGCCTTTTGTACTTATCAATTTATATCACTCCATCCACAATAAAATATCAAAACTCATGGCCCTCATTTAATTAATTTTAAATCCTTAGAATTCGAGGCATGCCATTTAGCGAAATTTCTATGGCCCTCGCAAAGTTGAAAAATGCGTAGTTGCTTTAGGCGCGTAATTTGAAATAACCTTCCTAAACTCGGGTGTGCATTTCATGTGACCCAAATCCAAATCCCAACAACGTTAAATAAAATGTGTCGTGGACCACGGGTGCATTTATGTGACGTGGTTCAAGACATATTTTAAATGACGTTGCAATCTTCCTAAAAATGAACAAGAGCGGTTAATAAGTTAAAATTGAACCATAGGCTAAAACATGTATTAAAATCAGATAATAGGACAATTATAACAGTTGAGCGACCGTGCTAGAATCACGGAACCCGGGAATGCCTAACACCTTCTCCCGGATTAACAGAATTCCTTACCCAAATTTCTGTGTTCGCAGATTGTAAAACAGAGTCAATCTTTTCCTCGATTTGGGATTTGAACTGGTGACTTGGGACACCATAAATTATCCCAAGTGGCGACTCTGAATTTTTAATAATAAATGAATCCCGTTTCGATTGTCACTTTAAGTTGGAAAAAACTCTCTTATACCCTTTCTGGGGTATAGGAAAAAAGGAGGTGTGACAGCCTGGCAACTCTGCTGGGGACTGGAACCCAGAACTTCTGGTTCAGGGTTCGAGAATTCGAGCTTGGAATAATTGTTATAATTGGCTTTGTTTATTATCTAATTTTTACATGTTTGGGCCTAATGTGCTAAATGCTGCTTTTACCGCTTTGATATTATCTGAAGTGTATATAAACTGCTACGAAACCCTTCTCTTCTCACCTTCGGGGATGTGCTCGTTGGTCGAGACTCCCTATTCTTTTAGTGTCATACCTTGAAATAAGAAAGAGGCTCGGACAAGCTACTAAGCTGGATGGCCTTTTGGTTCCCGGTACGTAGCCCCCTCCTCGGCTCGAGTTGTCCGCTCGGGTACACAGTCTAGAACAAATACCCAGGCTTTGAACCTAGAATAACTCAGCTTCATGCCGGATCCCTAATAGAAACGTTTGTGTGCATCATGTGCATTTGATTTTGGAGGCTCAACACAGGGGTTGGGTCTGTCTAGGACAGGTGTACCAAAAATGAAAAAAATCATCCTGATGCATCTTACTTGCTACTTGTGCATTTATTTGCTTCGGACTTGCATGTTGATCGGTTTTTGAATATTTTGAGGAAAGAGAAATAGCAGTATGAGGGTTAAAGAGAGTATAATCGCCTGTTTTGAAAAAAACAATGTCCAAATAGTGCTGAAACTCTGCCGAATTTTTGAGAAAATTTTTTAGAAAAAAAAAAGAAAAAAAGGAGAAGGAAAAGAAAAAAAATTTGTTTTCAAAAATAGTTTGTTTATTTTGCCAATAAAATGAAAAAAAATCTTGTTTTCAAAAATAGTTTGTTTTATTTGCCGAACTACGTCAGTTTGATTCTCACAGGGTGTGGGATACGTAGGCAACCCTCATCGGATCCAACTTCTTTTTGCCAAAAATAGCCCAAAACGAAAAAAAAAATTATTTTACTGTAAATAGGTAAGGTGATGCCGTTTTTATCAAAAATAGCCAAATGTTCCCGAAAGGGATGACGGATGGCTGATTTCGCATAAACAGCCACCTTTGGTCTTTTTTCAATTTTTGGCAAGTTAGCAGGCACAGCCTTAAAATCTCCCTCCGGAAGTGCTGAAATGCCGTATTTGCAAAGTTGGGCTTTTGGTTTTAGAAAAAAAATCTGAAAAAAAGGGTCAGTTTTGATTCTAAATAGAGTAAATCATGATTAATCACCTTAATAAATGTGCAGAATGAGCACAAGCCAGAATTTACCAGTAACAATTATGAACAAGATCCCTTTGGAGTTGCACATGTGGTGGGATGACTTGGGCAAATCAGGGCAAGACACGGTCAATCTATACTTGGGAGGCCTCGCTGGGTTGCTGAAAATTAATCCTAGAGGGGATATCATAAAGGCATTGGTCACATTCTGGGACCCGGCTCACAACGTATTTCATTTCTCAGATTTTGAACTTACCCCAACATTGGAAGAAATAGTCGGATATATTGGGGGTCCCAAAGTTCCTCTGAGACACCAGTACCTAATTGCTCCGAGGGCCATAGCCGTGCACAGGTTCTTAGACTCTTTGAAAATAAGTAGGGAGGTCCACAACCCAGACTTGGCAGCTGGTTTTTGTACTTTGCAGTTTATATACAACAGATATGGTCATATATGGGGGTTCAACAAGCCGGAAAACAAAATCTGCAGCAAGGGAACGCCTTAAGTGGGAAGAACACAAATGTTTTGCATTTATGGTGGTCTTTTTGGGACTTTTGGTGTTTCCTAGAAAAGATGGGAATATTGACATACGAGCAGCCGGGGTTGTCAGCACTTTGTTTACTCAGGCCAACAGCACCCTCGCACCCATGATAGTAGCTGAAATCTTTCGCGCTCTCACAGCCTGCAAAGCCGGGAGAGACTTTTTTTAGGGGTGCAACGTGTTGCTGCAGATGTGGATGATTGAACACCTATGCCGTCGTCCTCAATTTATGAGTTATGGGTCGACAGACAAAACATGCATTGAGAAATTTTCTACGAGGGTTGATGGAATCAGCTTGCCAGAAGGGGTCACAGAGTGGATAGAGCGCCTCCGTTCCGTCACTGCAAGCCAAATAGAGTGGACATTTGGATGGCTGCCTGTGGATGAAATCATATATATGCCAGCCACTGGACCCTATTTCCTTTTGATGGGACTCAGGAGTATCCAGCCCTATGCCCCGTATCGAGTTTTGAGGCAGTTGGGGAGATGCCAAATAGTTCCGAAAGATGAAGATCTTAGGGGCCAAGTGGTTGAGATCGGTCCTAACGGACAATTTCACGAAGCAGCAGTCCGCCAAATTTGGAGCGAGTGTCAATACTTAACGGCAAATACATGTGTACGTGATCGATCCAAAGGTGAAGTTTCGTCGGGATACCTTGCTTGGTATAGGAGAGAAATCGAGTTTGGGAGGCCGGCCAAGAGACCCCATCTCCAGGAGTTTGTCGGGGCGTCGCAAGAACAGTGGGATTGGTTGGCTAAAGAACATGAGTACAGGGCCACAATAGGCAGATTGGAGAAGCAAGTCATGGAGTTGCAGTTTGAGAAAGGTCTGCAGGTCGCCACAGATGAGGGGGAGAAAAAGAAACTAGCTAAAGAAAATGAGGCCCTTCGAGCCCAAATTCAAAAGATGAAAATAGCTGCAAAAAACCCCGCCCGAAGTTCCAAAGATGAAAAACTTATAGATAACCTAAGGCGGAAAGTGGGCGAATATAATTTTGATCTGAACAAAGCAGAAAGTGAATTAACCAGGGCTCGAAAACAATTGGCCGAAAACTCAGCAGAACGAGCACGTCTGGTTAAGCAGCTGAAAGAAAAGTATGACAATGAGGTTGCAGGGCTAAAGAAAAGGGTCATCGCCACAGAAAAAAAAATGATCAAACAGGCAAAAGACTTCAGGGTTGAAAGGGAACATTGTTATACGGCCTTGGCGCAATTAGAAATAGACTTGCAACAACTTCAGGAGCAGAATCATGTGGCCGACCAAACTTTGGAAGCCAGGGCCCAACAGATTGGGCGTTTGTTACAAGAAAAAGGCATCATAACATAGAGAATTAGAAACATCGCCGACTACGTCGTTATAAAGTGCCAGATCTGTGAGGATATGACTCGCACTACCTTCTTCGCAGCAATGATGACATTTGTTAAGCATATAATGAGTGACTTGGACCGACTTCAAAGGGATCTTGCATATAGGCCCGCGGCGAGACCGAATGATGTCCCGCGGGCACCAGGAGCATTGATGTATTCATGATTTCTCATGAAGTCTATATTTACGTTTCGATTAAAGTCTGTCAGTCATGTTGAGTTTGTATTTTCTTTCTGTTCTTTATTTCCTTTTGTTGGAGTATGATAGCTTATTTTCGGAGTCTGTATTTCGTCTTTGCCTCAAAATCTGTTAGTCTTTTGGAATTTGTTAATTTTGAGTTTTGTAATGGAAGCATTTGTTTTTTTAGAGTTGTTTACTTGTGCACTTATCTACTAGAACTACGCACGGTCTGATTCATGTGGGGACATGATACGTAGGCAATCTCTATAGGATTCGACCACCACTAAAAAGAAAAGGGGGAAATGAAAAATAAATAAAGGAGGATAGAATAAAGGAAGCTTAAAAGAAGGGGCACAATTATGAGAGGCCGGAATGACGCACGCAACCGAAGCAAATGCATGATAGAAAATGGTTAATTGCCTAGGTGCATTGCGTCCCAACGTGTAATTGCATATGTGTTAAACTCTAAAAACTAACAAGTTTGTTATTTTGTAGAGAATTCAAGCAGTTAGTTTATCTAGAGGATACTGGCACATTATCATTACCAAACCAAATCAAAAGGACCAATACCAGAAATCATGTCTATCCCGGATGTCGACACAAGTGTTGAGGTAGAGGAGTTGGACGTCAGTAAAATGAAAGAGGAGATGCTCAAACTTAAGCAACAGATAGCCGAGATGTATCAGGCCTGGTCTAAAGGACAATCACCCCCAGCTTACCCTGCTAACCCTGCTTCCACCCCACCACCGGCTCAGGCTTAGGATCATCCTTCCATCGATCCAAGCTTTCCCATTTACCAACATTACCATGGCACTACTTCTCATATGTCACAAGCTCCACTACCAAAATCAATTCCATACCCCCCTCCGCCAGTCACCCCTATCTTTATGGCATTTCCACCAGCTGCACTCCATAGATCCTCGAGTAAGCCTATGTTCCAAGCTCAGGACCACCAGTACTACCCCCCGGATCCCACCTTCAAAGCTCCCAAAACCTACCCCTATAATCCACATTCTGATCTCCCGAGAGAAGCTGAGAGACTAGCCAAAAATCTCGAACATGAGGAGATGTTCAGGAAAGTTAAGAGCCTAGAACAGTCATTCCGAGACATGTGAGGATTAGGAGGTCAAGTAAGTGTGTCCTACAAGGACCTATGTTTGTTTCCAAATGAGCAATTGCCGCCAGGTTTCAAGATGCCCAAGTTTGATCTATACAATGGGCACGGTGATCCAGTAGCACACTTAAGAGGTTTTTGCAGTAAGATGAGGGGAGCCGGAGGAAAAGATGAATTGTTAATGGCTTACTTCAGTCAGAGTTTGAGTGGATCAGCATTGGAATGGTACACCCGCCAAGATCACGGAAGATGGTACACATGGGATGATCTGGCACAAGCGTTCGCTTGTCACTTCCAGTATAATCTTGAGATCATTCCAGACCGACTGTCCTTGACTAAACTGGAGAAGAAGCACAGTGAAAGCTTTAGAGAATATGGTTTCTGATGGAGGGAGCAGGCAGCAAGGGTAGATCCCCCAATGAAAGAGAGCGAGATGGTTGATTACTTTTTGCAGGCTTTAGAGCCGACCTGCTTTGGTCATTTGGTGTCCGCAATCGGCAAGTCTTTTAATGAGGTTGTAAAAATGGGAGGCATGATCGAGTAGGGACTTAAGTCCAACAAGATCATGAGTTATTCAGCAATCAAGGCAACCACCCAGGCCATCCAAAACGGCACTGGGGGTGTACTTGGGAAAAAGAAGAAAGAAGATGTTGCGACAATTGAGTCCGAAGCCTGGTTCGGATCTAGAGGCCCATCACCCTACTATAACCAACCCCGACCCTACCACCAAAATTACCCCCACACTCCATATAGCCCTCCACAACAATACTACCCACCGCCAGATCCCCATTTTTCCGTCCAGCAGGCACAAACCTATACCCAAACCCCGGCACACGCATAATGGCGTGTGCCGGCTCCACAAAATCCATACCCAGCTCCACAAAACACATATCCACCCCCAAGAGCCTACAGAAATCCCCCCGGAATGGGTTTCCGACCAAACCAAGCCTTCAAGAATGAGAGGTTACAGAAGCAAAAGACTTTCACTCCACTGGGGGAATCATATACCAGTCTTTTCCACAGGTTGAGGCAGTTGGGCATGCTGAATCCAATTGAGCCTAAAATGCCAAATCCTCCTCCTAGAAATCTTGACCACTCGGTGAGTTGTGAGTACTGTTCAGGAGCCCCTGGCATGATACAGAGAAGTGTTGGAAACTAAAAACAGCTGTGCAGGAGCTTATTGATACTCATCGGATCGAGGTCCAGGCCCCAGAAGCACCAAATATCAATCATAATCTACTGCCAGCTCACCATGAGACCCATATGATTGAGTTGGTACACAAAGGAGAGGAGACTAAGAAACCCTCGTAGACGGTAATGATGATCCGTTCCAGCGAAACCAGTTCAAAGGAGAAGGTAACCAGTGGGAAATCAGTGATCCAGTTGAAAGAGGTAGACAATAAGCCAGTTGTGGTAGCCGAGAAAGGGTCGTCAAGCACTGTTGCAGTGAAACCAGAGAAAGCTAAAGTGGTAGTACCAGGGGTTGCAAGTAAACCTGTTGTGGTCGTGAAGGGTGCTCGCACAAAGCCTGTTATTATAAAACCAGTAACTCAGCTTCCAGTGATCAACAGTAAGGCTGTTCCTTGGAATTATGAATGGGTGACAGTGAATTACAAAGGGAAAGAAATCAAAGAAGAAGTTTGTGAAGCACAAGGTTTGACTCGCTCAGGAAGGTGTTTCACTCCCGAGGAGTTAAGAAGATCTAAAGATAATCCAACGCCGGTAAAGAAAGCTGTAACTAAAGAAGAGGCAGAGGAATTTTTGAGGAAAATGAAAGTGCATGACTATTCTATTGTAGAGCAGTTGAGGAAAACGCCCGCTCAGATCTTATTGCTCTCATTGTTAATCCATTCAGATGAGCACCGTCAGTCGCCGATGAAAATCTTGAATGAGGCCCATGTCCCTGACAAGATCTCGGTAAACCATCTGGAAAAGATAGCCAACAAGATTTTTGAAGTAAACAGAGTCACTTTTTCCGATGATGAATTGCCCGTAGAGGGTACTGAGCATAACAAAGCCCTTTACCTTACAGTGAAATATGAGGATTTCGTAGTTACCCGGGTATTGGTTGACAATGGTTCAAATGCGAACATATGTCCTCTCTCCACTTGAAGCAAGCTGAAAGTAGAAGATGAGAGGATCCATAAGAACAGTATCTGTGTGTGGGGATTTGACGGTGGGGGAAAAGACTCCATCGGGGACATAATATTGGAGCTGATTATAGATCCAGTAGAATTCACAATGGAATTCCAAGTGCTGGATATAGCTGTTTCCTACAATTTGCTATTAGGGAGACCGTGGATTCACGCCGCTAAAGCAATACCATCAACACTCCATCAGATGGTCAAGTTTGAATGGGACAGACAGGAAATAGTTGTGCACGGCGAAAATAATTTTTGCACTCACAGCAACACCATTGTGCCATTCATTGA
The DNA here is from genome assembly GCF_000393655.2 of Nicotiana sylvestris. NCBI lineage: Eukaryota > Viridiplantae > Streptophyta > Magnoliopsida > Solanales > Solanaceae > Nicotiana > Nicotiana sylvestris. The sequence continues at coordinate 153,191,974 of NC_091061.1, read as the reverse complement.
AATGGAAGATGACAAGGGACCATGGGTCTACCAAGTTTCTGACGCAATGTCAGTCGAGAAAGTTCCAGAAGGGAAGTGTATCCCAAATCCAAAGATAACCGTCGCATCAGTCATGGTAGCGTATGAATGCTGAAGAATGGTTTTGTACCAGGAAAGGGTTTGGGATCAGCTCTGCAAGGCATCATACAGCCCGTGTCTCTTCCTGAAAACTTAGGAACATTTGGTCTGGGATTCAAGCCCACAGCCGCAGACATAAAAAGAGCCAGGAAATTGAAATAGAGGGCATGGGTCCTTCCAAAGTCGGTCCCACGTCTTTCCAGATCATTTGTCAAGTCCGGTACGAGGAGTCGCCCAGTAACAGCAATTCCTAGTTCTGTGATTGATCCTGACAAGGAGTTAATTGAAAGATTTGAGAAGTTGTTCGATAGTGTGAACATGGTGGAATTTGGAGAAGGTTCTAGCAACGCGGAAGTGCAATTTGTCGGGCCAAAAACAAAGTTTAATAATTGGAAGGCTACTCTTCTCCCTACTCGGAAGGAGTCTTGGTAGTTTGGTTTGATTTTCCTTTAAGTTTGTACGGATTATTCCAGGGTTGTAATCCAGATTTCATTTTTTTCAGTCTGTTTGAGTGTGCAAACCTTGTTATCTTTTATCATTCAATAAAATACAATTTCCATTTCTTCATCATTCCTGATGGTTTTCCTTTTTGTTTTCTTTTCTTTTCTATACAGTTCTTTTTACGCTGGTTCTAATGACATGGCATGCATAAGGAATCCTCAGCCCAGTCTTAAAAATCAATCTGATTCCGAAATATTAGTTCAAGAAGTAGATTGTGATTACGAATCAGAATACGATGATGAGGATGAAGCCTTCGAAGAGATTAGTAAGGAGTTAATTCACTTCAAAGAAAAACCCAAACCCAACCTGAATGATACAGAAGTCATCAATTTAGGGGACACAGACAATGTCCGAGAGACTAAAATAAGTGTCCACCTCGAGCCAGAGATCCGGGAAGAGTTAATCAAAGCACTCATCGAGTACAAAGATGTTTTTGCATGGTCATATGACGACATGCCGGGTTTGAGCACTGATTTAGTGGTCCACAAATTGCCTACTGATCCAGCATTCCCTCTTGTCAAGCAAAAGTTGAGGAAATTCAAAACTGATGTGAGTGTGAAGATTAAAGAAGAAATTACCAAGCAGTTGGATGCAAAGGTTATTCGGGTCACTCGATATCCTGTTTGGTTGGCTAATGTCGTGCCTGTATCGAAAAAGGATGGCAAGATCAGAGTATGCGTCGATTACCGCAATCTCAACAAAGCAAGTCCGAAGGATAACTTCCCACTACCCAATATCCATATTTTGATCGATAATTGTGCCAAACGTGAGATAGGATCTTTTGTGGATTGCTATGCCGGGTATCATCAGATTCTAATGGATGAAGAAGATGCAGAAAAGACGGCTTTCATCATGCCATGGGGGACTTATTGCTACAGGGTAATGCCATTTGGTTTGAAGAACGCTGGGGCAACTTACATGAGGGCCATGACTACCGTGTTTCATGATATGATACATAAGGATATTGAGGTATACATAGATGATGTGATCATAAAATCAAAGCGCCAGGCCGACCACGTTGGGGATTTGAGGAAATTCTTCCAGAGGCTTCGCAGGTACAACCTCAAGCTTAACCCTGCCAAGTGTGCATTTGGTGTTCCATCCGGAAAGCTGTTGGGATTCATAGTCAGCCGGCGAGGCATCGAATTGGCCCCATCAAAGATCAAAGCCATACAAGAATTGCCACCTCCGAGGAACAAGACTGAAGTGATGAGTCTGTTAGGAAGGTTGAACTACATCAGCAGGTTTATTGCTCAGCTCACGACAACTTGTGAGCCTATTTTCAAGTTGCTGAAGAAGGACGCTGCGATCAAGTGGACTGATGAGTGTCAAGAAGCATTCGATGAGATAAAGGGGTACTTGTCTAACTCGCATGTGCTGGTACCACCAGACCAGGGAGACATTTGATTCTTTACTTAACTGTCCTGGAAAATTCATTTGGCTATGTACTGGGGCAGCATGACGTCATAGGCAGGAAAGAATAGGCCATCTACTATCTTAGCAAAAAGTTCACGGCTTATGAGGTTAAGTACACTCACCTGGAAAGGACATGTTGTGCCCTAACTTGGGTGGCATAGAAATTGAAACATTATTTGTAATCCTACACTACTTACCTCATTTCACGCTTGGATCCATTGAAGTATATCTTTCAAAATCCCATGCCGATAGGAAGACTTGCGAAGTGGCAGATTTTGCTCACAGAATTTGACATCATCTATGTGACTCAGACTACGATGAAAGCCCAAGCATTGGCCGATCATTTGGCCGAGAACCCAGTCGATGAAGAGTATGAGCCACTGAGGACTTATTTTCCCGATAAAGAGGTGATGCATATTGACGAGCTAGAACAGGCCGAAAAACCAGGTTGGAAACTTTTCTTTGATGGGGCTGCTAACATGAAAGGAATGGGAATAGGAGCCGTGCTTATTTCTGAAACAAGGCATCACTATCCTGTTACAGGTCAACTTCGTTTTCATTGTACCAACAATATGGCTGAATACGAAGTATGCATTTTGGGTTTAAGGCTAGCTGCAGACATGGATGTCCAGGAAGTCTTGGTCTTAGGAGACTCGGATCTTCTGGTACATCAAATTCAAGGAGAATGGGAAACATGCGATTTCAAGCTCATACCATACCGACAATGTTTGCATGATCTTTGTCAACGGTTTTGATCAGTAGAGTTTAGGCATATTCCAAGGGTCCATAATAAGGTCGTCGATGTTTTGGTTACCCTAGAGTCAATGTTGCACCATCCGGACAAAGCCTATGTCGATCCTTTGTACATTCAAGTACGAGATCAGCATGCTTACTGCAACATGATTGAAGAAGAACTTGATGGCGAACCATGGTTCCATGATATCAAGGAGTACATCAGAATGGGGATATATCCAGTGCAAGCCACGGGGGATCAAAAGAGAACAATTTGACGGTTGGCAAGTGGATTCTTCTTAAGTGGAGGAGTTTTGTATAAAAGAACACCAGACCTTGGATTGTTAAGATACATAGATGCTAGACAAGTTACGGCTGTCATGTCCGAAGTACATTCAGGAGTCTGCGGACCACATATGAGCGGATATGTGCTGGCAAAGAAAATTCTCCGAGCAGGTTATTATTGGCTCACCATGGAGCAAGATTGTATCAGTTTTGTGCGCAAATGTCATCAGTGCCAGATACACGGAGATTTGATTTATTCTCCACCATCGGAATTGCACACGATGTCGGCACCATGGCCCTTCGTTGCTTGGGGCATGGATATCATTGGACCAATTGAGCCAACAGCGTCCAATGGGCATAGATTCATTCTGGTAGCCATTGATTATTTCACCAAGTGGGTTGAGGCCAAAACTTTCAAGTCAGTAACCAAGAAAGCAGTGGTCGATTTTGTTCATTCAAATATCATCTGTCGATTTGGAATCCCAAAGGTGATCATCACGGATAATGGTGTTAATCTTAACAGCAATTTGATGAAAGAAGTATGTCAACAGTTTAAGATTGCACACCGCAATTCCACCCCATATCGTCCCAAGGTTAATGGAGCAGTTAAGGCAGCCAACAAAAACATAAAGAAGATACTTCGGAAAATGGTAGAAGGTTCCAAGCAATGGCATGAAAAATTACCATTTGCGTTGCTAGGTTATCGCACTATTGTCCGTACTTCAGTAGGTGCAACCCCTTATTTGTTGGTATATGGAACCGAAGCAGTGATACCTGCGGAAGTTGAAATCTCGTCCCTTCAGATTGTCGCTGAGGCTGAGATTGATAATGATGAGTGGATCAAAACCCGTTTGGAGCGGTTGAGCTTGATTGATGAAAAACGATTGGCAGCTGTGTGTCATGGCCAGTTGTATCAAAAGAGAATGGCAAGAGCATACAATAAAAAGGTGCGTCCCCGGAAGTTTGAAGTGGGCCAGCAAGTGCTGAAACGCATCCTTCCACATCAGGCTGGGGCAAAAGGCAAGTTCGCCCCGAATTGGCAAGGGTCATTCATTGTAACTAGAGTATTGTCCAATGGTGCTTTATGTTTAACAGATATCGAAGGAAAATGCATAGACATGACTATCAATTCTGATGCACTAAAAAGATATTATGTATGATTTCTTTGTTATAATTGTTGATTGTTTGTATTTGGCATTATTTCGAAGATTGAAATGACGAAGGCAATTTGTTCTGCTATCTAAACACTTTACCCTTTGTTTCCCCTTTCTGAGCCTTATTTATTTCTTTCATACCCTTATTTTGGAATCAATCACGAAAAAAAAGATAAAGAAAAGAAAAGAAGTGAAAAGTATAACAACAAGGAAATTCAGGTGTGAACTACGTTTGACCTGATTCCTGTTAAGGATACGTAGGCAGCTTTACGGTTCAGTCATAGTAAAATAAAAGTCAAAAGATCCCCAAGCAAGAAACTGGGGCAGAGGTTGTATTTGTAATAAGAAATGTGATTCCAAAAGTTATAATTTTAAACTCATGTCAAATTGTTTTGAGCCTTTGATACCCTTTCTTTCTAACCTCATCCAAAAGCCCACATTACGGTCCAAAGAAAGACCTTCCGATCAGTTTTCGAGAGATGCCAAGTCGAGCAAATAAAGGTGATTCATATCAAGGTAACACTCTGGTCCAAGCAGGGAAAGTAATGAAAATGAGAGAGTCTTATTGGTGAAAACCCTCACGGGCACCATGAGGCGACGAAAGCTGAGAGAAAATTAAAAATGAGAGTCTTATTAGTGAAAACTTTCACGGGCACCATCAGGCGACAAAGAATTGAGGAATCAACAAATGAGAGAGGTTTGTTAGTGAAAACCCTTCAGGACACTGCAGTCGAACAAGATCCGTAAAGTTGGCGGAAAGTAAATTGGGTTGTGGAACATCTTGGAGCACAAAGTAAAACAATTGGAAAAGAGATTGGTTAAATAGACTAGGCCGATTAATCCAAAATGCATACCATGATCATTGGTGATAGTGACTCCACTCAGATAAGTTCCTTTTTCCTATCTCCAACAGTCATCCAAATTCGGATTTTCTTCTTTATTCTTAATTCCCAAAATCATTGCATTTCATTGCTGTTAATTTTTCCAAGTTTAGCCTTGTTTCAACAAATAAGAAGGAATTTCAAAGCTTACTACCAGTTTCGAAATTGCACAAAGCAAAATGCGGCTAGAACATGCCACAGATAATATGATGAAAAGTGGGACATATGGTGTAAGCATAAGTTAAATCGGTAGAATGGTTCAGTAAAGTCGTGGGAGATATACGAGTTCAGACAGAAAGGTCAGAAATGGAGAACAACAGTTGGGGATCCTGCAGTTAAGGATCAGTCAGAAGGTCAAAATAATCCTTCGACCATGTTCAAGGCAGTCGAAACGAAGCAGAGCCTAGCAAAGAGAAAACCACCCCCAACAAGAATGCCACAACTAACCACCACGTTTAAACTAACAAGATTTTCTTTGATTTGAAACAGGGGCAAAGATGGCATTTGTTTCAGGAAACACCCTGTAAGGAAGACAAGTACCATGCAGGTTTGATCGCAGTATTCTCAGGACCCTCCTAAAAAATGGGAGTTAGTTTAAAATTCAGAATACATGACTGAGTAGCAAGATCTGGCATAAATGTACCCCAAAAGAATATAAGTTGGTTTCAAAATTTTCATTCTGGAGATAGAATTCAGTTAGGAGTTGTCAGGACCCTCTTGGAAAATAGGACCTAGTTTAAAATTTAAAACAGTCATGAGTAGTAAAATCTAGCATAAATGTATCCCAAGGAATAAGATGGTTTTAAAGTTCGCATGTTTAAGATATGATTCAATTAGGAGTTTTCAGGACCCTCCTGGATAATGGGACCTAGCTTTGAGATCTCCATTAGATAACAAGGTTTAGCATAAGTTCTTGTTGTAGGGTAATATAATTTAGCCGTAGAATTGTTACTCTTAAGATAAGACTTGATTTAAGAGTTGTCAGGGCTCGCCTGGATAATGGGACGTAGTTTAAAACTGGTTTGGATAACAAGATTTAGCATAAGACATACCCTTCAGTAGATATAATTTAGCTCTAAAATTGTCGTTTAATTAAGAATTGTCAGGACCCTCCTGGATAATGGAGAGTAGTTTAAGACCTCCTTAGATAACAAGATATAGCTTAGATTTAAAATCGTCGTTTAGTTAAGAGTTGTCAGGACCCCCCTAGATAAAGGGATCTAGCTTTCAAATTCTTAGTAATATTTGGTGATGTGATTCAGTTTAAACTCACAGATGCGCCCAGCTACCAAACTGGGGCAGAAAATTTCTTTTGTTTTGTCTATTTTTGTTGAAGTCAGGTGCCCATCTGAAGAATAGGGAGAACAACACAGATATCAAAGATAAGAGTGTGACCAAGTACTAGCAATCAGGCGTCCACCTGGAGAACAAGGAACAACAATTGAAGTATTAGCAATCAGGCGTCCATCTGGAGAACGAGGAACAACAATTCGAGTTTCGGCAATCAGGAGCCCACCTGGAGAACAAGGGAAAATAAATCAGGTTTCAAGGAAGATTGGCACAAGTATTGGTAATCAGGCGCCCACCTGGAGGAACAAGGGAGAACAAGTCAAAGAAAAGCAGTTTCAAGAAGAAGATGGACCAAGTTTCAGAAATCAGGCGTCCACCTGGAGAACAAGGAAAGACGGTTGAAATTTCAGCAGTCAGGAGCCCACCTGGAGAACAAGGGAATACATTCGAGTTTTAGCAGTCAGGAGCCCACCTGGAGAGAAAGGGAATACATTTCGAGTTCAGCAATCAGGAACCTACCTGGATAACAAGAGAATACATTTCAAGTTTCAGCAGTCAGGAGCCCACCTGGAGAACAAGGGAATACATTCGAGTTTTAGTAGTCAGGAGCCCACCTGGAGAGCAAGGGAATACAATTCCATTTTTGGCAATCAGGCGCCCACCTGGAGAGTAAGGGAATACAATTCAAGTTTTGGCAATCAGGCGCCCACCTGGAGAGCAAGGGAATACAATTCGAGTTTTGGCAATCAGGCACCCACCTGAAGAACGAAGGGAAGCAGCAAGTCAAGTGTTGGTAATCAGGAGCCCACCTGAAGAACGAAGGGAAGCAATTCAAGTTTCGAGGAAAAGCGGTGCAAGTATTGGCAATCAGGAGCCCACCTAGAGAACGAAGGGAAGCAGCAAGGTTCAAAGGAGTTCAGCAATCAGGAAACCACCTGAAAAACGAAGGGAAACAGTTCAAGTTTCGAGGAAAAGCAGCGCAAGTGTTGGTAATCAGGAGCCCACCTAGAGAACGAAGGGAAGCAGCAAGGTTCAAAGGAAGACAACAATGAGAAGCCCACTTGAAGAACAAAGGGAAAGCATCTCAGAATGCAATTCAAGTCAGCAACAAAGGAATCTCACTCAGAGAGTACAAGTCAGCAGGGCAGCAGAAACTGCAAGTTCAAGATATAGATAGGATTCTTGTAATTTGTATATCACAGTTTAGTCTGGCTTCTTTTATTTTGTCACGGTGTAATAAGGAGTTCAGTAAGCAGAAATAGCAGTAATAGCAGCAAAATCACAGTTCTTCGGTAGTACCAGCTACCAAAACTTCTTGAACTACACGCAACTTGATTCCCCTATAACCCGGGATATGTAGGTTGTCCAAAACCAAGACTCGGTTGCACCCTTTCTCTTTTCTCTTATCCTTATTTCTTCCCTTTTGAATAAAAATATGTTCAAAAATTAGTCACATGGCTCACCTTATCTTTGCTTGAAAACTCTTCATGTTTCCAAACAAAGAGGGGCAGTTGTGAGCACCTAATTTTTGATAATATTTAATTTTTTATCACTTCTTCTATGTAAATATTTTAGGGGTTTTAACCTACAATTTTTAGCTTTGTTATACTTTTTATTATAGGGTAAAAATACAAAATTTAAAATGTGAATTATTACTATTAATATTATTTTATTTTTATTTTTATTTTAAAATAATAAAAAAATTCGGAAAAAATATTAATTTTTTTTTAATTTTTAGAAGTGATTTAAAAAATAAGAAAAAGGGAAGTATTGAATAAAAAAAATAAAAGTAAAAGTAGGTGGAATTCTCTTTTAAAAAGTAAAAGAAAGTAGAAAATTAAAAAAATAAAAGTAAAGTTTTGTGGAAATTTTAAAAAAATAAAAAGTAAAAGAAAGTTGGAATTAAAAAACAAATATAAAGGTATCTGAAAATTAAAAAAATTTAAAGTAAAAGAAAGTAGCATTTTTAAAAGAAAAGCAAAAGAAAGTGGATTGTTTTTTTAAGAAAAGTTAAATAAGTGGAATTGTCTTTTAAAAAGTAAAAAAAAGTGGGATTTTAAATAAGATAAAAGTAATTAAAGTTCGAATTTAAAAAATAAAAGAAAAGAAAGGTGGGATTTCTTTTTATAAAAAAAATAAAAGCAATTTGTAAGTGGGATTTCTTTTAATTAGAAAATAATAAAATAATAAAATATTTTTAAAAAAAAAACTGAAAAATCTCGAAAATTTTGCTATAAATAAAAAAGAAAATTTGAGAAGAAAAAAAAAAGAGATGGGGAGGAGAGAAATTTAGGTTGAAAATTTTCATTAAATTTTTCTTTCAATAATTCGGGCCTTGAATCTTGAGTTTGAAGAAGAGTTGATAGAGATTTTGTTGTTGCTGCTGTATTGACTCTACAACTTTCAGATTTTATTCATTTGAATTCACTCTCTTATAGGTATGTAATTCAAGCTCTTGAGTTAAAAAATGTCAGAGCATCTTTATTGAAGCAGAAGCAAATTGATTTGATTCTTTTGATAAAGTTCTCTGTTCGCATGAATGATGTTTCTTTGATTGAGTGAATTGAGATTTGCAAATGTTAACGTTATTTTAGTATGTTCATGACTCTGTCTCATTTTTTTTCTTTTTTTTCTTTTTTTATTTTTCTTGGCTCATGACTTGTAACCGGCTGGTATTGTTTTGTTTACATTTAGATTTCAAGCTCATGTAGCACCATGTTCATATTTTGAAATTTAAAGAAGTATGTGAAGTTGAACAATTTGTCAACATTAAGATGTAAAAAAAATAGATTGCGTTAGTGAAAGGATCTTATCTTCAGTTTATGTTATTGGCTGCATATTTTCTTAAATTAACCATGTGAAGATTCAACTTCCTCTACTTCAAAATGGTACTGTAGAAGTTATAGTGGTGATACTACAACTTTCTCTTTAGCATAGTGTTAAATAAATTAATTACTTTAAGTGTTCTTTGTTATAATCAAGTTTAAAATGCATTTTTGTATGTCCATGTTTGTTTTGTTCCTTCTGGTTCATCCGAATAGTTCTCAGCATGGTTTTTTTTTTTTTTTTTTTGTGCTCATACGGTCATTTAAGATTCATTATTTTGTTATAAAATTTTGTTAGTTTCTTTCTAGCATTTGAAAACGAAAGTCGGTCTTTTTGAAGATGATATGGAGATGAACCAAAGTTGGCACATGTCTTTTGTTATTTTCACATAAATGCCAACTCCACATTTCTGAATTGTAGTATGCTATAACAAAAGACTCCAGTGATATACATGTAGCTAACCCATTTCTTTAGGCCTTTTGTACTTATCAATTTATACCACTTCATCCACAATAAAACATCAAAACTCATGGCCCTCATTTAATTAATTTTAAATCCTTAGAATTCGAGGCATACCATTTAGCGAATTTTCTATGGCCCTCGCAAAGTTGAAAAATGCGTAGTTGTTTTAGGCGCGTAATTTGAAATTACCTTCCTAAACTCGGGTGTGCATTTCATGTGACCCAAATCCAAATTCCAACAATGTTAAATAAAATGTGTCGTGGACCGCGGGTGCATTTATGTGACGTGGTTCAAGACATATTTTAAATGACGTTGCAATCTTCCTAAAAATGAACAAGAGCGGTTAATAAGTTAAAATTGAACCATAGGCTAAAACATGTATTAAAATCAGATAATATGCCAATTATAATAGTTGAGCGACCGTGCTAGAACCACGAAACCCGGGAATGCCTAACACCTTCTCCCGGGTTAACAGAATTCCTTACCCGGATTTCTGTGTTCGCGGACTGTAAAACAGAGTCAATCTTTTCCTCGAGTCGGGATTTGAACCGGTGACTTGGGACACCATAAATTATCCCAAGTGGCGACTCTGAATTTTTAATAATAAATGAATCCCGTTTCGATTGTCACTTTAAGTTGGAAAAAACTCTTTTATACCCTTTTCGGGGTGTGGGAAAAAAGGAGGTGTGACAATAGTTATAATTAAGAATACTTCAATCAAACAATGACAGAACTTATATCAAACTAAACCAAAGCCGAAGAGGCAAAAATTATAAAGAAATAAGCCAGGCCAAAACTACAACTTGTAACTCTCATATGTCAAAAACTAATAACCCAAAAAGAATTGAATTTCACAAATTTATAAGATAATCTCAATTCTCCAAACAGTAAAGTAAATAAGAATAAATATAATGAATCTGATGGTGATATAAGATTGTATTTAATTTGTCTAAATAGAAGAGAAATAAAGGAATGGTGGAGATGAGTAGGAATGTAGTTTTCCACTAAATGCATTCTAAGTGAGGTATAGCGCTACTGTTCGAAATCAGTTTGCACTACAGCTCAAACAGGTTGCAGCCACACTACGTAATTTGCTATATATCTAATATATCAACAGCTAAACTCTCACATATTTTGCTCAAATACGAGATTATAACAGATGGGTAATTTACTCGTAACTTTGATCTAAAACTCACTTTATTTTTGTGAACAACTGAAATCGGTGATAATGATTGTTGGTGATCTTCATGTGAGTTATCGAAAACCTATCACAAAGAGGGAGATTATTATAATTAAAAGAAAAATAAATAGCAATTACTAACTTAAAGAGAAAAAAAGTTTGTGAATGATCATAAAGTTATTTACCTGCTCATTAGTGATTGATTTACTATTTGAGCCAATTGTAATACTTATACTCTCTAGATGTGCTTGGACCCCTGCCTTTACTTAATCATTTATTGTTGCTTTCATATCTTCTTTTGCTTTCGCCAACTTTTTTTCCATATCAGCTTGGATAACTGTGATAGCTTTTTGAACTTCTATCTCAACCCTTGCATCAAAATCTCTTTACTTTAGCCTTGGATCGTTTATATATTGGGCCATAAACAGAGCTTGGAGCTGCTCCTTTCCATAGAGTTCGACATGGACACAAGATTTCAGATGCACTAGGCCTATCCAATGACGCAAAACGAATAAACTCTTTGGCTCATATAAAGGATCGTTCATATTCAATATGTTTATCCAACTCTTATCCATTAAGAATTTAACTTATACATATAGCATCAGAGAAGAACTCTCCTTGAACTTAATCTAAAGTGAATATGTTTTTCACCATCAGTATATACACTTAGAACTTCATATAAAGATTTACGACAGTGTAAAGAGTTTTTACAGAAAATTCAAATATACTCTGAAAATAAACTTAAAAGAGCCTAAATAACTAGGAAAGGAGAAAATCTAGTAAGTACTTCAGAACACAAAAATACTTTCTTTTAACTATCACACTACAAATCATTAGACAGAAGATAGATAAGAACCTGCAAAAGTCTGAACCCTATATCAATCTTCTTCCAGTAGCTTGCCTCCCTTTCCCCGTTTGCTTAAATCTCCAATTAAATTACCACAGCGTAATAAAAATTAGGTTGTCTAAAGAGTTCTAACTAATAAAGGAAACTGTAATTTTAGAACTAGGAGGAGGGAAGCCGAAAATTCTTACCGCCAAAATCTTTTCCTTCTAAATCTCCCATACTCTCCATACATAGCTTTTTTCGCAACCGCAATTTATAGAAGGAAATCAAATTTGACTAAAATTAGACTGAGTTTGGTAAAAGATTGAGCCAATTTGAGAATCCCCAATATGTTAGGGTCTTGCGGTTTCGGCCGCTTAGGGTCTAACAATTCGCTAACTTTTGGATAGCAATTATGTAAATCGTAAATGGTCTCTGTTTTTATATTTTTTTTTTATTTTGTTTACTTTACTTTCAAAATCAACATTTAACAAGTACTAGTAATATTATTAAATAAACATAATATTTTAATTTACAAAATAGTATAATAATGCGGCCAATAGAAAGTACATTAAAAGTTTAAAAAGATAAAAAAACTCGTAAAAATAAAATATCTAACATGTTTTTGCAAGTATAAATAATACAATAGCATTAAAATTATTATGCAATACAAATCAATTATAATGTCTTAGGAGTAACTTTTAAATAAATAATAATTTTTTAAAAATATTATCAACTATACATGATTACCTTCCTAAAAGTAAATAATAATCAACAAATTATATTATAGTAATTTAAAATTTACTTCATAAATAAATACATAAGTACTTTCACATTATAAAATAATAAAACTTTAATATTTTTAGAGACACAAAACTAAGAAATTGAGACCAATTATAAGTGAAGATATATATTTCGTATATCTATATATTTGTAGAAGAAATCAAATAATATTTAGTATGATGTTCTCACTTAATAAATATGCAATACCTTGACTTTGTTATTTGAATTAATCTCAATCTTCATATTTTTTATATATCAATAAAACTTTATCATTCATTTGGTAAAATATTCTTGAGGGTCAATAATAGTGCACAATTAGGCACTTGAGGCGTACGTAAACCTCACAAAACTAAACTCCACACGTGAACCTCATGCCATTTTACAAGTGCCGCACCCAAAAGTCGGCGAGTCCCGAAAAGCCTTTTAAAATGTTGATTAATAATAAGAGAACTCATTTACTTTGTGGGTAATTATCACAATACTAAAAAGGTATAGTATTAGATAAAAATAATATTTTTTTTGCTTCTAGACAAACAATGATTTACAATTAATGTAAATGTTGATAATTACCGACTAATAATATGATATTTAAAATAAATGTCACAATCTTTTTGACATTTTATATCAAATGTCGGTATTTTTATGACATTTTGCATCAAATGTTATTATTTTTATGACATTTAATAAAAAAATGTCATTGTTTTTACGACATGTTGTATCAAATGTCATTATTTTTACAACACTTTGATTCAAATGTCGTTATTTTTACAACACTTTGATTCAAATGTCGTTATTTTTACTACATTTTGTCACAAATGTCATTTTTTACTACATTTTGTCACAAATGTCATTTTTTACTACATTTTGTCATAAATGTCGAAAAATTTATTTTTTCCCGACATTTATTACAAATGTCACTAAATAAATGTCGTCGTATCCTTACTTTCTTGTAGTGAGTTTAGGTCAAAAAATCTTTAACTGGTACTGTTGAATTGTCTGACCATATCATTTAAAAGCTTAACTATTAAAAAGAACGCACTTTTAATTGGTTAATTATATTATGTTTCTACGGGTACAAACCAGCCGACACTCAACAATAGATATCGAATGCATTCACTTCCCTCAAATCTATTGTCAACACTTATTTCATCTTGATGGCATTGACATTGACTATGAAAGATTTCCAAAGCACAATGAAACTTTTGCTTATTGCATAGGGGAGCTCTTAAAGAACCAAAGTGTTATTTCCGTGGCAACAATTAATTGCACCATATTATCGCTCGATTTTACCCCATATATATTGAGTTGTACAAGAACTATGGTGATGTTATTGATTATGTGAACCATCAATTTTATACAGATAAAGTTAGAACACCAAGAGGTTATTTGAAGGCTTTTATTCAAAGGAGTCAACAATTTGACAAGGAGAAATTAATTCCTAGTTATGAAGTGAATGGGAGAGGGATTCAAGGGGATGCATTTTTTGATGCTTTAAGATTGTTGCAAAGCAGTGGACTTCATGTCAATGGTGCCATGAAGATATTCTCAGCCGATGCTTCCTCTCAGGATAATTACTACTATGAAAGAAAAACACAAGCATTCTTGCTCAATTCTACTAGCTTAGTGTATGAACTATGAAGTGGATTACTACTATTTATCGATCGCCTACATGCAAAATAAATATGATAGAAGGTCAGAACGAGAAGAGAAAGTTTTAGCAAATAAAACGAGCAATATATACTTGATATGATTCTGATGTTACATTTTGAATTATCAATATTGTTAAATTAGCACTTTATATTATAGTCTATATTATTTATGTATATCAGGAGGTCTTCCGGAGAGTTGTATTTTGTACATGGTTGTACAACGAGTCCTGTAACTCATTTGATGCGATGATCATTTCAATTCTTTGATTTTTTAATTAAGTTTGCCTAACGTTCTTAATAGTTTTATTGTCTTCTTTTTCTTCCATGGAATTGCATAACTTTGTCCCTCTGTTGCTTTGCTGTAGGGGACCATTTTAAGCACAAATAATAAATTCGCAATGAAAGAGATAATTTTTATGCAAAATCTATTCAAATTTAATACTTGTGTTAACCCTATTTAGCTCATGTCAATAGGCGCAAGAAATATTACTTCTTGTCTTTGATCTGTCACAAACAGTAATAAAAGCATCTGCGGCATTACAAAGAAAATAGAAAGGGTAACAGATTAGTTAATACTCAATGGATCTAATACTATTAAAATTCAAATATATCCAGCACAAACCTTAAATAAGTAGTCCAAAGTCATTATACATTTTTTTAAACTCTTTTACAATGATATACTTGGTATAAGGGAAAAAAATAACACGAAGAGATTGACATGAATATGAGAGAAAGGTATTGAAATAAACCTTTCGGTCTTTTCCTTATATATAAATCCAAATTAGAGATCATTGTTCTCTACATATCCTAACCCAATGTTTTAAAAGGCGGGGCATGAGGCGAGGTGTTTTACCTCTGACGAGGCGAGGCGTAAGCCCTGAGACATGGGGCGTAAATCCCACGGATCTTTAAATTTTACTAATTTCAAGAATTTTAAGATTATATAAAATAAAAAATAATTATAAAATTATATTAAAATCACAAGATTATAACAAATAATCTATTTAAAATATTTATAAATTATAATTCAACTATGAATAATACGAAAAGTATGACATATATCATAATATGCAAATTAGTTGCAACGTTGTTACAACTCAAACATCAAAAGTAATGTATTCGATACGAAATCTTATATGTATCTCTTAAGGAGTAATGAATCTTGAAAGAATTTCGATATTATAATTTGATATTTTTCTTAAAAGGCTTCTTTTATTTAATATGCTTTCTATTTGAAAGAGAATTTATATAAAAACATAATTCACAATTTAAATATGACTCTCTAGCATCATTTATTTTTAAGTTTCAACAAGTTAATAAAGTGACACATAATTCACCATATAATACCATGATAACTAATTATTTGAAAATAGTTACTAGCTAATACTGAACTATTAAATTAATAAGTATTGTATCTTGTAAACGTGAAAAAAATAATATTTAGAAAAATAATTATAAAAAAAATCACGGACTATTTTATATTAAAGACATAACAAAAGTTAATAAATAAATACTTCCTAAATGAAAGACTTATTCAAAATTAACTATCATAGCAGTCTTAGTAGATAACGTGCAATAATTTTTATTTTAATTATGACATAAAATGCTCTTAACTTAATAATTTATGATTAAGAAAAAAGTAATTTTGAATAGTCAACAATTTATTAAGAAAATTTGAGGATTTACTAGTGCTCCACACATAAGCCCAGGGGCATTTTACGAGTGCTCCGCCCCGGGGCGAGTCCAAATTCTGCCTTTTAAAACGAGTCCTAACCTTTACCATATTATCTCCATTTTATATCTTCTTTCTTCTTATTTCTTTCTCAACCATGTATAAACAACAACAACAACAACAACAACAACAACAACAACAACAATAACGACCCAGTATAATCCCACAGGTGGGGTCTGGGGAGGGTAATATGTACGCAGACCTTACCCCTACCCCGAAGGGTAGAGAGGCTGTTTCCAAGAGACCCTCGGCTCAAAAAAGCAACAGGAGCCGATATATTAGTACCATAAAAATGTATAATAAAATAACAGCAATATAAGAGATATGAAATACAGAATATAAAATACGAAATAGATGGCTGGTATAGTAAAACTAGCAGGTAAAGCCCTGCATCAATAGACGACCAATGACATTCTTAGTCTAACTCCTAACTGGCTAGTCTCACTCTATTGTGCTGTAGAAATATTCACAACTTTCCCTAACCTACAACCTTAATGCTCGACCTCCATAATTCCCTGTCAAGGGCCATGTCCTCAGTAATCCTAAGTCGCGCCATGTCCTGTCTGATCACCTCTCCCCAATACTTCTTAGGTCGCCCTCTACCTCTCCGCGTGCCCACTACAGCCAGTCGCTCACACCTCCTCACCGGTGCATCAGTGCTCCTCCTCTGAATGTGCCCGAACCATCTGAGTCTTACTTCCCGCATCTTGTCCTCCATGGGGGCCACGCCCACCTTCTCTCGAATATCTTCATTCCTAATCTTATCCATCCTTGTATGCCCGCACATCCACCTCAACATCCTCATCTCTGCTACTTTCATCTTCTGGATGTGTGAGTTCTTTACCGGCCAACATTCAGTTCCATATAACATGGCAGGCCTAACCACTGCTCTATAAAACTTACCTTTTAGTAACGGTGGCACTTTCTTGTCACACAAGACTCCCGACGCTAACCTCCACTTCATCCACCCCACCCCTATACGGTGTGTGACATCCTCGTCAATCTCCCCGATCCCCTGAATAACCGATCCAAGGTACTTGAAACTACCCCTCTTGGGAATGACTTGAGAGTCAAGCCTCACTTCAACTCCCGCTTCCGTCGGCTCAACTCCAAATTTGCACTCGAGGTATTCCGTCTTCGTCCTGCTCAACTTGAAACCTTTAGACTCAAGAGCATGTCTCCAAATCTCTAGCCTCTCGTTGACGCCGCCTCGTGTCTCGTCAATTAGAATAATGTCATCAGCAAATAGCATGCACCATGGCACCTCCCCTTGAATATGATGAGTCAGTGCATCCATCACCAGGGCAAATAGGAATGGGCTGAGCGCAGACCCTTGGTGCAACCCCGTAATAACTGGAAAGTGTTCAGAGTCGCCTCCTACTGTCCTAACCCGAGTCTTAGCTCCAGCATACATGTCTTTAATCACCCTAATATAGTCAACCGGGACCCCTTTATCCTCTAAGTAGCTCCATAAGACCTCCCTAGGAACCCTATCGTACGCTTTCTCCAGATCAATAAACACCATGTGGAGGTCCTTCTTCCTATCCCTGTACTGTTCCACCATCCTCCTAATAAGGTGGATATCTTCTGTGGTAGATCGCCCCGGCATGAACCCGAACTGGTTGTCTGAAATAGACATCGTCCTTCGCACTCTCATCTCTACCACTCTCTCCCAAACTTTCATGGTATGACTTAGTAATTTGATGCCCATATAGTTGTTACAGCTCTGGACATCACCTTTGTTCTTATACAATGGGACCATTGTACTCCACCTCCACTCTTCAGGCATCCTATTAGTCTTGAATATAATACTAAACAATGCAGTAAGCCATTCCAAGCCTGCTCTACCCACACACCTCCACAGTTCAACCGGAATTTCGTCTGGCCCGGTAGCTCTGCCCCTTCTCATCTTACGCATTGCCTCCATGACTTCATCGATCTCAATGTCCCTACAATTACTTACTTCATGGTGACTGTCGGCATTCCTCGATTCCCCAAGTATAATATCCTGATCCCCTTCTTCACTTAGAAGTTTATGAAAGTAGGTCTGCCACCTCCTCTTAATCTGGTCATCTCCCATCAAAACTTTGTCGTCATCATCTTTTATGCACCTCACTTGGTCCAGATCCCGAGTTGTCCTCTCTCTCGCCTTAGCGAGTCGGAATAACTTCTTCTCCCCACCTTTGTTCCTTAGTTCCTCATACAGACGAGCAAAAGCTGTCGTCTTAGCCTCCGTCACTGCCATCTTCGCCTCCTTCCTAGCTACCTTATACCTTTGACTGTTCTCTCTCTTCTCCTCCTCGTTAGTGCTCCCTACTAACTGCAGGTAAGCCGCCTTCTTTGCTTCCACTTTACCTTGGACAACTGCATTCCACCACCAATCTCCTTTGTGGCCACCACTGTGGCCCGTAGATATCTCTAACACCTCTCTCGCCGCCTTTCTTATACAGTCCGCCGTCGTCGACCACATTGTGTTTGCGTCCCCACTACTTCTCCAAGCTCCCATTGCTTAAAATAGTTTACCCAAAGCAATTTTCTGGATATCCCATACTATAAAACAAGAAATCTAGGCAAGAAACACGCCCCTCTTTTTACTAAAGTTAAAGTGGGTGAAAATAGGCATAAGTCTCCTAACTTATTTTCAAATATAAAAGACGCAGAACAAAATGTTGTTAAGATCGCATCGATGAGCGATCCAGAAAAAACCATCAAGCATGAGGGCTTCTCCCATAAGGTTTGTTATTTTTCAAGGTATAATATAATATTTAACTCCAACGACCAATTATTCCAAATCCGTAATTACTTAACCAGATTTACATTGTCTCGAAAAATAGAAAAAATGTAAAGCTACTTATTAATTTGGAGGAACCACTCGTGGCGGCAGTAATAGGGATAGCAATGAAGGCGGATAAAGTGGATATAGCAGTGACGGTGACAGTGGTAACAATAGTAGTGGTGTGTGCACTGACTACCAAGGAAGACATCAAGAGACTTCAAGTTCTCATATATTGTCTTCATTTTGATATTAGAATATCCAACAATATTAAGAGTGATGGTGCTTCTTTCTCACTTGGACTAGTTTGTCTTTTTTCTATGGAAAAGGTTCAAAACTGCCCCTCGACTATTTGAAATAGGATATGTTTACCCTCCATTAGAAGTTGACATCATTTGTGCCCCTATCATGACCTAACATTACTAGAAATCCGGAAAAAAGCGACCACAAAAAGCGACCAAAGTTGGTCGCTTACAGATCAAAAAGCGTCCAAACAGGCCTGGTTGCTATTTTGCTGGTCCCTTTACCTTAGGGACCAAAGTTGGTCGCTAATTAGCGACCAACTTTGATCGCTTTAATATTTTAATAATATAAATTTAGCGACCAAAGTTGGTCTCTATATTTTAATTTCGTTTTTTTTATTTATTATTAATCAAAATATAGCGACCAATTTTGGTCTGTAAACCAAATATTATATTTTAAAATCTGAAAAATAGCGACCAAAGTTGGTCGCTTTTTTATTAATTTTTTTAATTTTTTTTAAAACATAAGCGACCAAAATTGGTCGCTAATTTCAAAAATTTAATTATTTTTTAAACATAAGCGGCCAAAATTGGTTGCTATTTTTCAGAAATTATTTTTTTAATAGAATAGCGACCAAAGTTGGTCGCTTTTTGAGAAATCTGGGTTAAGTAGTGACCAACCTTGGTCGCTATTTCCCAGAAAATAATTTTTTTTAAATAGAAAAGCGACCAAAGTTGGTCGCTTTTCTGAATATAATTTTGGCAGAAACTGCCTGTTTTGGCAGCTACACCACCTGCCAGCATACCAAATCCCTATTACAAGCAACAATAACAACAATACCAACAACAGCAGAACAACAACAACACAACAACAACAACATTAACAACAACATTAACACCAACAAAGTATATTCAATACAACTAACACATTAAGCTAACCAAACTAAGTTAACTCTTATTACAAGCCCATTCAAAAACCGATTCTATTTGTCTAGTTCAAAGTGTATAAAAGTCAAGGAGTGTTTTGTACATCATTATCATCACCGTCTGATGAACTTTCATCACCAAGACGGTATCCAGAAGGGTCTACTTGTCGAGGACGGGAAGAACGATCACGGGGAGGATGGGAGGAACGAGCATTTGGAGGATGGGAGGAACGAGCACGGGGAAGGCGAGCCTCTGGAGATGACTCACGAGACCGGGGAATCGCAAAACCTCCAGAAGCTAGGAGAGATTTGAGCTGCTCTTGCATGCCCTGACACTGAGCTTGCATGCCAATATACTGAGCATCTCTAAGCTTTTCTCTTTCCTTGGCCACTTCTAGCTCGGATGTGAGCTTTGTCACAGTCTCCCGCATAGCGGAGAGGCTCTCCCCATCAAGCTACTCGGCTTGCAAGGAAGTCTCTATTCCTTGTATTCCACACTTATAGCAATGGAATTTCTTAGTAGGAAGCCCGTATACCTTCCCCCATTTTGGACCGCCTGCAGCCTGCATTCACATTCTTTCAGCATCCTCGTCCGAAGGTTGGATTGGCTCGCCTGACTCATTAGGTGGATGACTGCGTATGAATTCCTCCACTTCAGTTGTGAAGCGACCCTATTAGAAAAATTACATTGAATTAGTGTAAGCACGTGATTTTTGCCCAATATGATAATTACTCCCAAAAATTCAAAAATAAAATAATTTTCCTTGGTGTGGAATTTCTGTGATGTTTTGTGATATTTTGAATAATTATTTGTATTTGTCTGTGCATGTTTATTTGCTAAATTAATAAAAAATACAAAAATATGTCGCATTTTGCATGTAGGATTTAATTCTACAATAGGAGATGATATATTAGTACCATAAAAATGCGTAATAAAAATAACAACAATATATAAGAGATATGAAATATGAAATATAGGATATTAAATACGAAAATACGAAAATAGGAGATCATGTTTGTTTTATTGTTAGAATAAATATTTGTTAGTTTGATGTTTGTTAGATTCAAATTGAAATTTAATTGATTATTTCTTCAATTTGTTTCATGTGTTTATGTATTTTTAGAAATTGTTAATATTGTTAAGTTCAAGTTTAAGTTCATAATTGTTTCTAACAACAAATCTTGTTATTTGTCTAAAAAAAAGAATTTAGTTGTGTTGAAGGAAATATATTGATTTAATCGTTTGAATCCGTCATGCTTGTTCTTTAAAATAGATTCATTCATGTTCATGTTTGGATGATCTTGAATCCGAATTTTGTATAGTTTGATTTCTTGTTTACCATTTATGATTATTTCTTGAATTGTTCTCATAATCTTGTTTAAAGTTTAATATAAGAATTGTTTGTTGTAATGTTGTTAGAGTTGATTTTAAGTTCAATATGATTGAATTTAGAAATCTTCATACTTTGTTTGTTGTTGGTGTTGAATCCGAAAATAGGATTGTTTGTTGCTAAAATATTGTTCAATCAAATTTTAGTTGTTCTTGGTTGTTCAATTTGTGTTCATGTGATTTGTTGTTGAAATGTTGTTAAAATCATGTTCATGTGATATTGTTGTTATGATGTTCATCCGTGTTCATATTGTTGTTTGAACATTGTTAGAAATTGATCATATTGTCTATATTTTGGTTAAGTTTGATTAATTGATGTGTTATAGCTGATGGGTAGTTTGGTAAATTTGTAATACGTTCAGGGGTAGTTTGGTAATTTCAGTAAGGTCGGAAGGGGTAGTTTAGGAATTGTACATTTTGTAATTGTTTATTTGAAGCATGGGGGACAAAATGAAATGGGGTGGGTTGTGATATGATTATTTAATATAAAAGGGGGACAAGATTTAATTTAAAGGGAATCTTGCATTATTTTAAATGAAGCATGGGGGACAAAATGAAATGGGGTGGTGTGATATGTTTATTTAATGTAATGGGGATGAGTGGAAAGATAATGGGTTGGATAGAGAAAAAGTATGGATTTTAATTAATTGAAAGGTTTATGGGATGGGTTATAAAAGAGAAGTCTTGAAATCAGATAGAGGGGACACAGACAGAGAAAAAAGAGAGATTTGAAAAAAAACTGAACATTTATTCCGAAAAAACATTGAAACTCTCAAGAAAAGAAAAAACATACAAAGAAAAATAAAAAAAGAATTGAAAATTAGAAGAGAAAGTAGTACACACCTGATAAATATTCTGGTATACAGGTGTAGAAATTAAGGGTTGAAGATTAACTAGCCTTTCAAAAATCTGGAAATTTTCCTTGGTTTCTGTCCGTTATTTTCGGCATTCCTGGATTTTATTTTGAATTTTTCAAATCTGTCACTGGGATTTTCGTTGACTGGTTATTGCTGGTTATTGTTGCTGTTGCTGTGTTATGTATTACGTTGCTGACTTTCTTCTTCTTATATTGACAATATCAGGTACACAACTGTAATTTTGGCATTTTGTAAGCTGAAATGAAGAATGGAGTGTTAAATTTTTAATTTCGTTTAATTTTTTTTTTTTGTATTGTATTTAGGTTATTCATGTATTATTATTCTGTAAATCACTGTCATTTGGCATAACTAGGCATATTATAGCGACATTAAAAAACGCTTTAACCAGATTATTAGGAAATATATTTAAGCATGATTATTAATTAAAACTGTTTAATAATAAAAATAGAAGAAATAACGTAAAAAAAGGCGTTATTGAATCAGTTTGGCAAAAATTGACTAAGTTCCTTATTCATAAGGTTTTTCGTCAATGGTAAGTTAATCGGAATCATGTAGTTAATTTCACTTAAAACATGAATTAGTTTGCGAATCAAGTATTATGACATGATGTGAATTAAAACAAAGTTAGTTAAGGTTAAATTGTTTAAATTTTTTAGAAATATGGTTTAGTAATCAAGTTTATTTTTTCTTTCAATTTTCAGTATTTGTAAATAATTAGTTTCAATAAGCTTAAGTCTTACTAACAATTTGAATTTTAATCCAACTATGGGATAATTAGTTTTTTTTTATATTTTATTTTATTTTATTCCATGTTGTACTTATGATTATAATTTTTATTACTTTCTGTTAATATTTGTTTTTCTCTTCTATTTAATATGTTATTTTCAAGAATGTAGATATTGATTTTATATTTGTAGACAAACTTAGTAATAATAAAAAGGTAGTCATTAAAGGATATTCTTAAAATAAGGAAGGATTTCGCTAAAAATAAATAGATGTAAATAATACAAAAATTTACAGGATTCTCCAATCTCATTTATTTATTTAATTTTTTTTTAAAAAAAATTACTTAGAATTTGGGATGGATTGTTTAGTGAATTTCACTTCCTTCCCCAAAGATAATGACGCGCTAGACTCTTTAGGCGCGATTTGATTAATTTTACCTTCTTAAACTCGGATGCGCATTTCATGCGATCCAAATCTAAATCCTAAAATATTGAATAAAAATGTGTTCCGGATTGCGGGTGCATTTCATGTGACGTAATCCAAAGACATGTTTTAAACGATGTTCACAATTTTATTTTTTATTTTTATTTTTTTTAAAAAAAATAATATTAATAATAAAGTGGTAAAAAGTTAATATTGGCACATCGGTTCATAATTGTATTAAAATCAGATAAATAAGTTAAATATGGCAATTGAGCGACCGTGCTAGAACCACGGAACTCGGGAATGCCTAACACCTTCCCCGGGTTAACAGAATTCCTTATCCGGATTTCTAGTACGCAGACTGTAATATGGAGTCATTCTTTTCCTCGATTCGGGATTAAAATTGGTGACTTGGGACACCCTAAATCTCCCAAGTGGCGACTCTGAAATAAATAAACCAATCCCGTTTCGATTGTCCTTTAATTGGAAAAACTCCCTTGCACCCTCGCGGGTGCGGAAAAAGGAGGTGTGACAGCTCTGGCGACTCTGCTGGGGAACGAACCCAGAATCTCTGGTTCAGGGTTCAGAATTCGAGCTTGGAATAATTGTTGTATTTGGCTTCGTTTGATTTTGTTACATGATCTGTGCTTAATGTGCTAATTAACTGCTTTTACCGCTTTGATCTTATGTGAACTGTATATAAGCTGTGCCGAAACCCATCTCCTCTCTGAGTCTTCTAAATCATGAAGAAGGGTGCACTTCGTGTGACTTCTTTTCTGTATAGTGTCTAAATTCCCAATTTAGAACGAGGTTGGATAAGTTGCAAAGCCGGTGAAACTTCTGTATTCCCGGTACGCTGCCTCCCCCTCGGCTCGAGCTGTCCGCTCGGGTAAGCCAGGTCTAGAACAAACACCCAAGTTCTGAACCTAGAATAACTCAGTTTCATGCCGGATCCCTAATAGGAACGCTTATTTGCATCATGTGCATTTTGACTTAGGGGACTCAACACAGGGGTTGAGTCCGTCTAGGGCTAGCAACCTGAAATAAAGACCATCCTGATGCATCTTATTTGTTTTATGTGCATTTATTTGCTCGGTCTTGCATGTTGACCGGCTTCTGAGTCTCGAGAGTGTAAAATAATAATAATAATAATAATTTAAAATAAAATAAAATAAAAATAGCAAGTGGAGAGTTAGATGATTAATTTAGAAAAATCAGTGTCCAAGTACTGTCGAAATGTTGCCGAAATTTTGAAAAAAAAACATATATATTTTTACTTTTAGAATTGTTTGTTTGTCTAGAAAGCAGAAAGTGTGTAGGAATAAGTCTTTTATTTTAATTTGCAAAAAAAAAAAATATTTCCTTTTAATCTCAAAATCCCAATTATTTGTTTAAAAGATATTCAAAATAAAATTCAAAAATATTTTTTTCTGTAGTATTTCTTTCATAAATTCAGAATATTAGTTCAAAAATATTTCCTTTCTCCTTAAAAGTTTTTTCAAAAAAAAAATTAAAATCCAAAAAAATATTTCTTTAGAATATAGATAGTTTTTAAGTCAAATAAAAGTTTTTCCTTCTTTAATCACTATAATAAATGTGCAGGATGAGCACAAGTCAAAATGAACCATTCTCAGTGTGTAGCGAGGTCCCTTTGCAACTCCACATGTGGTGGAATGATATGGGAAAGGATAGTATAAAGATAGTGGAAAGAGTTTTGGGAGGTTTTGTCGATCTGTTGAATATCAAGCCAAGGACAGATATCATCGAGGCTCTAATACCGTTCTGGGACCCAACACGCAACGTGTTTCGTTTTGCTGACTTTGAACTTTCACCTACACTAGAGGAAGTCGCCGGATATGCGGGGTTGAATGGGAAACTAAGAGGGCAGTATTTACTTTCACCAAGACCAGTATCTCCGCACGCGTTCTTGGATTTGCTAAGCATTAGTCGGAAGGTGCAGAATGATGATTTGTCGAAGGGATGTTGTACTCTCCAATTCTTGTATCAACGGTACGGAATTCCTCAGGGTTTGGAAGAACCAAACCTCGGATTAATTCACACTGGGAACAGAATCAAGTGGGAAGCAAGACGTACTTTGGCATTTATCACAGCATTTCTGGGAGTTGTGGTCTGTCCCCGCAAAGATAAAAAAATAGAGATAGGCCTTGTAGGGATGGCCGATGTTGCAATCAAAAGAACCGACAGTACTGTGGTTCCTTTGATTTTGTCTGAAATCTACCGAGCTTTAACTATATGCCGAGAAGGAGGCAAGTTCTTTCAGGGATGCAATCTGTTACTCCAGCTGTGGATGCAAGAACACCTCCATCACCGAGTGGGATACATGAACCACGGGTTGACTGAGAGAAACTGCATTAGCGGCTTTGAGAAACGAATGACAGGCGTCATATTTCCCGAAGGCGTCGAAGCATGGCTTGCACAATTGAGGTCAACAACAGCCGACCAAGTTGAATGGGCATTTGGGTGGTTGAATGATACTGAGGTAATATACATGGCGGCCGAGGAATGTCATGTTCTTTTGATGGGACTTCGTAGCATCCAGCCATATGCTCCTCATCGGGTATTGCGCCAACTAGGAAGATTTCAGGTAATTCCCACTGATGAGGATCTAAGCAAGCACGCCATTGAGTTGAGTCCAGGAGTCGTGTTCCCCGAAGGAAAAATTAGAAAGCTGTGGCACGAATGTAGATTCCTTGAACCCAAGACTATGGTTCGAGAGCTGGCTAAGGGTGAGGTAGACCCAAAATACGATGTTTGGTTCGGGAAAAGGTTTCAGATTCGTCAGAGGCCTGCCAAGAGAGCTCACGTACAACAATTTACGGATGATTCGCAGGAACAGTGGGGCTGGTTAGTAAGAGAGGAAGGCTACCGGGTTGAAATCGGGAAGCTGAAGCGACAAATTGAAAGGCAAATGTTTGAAAACAATGTTCAAGTAGCCTCAGAGCAGGGTGAGAAGAACAAATTAGCCAAAGAAAACCAGGCACTGAAAGCCCGAATTCGCCAAGTCGGTAAGAGTGATAGCGACCGACAGAAACGTCGTTCTGATGAAAGGTTGATAGCGGAATTGAGAAATCAAGTCAGCCAAAGCCGAGAAGACTTGGAGAGATCCCAGGCTTGTATAACAAGAATGCGGGTCAGGTGGGCCACAGTTACAACATCACGGAGAGAGCACCTATGGCAAGTAAAAAGGGACTACGAAATGAGTGTTGCGACATTGAGAGAGATAAACTCCATTCTCAATAATCGGGTCCTCAAACAAGCCCGGGATGCTAGAACAGATAGAGAACGCTGCTATGAGTCGATAGCCCGGATGGAAGAACAAATGGAGAGGTTCCAAGAGCAGCTCATTGACAATACTCGAATGTTGGGACTAAAGAATCAACGGATAGAACAGCTGTGCATAGAGAGGGATAGAATCAGGGGCAGGATCAATGATATAGGGCGTTATATCACCACGAAGTGCCTAACATGTGAAGAGATGCCTCGTGATATCCTTTTTGCCTCAGTCATGGGTTATGTCCATCAGATCATGGAGGAACTAAAAAGCTTGCAAAGAAGCCTGGCCCCCAAGCCCGCAGAAAGGCCGAATGATGCCTCACGGTCACCAAAATTCAAGGCTTTAATGTATCCCTAGTTCAATCTTGCACTTGTTTGTTTTTCGAGTCTGTTTTCTACCCATATGTTTTTTTTCAAACATTCTCAAAACTCAAAATATATATATATATATATATGAAGTCTGTATTTTTCTTTTTTGTGATGGCTTTTAATAGCATTATTTTGAGTAAAAAAAATAATAATAAAAAACTTTGGTCTTATGGCACGAACTACGCTTGGTCTGATTCGTGCGGGGTCACAATACGTAGGCAATCTCTATAGGATTCGACCGTAAAAAAAAAAAAAGAATATATGTTTGTCAGAGCAAAAAATAAGCCGGGATGATGCATGCGGTCAGAGCAAAAGCATGTTAGAAATGATTAACTGCCTAGGAGCATTGCATCCCCCTAACGTGCAATTACAATATCTGTTAAGACTCTACCACTGACAAGTTTGTTGTTTTTCCAGACAATATCAGTTAGTTGTTAGAGCGTACTGGCACCGTACCATTATCAAACAAGATCAAAAGGTCCTATACCAGAAAGCATAATTGGGTCAGACAACAGCGTTGAGTCAGAAAAAACGGCCAATCAGATGCTGAAGAAAGCCCTGGAGAAAATGGAAAAAATGAGGCTAGAAATGAATGAAATGCAGATAGCCTTAGCTAGAGCCCAGAAGGGGCAAGAACTACCCGTTACTCCTACCCTCCAACCAGTACACACGCCGGAATACCCCTCTCCCGGTCCTTCAACAAGTTTCCCAAGCCATCACTATTATCAGGGAAGAGAGGCTTATGATTCCCAAGCTCCACCTCCCACTCAAAACCCTCCTCCACCAAATGTTCCCGTCTTTGTGGCACCTCCCCCAGCTCCACTACATAGATCATCCAGTGAGCCGCTATTCCAAGCTCACGACACCCAATATTACCCTCCCGAACCCACTTTCAAAGCGCCTGAGCCATATACCTCCTCTCCCCATTTTGAAATCCCGGGAGAAGTTGAGAAACCGGTTAAGAATGCAGAACAAGAGGAGGTGATTCGTAAAGTCAAAAGCCTGGAGCAATCCTTCAGGAACATGCATGGTTTAGGAAACCAAGTTAGTGTCGCATACAAAGATTTGTGCCCTTTTCCTGATGTACAGTTGCCTGCGGGGTTTAAAATGCCGAAGTTTGACTTATATGAGGGGCACGGTGACCCAGTAGCCCATCTGCGTGGTTTTTGTAGCAAAATGAGAGGGGCTGGGGGAAAAGATGAGTTGTTGATAGCATATTTCGGGCAAAGCCTGAGCGGGTCAGCGCTAGAATGGTACACGAGGCAAGACCCCGGCCGATGGTATACATGGGATGATTTGGCCCAGGCATTCATCGGCCATTTTCAATATAACCTCGAAATAGTCCCTGATCGTCTGTCATTGTTGAAACTAGAAAAGAAGCCTGGGGAAAGTTTTAGAGAGTTTGGTTTCCGCTGGAGGGAACAAGCTGCAAGGGTTGATCCTCCCATGCGGGAAAGTGAGATGGTAGATTACTTCTTGCAAACATTGGAACCTACCTATTTTGGTCATCTAGTGACATCTGTCGGGAAGTCGTTTAATGAAGTGGTAAAGATGGGAGCCATGATTGAAGAAGGATTGAAATCTAACAAGATCTTGAGCTACTCGGCTTTGAAAGCAACCACCCAGGCCATCCAAAGCGGTACTGGTGGTGTGCTGGGAAAGAAGAAGAAAGAAGAAGTTGCTGCAGTTGAAGCTAATGTTTGGTCCAGGCACAATAACCGTCCACTCTACTACAACCAACCCAGACCCCATCACCCAAACTATCAATATACCTCATATGGTCCACCGCAACACTATTATCCACCACCAGAACCACAATTTTCTATTCACCACGCCCAGACCTACACTCAACCCCCAGTGCACTCGCAATGGCGTACACCAAGTCCCCAAAATACACAGCCACACCCACAAAACACCTATCCACCTCCCAGGGCTAACAGACCAGGAACCAGCTTCCGCCCAAACCAAGCTTTTAGAAATGAGAAGGCCCCAAACAAAAAAACATTTACTCCGCTGGGAGAATCTTACACTTCTCTTTTCCACAGATTGAAACAGTTGGGGATGCTGACCCCAGTTGAATCCAAAGCACCAAATCCTCTTCCCAGAAACCTGGACCACTCTGTTAGCTGCGAGTATTGCTCAGGGATGCCGGGGCACGATACTGAAAAATGTTGGAAGTTGAAAAACGCAATCCAAGAGCTCATTGATAATCGTCGTATTGAGGTACAGGCTCCAGAGGCCCCGAACATCAATCAAAATCCGTTACCAGCGCATTATGAGGCCAACATGATCGAACTGATACATAAGGGGGCAGAGCCTAAGAAACCTTCGCAGGTGGTTATGGTGATTCGTTCTACGGAAACCAAAGAAAAGACAGTGAGTGCAAGGCCAGTGGTTCAGTTAAAAGCAGTAGAAGACAAGCCAGTGCTAGTAATGGGAAAGGGACCGTTTGTGGCCGAGAAAAAGCAGGAGCCAGTCAAGATAGTGGTACCAAGGTCAGTATCCACGCCCGTGGTGGTTGTGAAGGGAGTCTATATAGAGCCGGTTGTCATAAAACCGGTAGTCCAGTTACCCATGGTTGATAGCAAAGCCGTACCCTGGAAATATGACAAAGTAGTGGTGACATACAAAGGAAAGGAAATTGAGGAAGAAAGTTGTGAAGCACAGGGACTGACCCGGTCAGGACGTTGTTTCGCCCCTGAAGAGTTGAGAAAAGCTAAGGGCGCAAAAGACAATCCAGTGCCAGTTAAAAAAGCTGTAACGGAAGAGGAAGCAGAAGAGTTTCTGAAAAAGATGAAAGGACAAGATTATTCCATTGTTGATCAACTGAGAAAAACACCGGCCCAAATCTCGTTGTTGTCATTATTAATTCACTCTGATGAGCATTGCCGAGCTTTAATGAAGATATTGAATGAGGCTCATGTGCCTGACAAAATCTCAGTAAACCATTTAGAGACAATTGCCAACAAGATCTTTGAAGTGAACAGGATAGCATTTTCTGATGATGAATTGCCTATGGAAGGCACAGAACACAACAAGGCTCTCTATTTGACGGTCAAATGTGAAGGTTCAATGGTTACTCGGGCACTAATCGATAACGGGTCGAGCGCTAATATTTGCACGTTATCCACATTGAACAAGTTAAAGATTGATGAGGATAGAATCCGCAAAAATAGCATTTGTGTTCGAGGGTTCGATGGAGGGGGAACAAACACAGTAGGGGATATTGTACTCGAATTGACTATTGGCCCAGTCGAGTTCACGATGGAATTTCAGGTGTTGGATGCTGCAGTATCCTATAATCTTTTGTTGGGTCGACCGTGGATTCATGCGGCAAAAGCCGTGCCCTCCACACTGCACCAAATGATCAAATTCGAGTGGGACA
The DNA here is from genome assembly GCF_000393655.2 of Nicotiana sylvestris. Classification (NCBI taxonomy): domain Eukaryota; kingdom Viridiplantae; phylum Streptophyta; class Magnoliopsida; order Solanales; family Solanaceae; genus Nicotiana; species Nicotiana sylvestris. Next base: position 153,161,734 of record NC_091061.1, on the reverse strand, counting down.
GACAAGAAATTGTGTTACATGGGGAAGATCCCACATGCGCCGTGAATGATGCCATTGTACCCTTTATAGAGACCGAAGATGATAAGGGGCCATGGGTGTATCAGATCCTCGACACGGTTCCGGTGAGCAGGTTGCCTGAGGGTAAAAGTATGCCATGTCCCAGGGTGTCAGCTACTACCGTCATGGTAGTATCAGAAATGTTGAATAACGGGTTTGTGCCCGGGAAGGGTTTGGGGGTTGAACTGCAGGGATTTACTCAACCTGTGTCTTTGCCCAAAAATCTGGACACCTTCGGGTTAGGGTTCAAACCAACAGCAGCAGATGTCAGAAAGGACCGTAAATTGAAGAAGAAAGCTTGGGTGCTCCCTAAACCAATTCCTCGATTGTCCAGGTCCTTCGTCATACCGAGTATTAAGAAACAATCATTGGCAAAGATGTCAGGTTCGTTAATTGAGGCGGATGGGAATTTGGATAAGGTGTTTGAGAAAGTATTTGCTGAAGTAAACATGGTTGAGGCCGGGGAAGGGTCAAGCAGAGCAGACATACAGTACATCGGACCACGTGCTAACATCAACAATTGGGAAGCTACTCCTCTTCCAGTTCGGAGGGAGTCGTGGTAGTGGGTTTTGTTTTCCTTTTTGTCACCTGGATTATTCCAGGGTTTGTAATCCAGTTGTTATGTTCCGTCCGTTTGGATGAGTTAAAACCTTGTTGTCTTTACGTTTAATGAAATGCAATTTTCTTCGTCCCTAATTCTCTTTCCATTTTCTTTTCTTTTCTTTGTACAGTTCTCTTTATGCTGATATCAATGACATGACATGCATGAGGAATCTTCGGCCCAGCTTTAAAAGCCAATCTAATTCAGAAGTAATAATACAAGAGGTCGAGTGTGATGATGGGATGGATTGTAATAATGATGAAGCTTATGAGGAAATTAGTAAAGAATTAAGCCACTTTGAAGAAAAACCCAAACCTAACCTAAATGACACAGAAGCAGTTAATCTAGGGGACCAAGATAATGTACGGGAAACTAAAATAAGTGTTCATTTGGATCCACAACTCAAGGAGGAGATAATTAAAGTATTGCATGAGTACAAAGACGTTTTTGCATGGTCATATGATGATATGCCGGGTCTAAGCACCGATTTGGTGGTTCATAAATTGCCCACTGATCCAGCACTCCTCCCTGTCAAGCAGAAGTTGAGAAAGTTCAAAACAGACATAAGTGTGAAGATCAAAGAAGAGATCTCCAAGCAGTTTGAGGCAAGGGTCATTCAGGTTACACGGTACCCCACTTGGTTAGCCAATGTCGTGCCTGTGCCAAAGAAAGATGGCAAGACCAGGGTGTGCGTCGATTATCGAGACCTTAACAAAGCAAGCCCAAAAGATAATTTCCCACTTGCCCAACATCCATATACTGATCGACAATTGTGCCAAACATGATATTGGCTCTTTTGTGGATTGTTATGCGGGTTATCATCAGATTCTAATGGATAAGGAAGATGCAGAAAAGACGGCATTCATCACGCCGTGGGGAACGTATTGTTATCGGGTCATGCCGTTTGGTTTGAAAAATGCTGGGGCAACTTATATGAGGGCCATGACAACTATCTTCCATGATATGATACATAAAGAAATTGAGGTATACGTGGATGATGTGATCGTTAAGTCTAGACAGCAATCTGACCATGCCAGAGATTTGAGAAAATTCTTTCAAAGGCTTCGCAGATACAATCTTAAGCTCAATCCTGCGAAATGTGCTTTCGGGGTGCCATCTGGGAAGTTGTTGGGATTTATAGTTAGCCGGAGGGGTATTGAATTAGACCCGTCAAAGATCAAAGCTATTCAGGAGTTGACACCTCCAAGAAACAAAACCGAGGTGATGAGTTTGTTGGGAAGACTGAACTATATCAGCAGGTTCATTGCTCAGCTCACGGCAACGTGTGAACCAATTTTCAAATTGTTAAAGAAAGATGTCGCGGTCAAATGGACTGATGAATTCCAGGAGGCTTTTGATAAGATAAAGAGGTATTTGTCAAACCCACCCGTGCTGGTCCCACCAGAACCAGGGAGACCTTTGATTCTATATCTGACAGTTGTGGACAGTTCATTCGGTTGTGTACTGGGGCAGCATGATGTTACGGGCAGAAAGGAGCAGGCTATCTACTATCTCAGTAAGAAGTTCACATCTTACGAGGTCAAATATACTCATCTGGAAAGGACATGTTGTGCCCTAACTTGGGTGGCACAGAAATTGAAACATTACTTGTCATCTTACACCACTTACCTTATATCTCGCTTGGACCCGTTGAAGTATATTTTTCAGAAACCCATGCCCACAGGAAGGCTTGCAAAGTGGCAGATCTTACTTACAGAGTTCGACATTGTCTATGTGACACGGACTGCCATGAAAGCACAGGCATTAGCCGATCACTTGGCTGAGAACCCCGTTGATGAAGATTATGAGCCTTTGAAAACTTATTTCCCTGATGAAGAGGTAATGCACATTGATGAATTAGAACAAGCTGAGAAGTCGGGATGGAAACTTTTCTTTGATGGGGGTGGGAATAGGAGCAGTACTTATTTCGGAAACAGGTCAGCATTACCCCGTTACAGCTCGGCTTCGTTTCTACTGTACAAACAACATGGCAGAATATGAGGCGTGTATATTGGGATTGAGATTAGCTGTGGATATGGGTGTACGGGAAGTCTTGGTCATGGGTGACTCGGACTTACTGGTACACCAGATTCAAGGGGAATGGGAAACACGGGACTTGAAGCTTATACCGTATCGACAATGTCTGCATGAGCTTTGCCAGCGTTTTCAGGCCATAGAATTCAGACACATTCCAAGGATTCATAATGAGGTTGCTGACGCTTTGGCTACTTTGGCGTCAATGTTGCACCATCCAGATAAGGCCTATGTTGATCCATTGCAGATTCAAGTCCGTGATCAGCATGCTTACTGCAATGTGATAGAAGAGGAAATCGATGGAGAGCCATGGTTCCATGATATCAAAGAGTACATCAAAGCGGGAGTGTATCCAACGCAGGCCACCGGTGATCAGAAAAGAACAATTCGACGGTTGGCAAGTGGGTTTTTCCTTAGTGGAGGAGTACTGTACAAAAGAACGCCAGAGCTCGGTTTGTTGAGATGTATAGATGCACGGCAGGCCACAACTATCATGACTGAGGTGCATTCCGGAGTTTGCGGACCGCATATGAGTGGGTATGTTCTAGCAAAGAAAATTCTTCGAGCAGGTTATTATTGGCTCACGATGGAGCGAGATTGTATAAGTTTTGTGCGTAAGTGTCATCAATGCCAAATACATGGAGATTTGATTCATGCTCCACCATCAGAATTACATACGATGTCCGCGCCATGGCCTTTTGTTGCATGGGGCATGGATGTTATTGGGCCAATTGATCCAGCAGCATCAAATGGGCACAGGTTTATCTTGGTAGCTATAGATTATTTTACCAAATGGGTGGAAGCGAAGACATTCAAGTCTGTGACCAAGAAGGCTGTAGTTAACTTCGTGCATGCAAATATCATCTGTCGGTTTGGGATCCCAAAGGTAATCATCACAGATAATGGGGCTAATCTTAATAGCCATTTGATGAAGGAGACATGTGAGCAGTTTAAGATTGCTCACAGGCACTCTACTCCGTACCGTCCCAAGGCAAATGGTGCGGTTGAAGCGGCCAATAAGAACATAAAGAAAATACTCCGGAAGATGGTTGAAGGATCTAGACAATGGCACGAGAAATTGCCTTTTGCATTGTTAGGATATCGCACCACCGTGCGTACCTCGGTAGGGGCGACTCCTTACTCATTGGTATACGGTACCGAGGCGGTAATACCCGCAGAAGTGGAAATCCCATCTCTGCGAATCATTGCAGAGGCTGAAATCAATGATGATGAATGGGTGAAAAGCCGTCTTGAGCAGTTGAGTTTGATCGATGAGAAAAGATTGGCATCAGTGTGTCATGGCCAACTGTACCAACGAAGAATGGCAAGAGCATACAACAAAAAAGTACGTCCAAGGAAATTTGAAGTCGGGCAATTAGTACTGAGGCGGATCTTGCCTCATTGGGCTGAGGCAAAAGGAAAATTTGCCCCAAACTGGCAAGGACCATTTGTAGTAACCAGAGTGTTGTCTAATGGAGCATTGTATTTGACAGATGCGGAAGGAAAATGTGTAGAAATGACCATCAATTCCGATGCGGTCAAGAGATATTATGTATGATTTCTTTATTTTTCTAAATGTATCTGTTCGTATTTGGCATATCTTAAAGATTGAAATGATGAAGGCATTTTGTTCTGCTATCCAAACACTCATATCCCTTGTTATCCCCTTCGAGCCTTACTTATTTTTCATGCACCTCTTTCGGAATCATCGGCATTATCAAAGAACACAAGTGTCGAACATAAAGAAAAAAAAAGGGAAAGAAAAGAAAAAAAAAGAAAAAAAAGAAAAGAAGAAAAGAAAAGAAGGAAAAATGAAAAAAAAGGGAAAGAAGAGAAAACATAACAACGTAGTCTCTATGAAGTGAACTACGTTTGACTTGATCCCGAAAGGGTACGTAGGCAGCCTTACTCCGAGGTTCAGTCATACCAAATAGAAATCCAAAAATCCCCAAGCAAGAAACTGGGGCAGAAATGGTGATTGTTATGAAAGTTGGATTCCGAAAGTTGTAATTTGAACCCATTTGAATTGTTTTGAGCCTTTTATACCTTTCTTTCTAACTCAATCCAAAAGCCTACATTACGGTCCAAAGAAAGACCTTATGATCAGTTTTGAGAAATGCCAAGATGAACAGGTAGGAATAACCCACGACAGGGGCAACACTCTGGTTCGAGCAAGAAGAACAAAAATAAATGAGAGAGTCTTATGGGTGAAAACCCTCACGGGCACCGTAAGGCGACGGGAGCTGAGAGAAAAATAAATGAGAGAGTCTTGTTGGTGAAAACCTTTACGGGCACCTCAAGGCGAAGGTGAGATAAGAAATGGAAAACTGAGAAAGGTCTGTTGATAGAAACCATTTCGTGGTACCGCAGGGAAACAAAGTTAAGGTCTGGATAAATCAAACAAGTGATGGAAGTTCTGGGCAATGAGGTACGGCAATTGAGAGTTGTTTGTTTGGACAGATTGGGCTGATTAATCCAAAATGCATGTCTTGACCATTGGTACTAGTTGTCTCGTTCAGATAAGTTTCTTTTCTTTCTCTTTTCAAACAGTCATCTGGTTTTGGATTCTTCTTATCCTTAACTCAAAAATCATTTCATTTTTCTTTTGAGGGTTTTTATCTAGCTGAGATGTTTCAGTGCCAGTTTTGTTCGATGCAAGCAGAAAGGACTTCAAAGTTCACTACCAGCTTCTAGAATTGTAAAGCACAACGTGGTCAGAGCATGTCAAAAACAACTTGATGTCAAGTGGAATACAGGGAATTAACGGAAGTTTCATCGGTGAAATGATTGGGAAATGTCGTGGGAAAGGCGAAAGCTCAAACAAAAAGGTCAGAAAAGTGAAATAACAGCAGGGGTGTAAAACATTTAGGTCGCCAGAGGTTGGGAAATTTAAAAGTTGGTCAGAAAGTCAAGCGGTTCAGGGTCAGTGCGTGGAAATTAGTCAACACAAAGCAAGGCAGTGGAAGGATTTTTTAGCAAGAATGCCATCAACTAACCACCGTTTTAAACTGACAAAATTTTCTTTGATTAAGCAGGGGGAGAAAAGTTAGTTGTTGAAGAGGAATTCTCCAGGAGGGAAAAACAAGCACTAATTAGGATAAATGCAAGTTGTCAGGAGTCCGCCTGGAGAACAGAGATGTACTTTTCAAGTTTGACGTCAGGAGTCCGCCTGAAGAACGGAGACATACAGCTTAAATTTTAAAAATCAGGAGTCCGCCTGGAGAACGGAGACATACTTTTCAAGTTTGATGTAAGGAGCCCGCCTGAAGAGAGGAATGGCGTTTATTTCAAAAGTTGTTGTTGAAGTTGGGAGCCCGACCATAATAACAGAGGAATACATTCAGTCTTTTCATTTCAAGCATTAAAGTTGGGAGCCTGCCCAGATAACAGAGGCATACATTTCAGTCTTTTCGTTTCAAGCATTGAAGTTGGGAGCCCGCCCAGATAACAGAGGAATACATTTCAGTCTTTTCATTTCAAGCATTGAAGTTGGGAGCCCGCCCATAGAACAGAGGCATACATTTCAGTCTTTTCATTTCAAGCATTGAAGTTGGGAGCCCGCCCATAGAACAGAGGCATACATTTCAGTCTTTTCATTTCAAGCATTGAAGTTGGGAGCTTGCCCAGATAACAGAGGCATACATTTCAGTCTTTTCATTTCAAGCATTGAAGTTAGGAGCCCGCCCAGATAACAGAGGAATACATTTCAGTCTTTTCATTTCAAGCATTGAAGTTGGGAGCCCGCCCATAGAACAGAGGCATACATTTCAGTCTTTTCATTTCAAGCATTGAAGTTGGGAGCCCGCCCATAGAACAGAGGCATACATTTCAGTCTTTTCATTTTAATCATTGAAGTTGGGAGCCTGCCCAGATAACAGAGGCATACATTTCAGTCTTTATATTTCAAGCATTGAAGTTGGGAGCCCGCCCAGATAACAGAGGCATACATTTCAGTTTTAATTTTCAAGTGTTGAAGTTGGGAGCACGCCCATATAACAGAGGCATACATTTCAGTTTTTAATTTTCTAGTGTTGAAGTTGGGAGCCCGCCTATATAACAGAGGAATACATTCAGTCTTTAATTTCAAGTATTGAAGTTGGGAGCCCGCCCATAGAACAGAGGCATACATTTTAAGATCAAGTCAGAGGACAATAAAACAGAAGGTTACAACAAGAATCCCCAGCAGGAAACAATAAAATCCCAGCACCGAGAAACAGAAGGTCACAAGAGGCCCCAGCACAAATTCAGGCGCATAACTCACAAGGAAGAAAAGACGCGTTTTGAAAGAAGCAGCTGGTGAACATTAAATCATGCCCAGCATAACAAGTCTGATGAAGAGAGTCGTACCCACCAGAGGAACCGCCAAAAATCTTAATGAAGAAAGCCATGTCCCCAGCGGACCGAACAAAATGATGAAAACTGGTATTCAAAAAAAAAAGCCAAGGGCCAGAAGTCTTGGTAAAAAGGTACTAGAGGAAACACAAACCGACAAAAAGCAAGGCAACCGGAGCAAGGGGAAAACAGATAAGATTCTGTAATTTCTAGCTTAGTCTAGCTTCTTATTTTTTAAAGCATGGTGTAATAAGGAGGTCAGCAAACAGTAAAAGTAGCATGCAACAGCAGTAACATTGCAGTCTCATGGTAGTCCCGGCTACCAAGACTTCCCGAACTACATTGGCCTGATTCCTGTTTAGCCCAGGATATGTAGGAAACCTTTGAAGCAAAGGTTCGGTCAAATCTTTTTCAAAAAATGCTTCACACGGAGTACTCGGATGGGCAAAAATCGCTCGTTTTATCTTTGCACGAAAACCCTTCGTGTCTTCGGGCAAAGAGGGGCAGCTGTAAGCACGTGATTTTTGCCCAATATGATAATTACTCCCAAAAATTCAAAAATAAAATAATTTTCCTTGGTGTGGAATTTCTGTGATATTTTGTGATATTTTGAATAATTATTTGTATTTGTCTGTGCATGTTTATTTGCTAAATTAATAAAAAATACAAAAATATGTCGCATTTTGCATGTAGGATTTAATTCTACAATTGTTAGTAATTAAGTTTGTTTTACAAAAATTAAAAAATTACAAAAATAGGCATCTTTTGCATTTTTAGCATTTAATGTCCAAATATACAATTTTATGCTTAATTACTACTTAATTATGCGTTAATTGTTATTGGGAATTAATTTGCGCTTTTATAACTTAATTTAGTTCTTAATAATAATTTAAGTATTTTATAATTTAGTTCTAGAAAAATAAAAAGAAGGAAAAGAGCAAAAACACAAAGAAAAATTGGATTGGGCCATTTCTTCAAAATTTCAACCCCAAGCCCAAACGATTGTCCAATCTTCCCCACGACCCGGTCCATTTCAAACTGGGTCGACCCGGTCGATAACCCAACACCCTTATTACCTTGCATTTCAAAAATAAAACAAAAAACAAAAAAAAAAACAAAATCAAAAACCCTAACCTAAACACTAAACTACCCCCCCCCCTCCTCATTTTCCTTCTTCTTCCTCAAGCTCCCCTCCCAAGCCATCAATGGCTGCCCTCACCAACGTCGACCACCCTCCACCACGACCACCCCATCACACTCACACACACACGCACCAACAACTCCATAGCTGCCCTCCTCCATCGAGCTTCGTCATCCATGGCGAGCTCAAAGCTCATCCATGGCTTCCCCTACTACGTCGCCCGCTTCTTATTCTTCTTCTCCACTGTTGTTACTACCATGGTTGCGTCACTGCTGCCAGCTTCACGTCGCCATGGCTGCTGCCAGATTTTTCTTCGTCCTAGCTCACCCTAAGTCGCCGGAAAACTCACCATGCCCGCGACCACTTCTACCTCATCACCATGGCTGCACGCTTCTGCTTCACACTGCTTCTTCTTCCCGCAGACGACGCCATGGCAGCTGTCACTGCTGCTCCATCGATGCCGCTACTGATGCCGCTGTGCGGCGATGCTACAGCTCGCCATGGCCAGCTTCTTCGGCTTTCTTCTTCGTCATCCAAACAAATCCCATTACAGCTGCTTCAGTCCAGTCGAGTTCGCATACCTGATTGAGTTTTGGTCGATGTCGTCGATCACTGTTCGAGTTCGTCGTTGGTTGGTCGTTGTTCGTCGTTTCATTTCCGGTTAGTTGGTTTTTTGAATCTCATTTATCGTCCATATTTTTGTTTGGTATTTTTCGGATCCAAAATCGATAAATGATTCAATTCTTTTGGTTTGTTCTTCGTTGAAATAATTTTCTAGTTTGTTCATATGTTTTGATTGAATTAATTTTCAGATTTCAAATGGAAAGTTAATTAGTGGTTTTTTTCATATTTATTTCATGTTTGTTTTATTACAACAACAACAACAACAACCCAGTATAATCTCACAAGTGGGGTCTGGGGAGGGTAATATGTACGCAGACCTTACCCCTACCCCGAAGGGTAGGGAGGCTGTTTCCAGGAGACCCTCGGCTCAAAAAACAATAGGAGATGATATATTAGTACCATAAAAATGCGTAATAAAAATAACAACAATATATAAGAGATATGAAATATGAAATATAGGATATTAAATACGAAAATACGAACATGTTTATTTCATGTTTGTTTTATTGTTAGAATAAATATTTGTTAGTTTGATGTTTGTTAGATTCAAATTGAAATTTAATTGATTATTTCTTCAATTTGTTTCATGTGTTTATGTATTTTTAGAAATTGTTAATATTGTTAAGTTCAAGTTTAAGTTCATAATTGTTTCTAACAACAAATCTTGTTATTTGTCTAAAAAAAATTTAGTTGTGTTGAAGGAAATATATTGATTTAATCGTTTGAATCCGTCATGTTTGTTGTGTTAAAATAGATTCATTCATGTTCATGTTTGGATGATCTTGAATCCGAATTTTGTATAGTTTGATTTCTTGTTTACCATTTATGATTATTTCTTGAATTGTTCTCATAATCTTGTTTAAAGTTTAATATAAGAATTGTTTGTTGTAATGTTGTTAGAGTTGATTTTAAGTTCAATATGATTGAATTTAGAAATCTTCATACTTTGTTTGTTGTTGGTGTTGAATCCGAAAATAGGATTGTTTGTTGCTAAAATATTGTTCAATCAAATTTTAGTTGTTCTTGGTTGTTCAATTTGTGTTCATGTGATTTGTTGTTGAAATGTTGTTAAAATCATGTTCATGTGATATTGTTGTTATGATGTTCATCTGTGTTCATATTGTTGTTTGAACATTGTTAGAAATTGATCATATTGTCTATATTTTGGTTAAGTTTGATTAATTGATGTGTTATAGCTGATGGGTAGTTTGGTAAATTTGTAATACGTTCAGGGGTAGTTTGGTAATTTCAGTAAGGTCGGAAGGGGTAGTTTAGGAATTGTACATTTTGTAATTGTTTATTTGAAGCATGGGGGACAAAATGAAATGGGGTGGGTTGTGATATGATTATTTAATATAAAAGGGGGACAAGATTTAATTTAAAGGGAATCTTGCATTATTTTAAATGAAGCATGGGGGACAAAATGAAATGGGGTGGTGTGATATGTTTATTTAATGTAATGGGGATGAGTGGAAAGATAATGGGTTGGATAGAGAAAAAGTATGGATTTTAATTAATTGAAAGGTTTATGGGATGGGTTATAAAAGAGAAGTCTTGAAATCAGATAGAGGGGAAACAGACAGAGAAAAAAGAGAGATTTGAAAAAAAAAAAAGCTGAATATTTATTCCGAAAAAATATTGAAACTCTCAAGAAAAGAAAAAACATACAAAGAAAAATAAAAAAAAGAATTGAAAATTAGAAGAGAAAGTAGTACACACCTGATAAATATTCTGGTATACAGGTGTAGAAATTAAGGGTTGAAGATTAACTAGCCTTTCAAAAATCTGGAAATTTTCCTTGGTTTCTGTCCGTTATTTTCGGCATTCCTGGAATTTATTTTGAATTTTTCAAATCTGTCACTGGGATTTTCGTTGACTGGTTATTGCTGGTTATTGTTGTTGTTGCTGTGTTATGTATTACGTTGCTGACTTTCTTCTTCTTATATTGACAATATCAGGTACACAACTGTAATTTTGGCATTTTGTAAGCTGAAATGAAGAATGGAGTGTTAAATTTTTAATTTCGTTTAATTTTTTTTTTTGTATTATATTTAGGTTATTCATGTATTATTATTCTGTAAATCACTGTCATTTGGCATAACTAGGCATATTATAGCGACATTAAAAACGCCTTAACCAGATTATTAGGAAATATATTTAAGCCTGATTATTAATTAAAACTGTTTAATAATAAAAATAGAAGAAATAACGTAAAAAAAGGCGTTATTGAATCAGTTTGGCAAAAATTGACTAAGTTCCTTATTCATAAGGTTTTTCGTCAATGGTAAGTTAATCGGAATCATGTAGTTAATTTCACTTAAAACATGAATTAGTTTGCGAATCAAGTATTAGGACATGATGTGAATTAAAACAAAGTTAGTTAAGGTTAAATTGTTTAAATTTTTTAGAAATATGGTTTAGTAATCAAGTTTATTTTTTCTTTCAATTTTCAGTATTTGTAAATAATTAGTTTCAATAAGCTTTAGTCTTACTAACAATTTGAATTTTAATCCAACTATGGGATAATTAGTTTTTTTTTATATTTTATTTTATTTTATTCCATGTTGTACTTATGATTATAATTTTTATTACTTTCTGTTAATATTTGTTTTTCTCTTCTATTTAATATGTTATTTTCAAGAATGTAGATATTGATTTTATATTTGTAGACAAACTTAGTAATAATAAAAAGGTAGTCATTAAAGGATATTCTTAAAATAAGGAAGGATTTCGCTAAAAATAAATAGATGTAAATAATACAAAAATTTACAGGATTCTCCAATCTCATTTATTTATTTAATTTTTTTTTAAAAAAATTACTTAGAATTTGGGATGGATTGTTTAGTGAATTTCACTTCCTTCCCCAAAGATAATGACGCGCTAGACTCTTTAGGCGCGATTTGATTAATTTTACCTTCTTAAACTCGGATGCGCATTTCATGCGACCCAAATCTAAATCCTAAAACATTGAATAAAAATGTGTTCCGGATTGCGGGTGCATTTCATGTGACGTAATCCAAAGACATGTTTTAAACGATGTTCACAATTTTATTTTTTATTTTTATTTTTAAAAAAAAATATTAATAATAAAGTGGTAAAAAGTTAATATTGGCACATCGGTTCATAATTGTATTAAAATCAGATAAATAAGCCGAATATGACAGTTGAGCGACCGTGCTAGAACCACGGAACTCGGGAATGCCTAACACCTTCTCCCGGGTTAACAGAATTCCTTATCCGGATTTCTGGTACGCAGACTGTAATATGGAGTCATTCTTTTCCTCGATTCGGGATTAAAATTGGTGACTTGGGACACCCTAAATCTCCCAAGTGGCGACTCTGAAATAAATAAACCAATCCCGTTTCGATTGTCCTTTAATTGGAAAAACTCCCTTGCACCCTCGCGGGTGCGGAAAAAGGAGGTGTGACAATTAGTATTTCAAAATTTATATAAAAGTAAATTAAAATACTTAATGAAAAGTGAAAACTTACATGTACAGTCTAGGCTCGGCCCTCAACCCACATTTCTTGATCCGTCTCTTTCTTCTTCTTTACAATATGAGTCTCCTTGAATAGATCATCTTGGTTCATCGGACGCCCCAACTTCTTTTCTTGAAAACTCATAAATTTTAGTTAATAAACAGAATAGATATACTTTAAAAATTAAAATAAATTAAGCAATTACGTATCATTCTTCTTTTTATCGTCCCTAGGCTGATCGCACCTCTAGTGTGCAAGGATCCTCCTTTCTCAGATGCGCGAGCTTTATTTCCTTTTTTGCTCTTCTCTAAGAACTTTGCGGTAAGCCATTGCCTTTGCAAGTCCTCCCATAAATTCCGAATCAACCAGTCAGGCTTCTGGTTCAACTTTCTAGTTTTGGAGAAAGTATGCGACAACCGCTTGCGAGCTTTGAGATGAAAATTTGCAGCCACTTCCGCACTATAGCGGTATTCCCATACACACTTGCTTTGTATTTCAAAAGTTAAATATTATATGGAAATATCATATAAATAATTATACTGCTTAAAAGAATATTTATACCTTAAATTGATTGAAAATTTGCTCCTTCAGCGAGAATGGAAATTCACTCCAAGTCGCATAAGGGCCATCATAAAGCTTTCTAGTTGCTTTGGTGATTATCCTCGTAGTAATATTACTCGGGATGAACCTACAATTTAATAAAAAACACATTAATATCTTAGTATAAACTGTACAAAACAATAAACGTAAAAATAACAAATAACTCTTACCCATCACCCCCAGGGACTATGATGATCCTGCCATATTGATCATAATGCACCTCCTCGTCATCATTAGCATCACCGTCCGAAGCATGTATATCATAGGCATGTGTGGAAGGTGTAGGGGGGTCAGATCTAGTATCTCGCAGACGAAGTCCTGAAATAGATGGAGTCCCTGATGAAGATGGTTACGATCCTTGTGACTGCGACATAGTTGGATGGACCGCAAGTGGGTGTGATACTGATTGCTATGACCCGAGTGGCTGTGACACTGATGGTTGTGATCTATGTGGATATACATGGATCGATGTGATCCATGCGATGCAGATGGCTGCGATCCACGTGGTCGTGAGGTAAGTGGATTGTATGTCGGACGTATAGTCCTATGGCCCTGTGACGAAAGACCTGGTGTCTGCATGAAGGTGTAGGGCTCGTAATGCTGTGGCAGCCCAGAATAGCCCTGGGGTGGAGGCAAAGACATAGGCATAGGCATAGGCACCTCTAAAGAGGGTGGAAAAGATTGAATATTATCTTCTACCCTCCTCTTTGGTTTCCTAGCCTTTTCTCGACCCCGAGAACCAGTAGGGTCATTGTTACCTAGATCCTTGCCTGTCATCTGCATAATATAATATATATTTAGATTGAAACATATAAAGAAACTAGCTATAAACGAGAGTTATTAAAGAAACCAACTTTTTAAAGCTCATCGACGTATTGTTCCTTGTTAGAGAATTCTTCTTCCTCACTAGTTTGAGCTTCATCAGCTGATTCTTCTTCCTCGTTTTCTATAATTCTTACTTCATTTATATCAACTTCTTCCAATATATGTTCAGGATGTTCCAAATCATTTTCTAAAAGTTCGTCCACTATTTGGTGAACACTGGAGATATCGTTTTGATATGCAACATATAATACATTCTTGACTTCCACCCTACCTACAAGCGTAGTTTTGATTACAACCCACCAATCGGACTTATTCCGCCGCAATGGATAAGGAGCATAATACACTTGCCTAACATTATGTGCAATTATGAAAGGATCATAGCGATCATACTCCCTCGTATGATTAACCTCAATTATGTTGTATTGATTGTGTACTCTTGTACCTCTTGTTGGATTTGGGTCAAATCACTTGCATCTAAAGAGTATCAATTTCTTAAATGGCCAACTTGTATATTCTAGTTCTATTATTTCTTTGAGCACACCATAATAATCAATATCTCCAACTTGGTTGTCATCACCACCTTGAACCCACACCCCACTAATGTTGCTATTTTTATTTTTAGAGCAATCCTCTGTATGAAACTTATAACCATTCACAACGTACTTAGACATTGTTGTGACCTCAAGCCCAGGTCCCCAAGATATATCTTTTAAAAATTGATTTATACCATTATTTGGAACATTTACCTACATATTGTTAAAAAATAATTCATAAGTTAGAATAACTTGCAAACATTGTTTACCTACATAGTGTTAGAATATTTTAAGGATAAACTTACAAATTGTTTGAACCACGTATCAAATGTCATATATACAGCATCATGGCCAAACTGACCCACGAAGTGACTGTGACACATCAAATACTTCGGGACAATTTAGCAACACATGAAGTGTAGCTGACTTGTACTTCATATCACTCAAACTTCTCTTTCTAACATCCTTAGAACATCGGCATGGTTGATTGAATATGGACATAGGCGGATATAATGGATCATTCACACATTCGACCGTGTGCCTATTGGGCCTATTCCTAGCACATGGCACATTAATCTCAAAATAATAAGAACAAAAATGAGCAGTTTCCTTTGCAAGATAAGCTTCGCATATAGATAGATCCTTCAATCATATTCCTCTGCTTAACAAATTGTCTGCATTTGCCAATTGTCCTACATAATTTTAGGTTAGCCAAGAACAATCAAATAAAATAGAAAATTACATCAAACTTATAATATTACCTCTTAAAGGGATACATCCATCTGCATTGAACAGGCCCTCCAAGTCATGCCTTGTGTACAAGGTGGATTGGAAGGTGTTCCATCACATCAAAAAACCCACATGGAAATATCTTTTCCATCTTACTAGAAGTTATACGAATGTTCTGATCCATCCGGAGTAGGTTTTCTTCCCTTAATATGGAAGAACACAAGTCTTTGAAAAATAAACTAATCTCTGTGATGGGTTTCCAGATTCTTTCAGGCAAACCACAAAATGCAATAGGTACTAAGGTCTCCATGAAAACATGACAGTCATGACTTTTCAAATGGCTCAACTTCCCTACTCCATATCAACTTTTTTCCCAAGATTCGACGCATAACCCTCAGGCATCTTCAATTTTGTTACCCAATCACAAATTTGCCGTCTTTCCTCCAAAGTGAATGTGTAACTTGCTTTGGGCTTGAATATATTACCATTGTTTGTTGTCTGCAAGTATAATTCAGGCCACCTGCAATATTCTTGTAAGTCCATTCTAGCCTTCGGGTTATCCTTTGTCTTACCTTTAACATCCATCACTGTGTTGAACAAATTGTCAAAATAATTCTTCTCAATATGCATGACATCAAGGTTGTGACGGAGAAGATTATCCTTCCAATAAGGCAACTCCCAAAATATACTCCGTTTCGTCCAATTATGAGTAACACCGTATCTGGGGAATTTATAAGGTGGAGCTTCAGTAACTTTACTGAAGTTCTGGACCCTCTCCCAAATTTCCTCACCGGAAAGTATCAGAGGTGGAGAATCATATTCCATTTTATTCTTTTTGAATGCATTTTTCATCCTTCTAAACTCATGATCAGGAGGCAAGAATTGACGATGACAATCAAACCATGATTGCTTTCGGCCATGTTTCAAAGTGAACACTTTACTATTTTCCATGCAGTAAGGACAAGCTAGCTTCCCAGCAGTCATCCACCCAAACAACATTCCATACACAGTAAAATCATTAATTGTCCACATTAAATTAGCACGCAAATTGAAATTCTGCTTGGTTGATATGTCATATGTTTCAACACCATCGTATCACAATTGTTTCAGCTCATCAATCAAAGGTTGCAAATATACATCTATCAAACTTTTCGGATTACGTGGACCGGGAATAATACAATTTAAGAATATATATGGACTAGTCATGCACAACTCGGGTGGTAGATTATAAGATGTAAGAAAGACATGCCAACATGAATACGGTGTCGCAGATACAGAAAAAGGCGTGAAGCCATCTGCACACAGACCTAACCGAATGTTCTTTGGTTCACTAGCAAAATCTGGATATGTCCTATCAAAGTGCTTCCAAGCTTCTCCATCTGAAGGATGACACATAACACCATGTGGTCTTCTATTTTCAAAGTGTCATCTCATATGAGGAGCAGAACTCATTGACGCATATAACCTATTTAACCTAGGTATAAGAGGTAAATAATGCATCGCCTTGATAGCGACCATATTCCCGCTGGAAAGCCTCTTGAAAATAGGCTTTTCACAAAATTTACAACTGCTTAAATTTGCATCATCTTTATAATATAACATGCAACCATCTTCACAACAATCAATTCTCATTGACGAAAGTCCTAACTTAGAAAATAATTTCTTTGCCTTATAGAAATCACCAGGTAATTTGATATTAGAGTCAACTAGTTCACTCATAAGGTCAATGAAAGAGTCTATGGCTGCTTGAGAAATATTCCAATCAGATTTGATACTTAGTAATCTAACTGCAACAGACATCTCAGAGTGTGGACTTCCATTACGTAGTGGACGACTAGCTTCCTCTAACTGTTCATAAAAATATTTTGCGCAATCATTAGGAGTTTGTTCACCATTTTCATTGGGCTCGCCCCCTAAGTGCATCTCAAAAGCATCCGCAACCATATCATGAATTCTAGAATCACGATTTGTATTCTCCACCGACCTACTACTTTCACCCACAACCATGTTATGAAATATCCCATGGCTACCATCGATCTCTTCATGATTAGTCCACACAAATTAATTTGCAATAAACCCCTTCCTATAAAGATGATGCTTAACTTCCACCGGTTTTCCAAACTTCATACAGTCGCACCTAACACAAGGGCACCTAATTACTCCTTCACTTAGTTATGGTGGAAGTGATATTGCATGTCTAATAAAGTCATCCACCCCTTCTACAAAATCTTTCCGCTATCCCTGCCGATTAGGATAATTCCTATTGTACATCCAAGTACGATGTTCCATCTATACAAATAAAACAAGAATAAATTAATTTAGTTAATTCATATCCTAATCTTTTTTTAATTAACTATAAGTCCAATTCATATCCTAAAAGTCCAATATGACCTTAAGTTCATAATATATACATTAATAAACTCCTCCCTTTAATACTTTTTCTTTCTTCATTGGATTAGAATCTATAGCAGCCCTCGATGTTTTTTTTATCTTATAAATGTATAATGCATAGTTTAAAGCATGAAACCAACATATATGAAAACAAATGAATAAACAAATTTTTCT